>NC_031995.1:29360775-29410566 GCF_001879085.1 Nicotiana attenuata
AGGGGCTGTTTGGACCGTTGGCAACGGCTATTTTTGCCATTTAAGCCGTTGCCCAACGGATAGTTTTTAAAAAAAAAAATAAAAAAAAAAAACTGGCGGGACGCGGGACGGGACGCGGGACGGGACGGGACGGGACGGGACGAAACGGGACGAAACGGGACGGGACAAACGGGACGAAATGGCCGTCCCGTCCCATCCCGTGTCCCGTTTAACATTGGCCCATCCCATTTAACTTGAAGCGGGACGGGACGAGACCGGGACGGGACGCGGGACGGGACGAGATCGGGACGGGACGCGAGACGGGACGGGCTGGCCCGTCCCGTTGGACAGCCATATATTAGACAAGGGGATCCCCTATCCCCATACATCTTTATCATCTGCATGGAAATGCTATCTAGGTTAATTGACCACGAAATTGACTGCTGTAGATGGACCCCAATCAAAATTAACCCCAAAAGCCCGGAACTCTCACATCTCTTCTTCGCTGATGATCTCATTCTCCTAGCTGAAGCCAACCAAAAAGCTAACAACTCTATATCCATAGACACTATCAACAAGTTTTGTAACGCTTCTGGTCAAAATCTATTAATTTCGATAAATCAAAAATTGTGTTCTCAAAGAATACTCCTATAAATCACAAAGACGATATCAGCAGATGCTTTTCTATGAATTATACCGATAACTTCGGAAAGTACTTAGGTTTCCCTATGTCAAGCACTAACCCCACTAAAAAGGACTTCCAGTTTATCCTGGATAAACTAAACAATAGACTAACAGGCTGGAAAATAAAATTCCTAAATATGGCAGGTAGGACAACCCTCATAAAAGCCACCCTAGCCGCAATCCCGAACCACGTCATGCAGATTTATGATCTCCCCAAAACAATACTCAACAAGATTGACTCTATTCAGCGAAATTTCCTCTGGGGTAGCACGGAGGAAAGAAAGAAATGCCATCTTGTAAAATGGAGTATAGTTACAATGCCTAAAAAACAAGGGGGTCTAGGAATTCCTAACACCCATATGAAAAATTCCTCCTTCAATGCAGCTCTAGCGTGGAGATATAGAGAAGAGAAAGATGGCTTATGGGCCAAAATTATACATAGTAAATACAACCACAGGAAAAGCAAGAATATAGGCTCCCACACTTGGAAAGTTATTAAAAAGGGTAATAAAATATGCAACGCTAATACTAAATGGCTAGTAGGTGATGGAAAAACCATAAATCTTTGGCATGACAACTGGATTAATCAATCAGGAACTCTTAGGGAATCCATCCAAGGACCCATACAAGCTGGGGAGCTTGACCAAAATCTATCCTGCCTCATTAAAAATGGAATGTTTGACCTCAGAAACCTATCCTTCGAACTCCCCCCGGACATTGTCTGCAAAATCAACTGCACCTACATAAAACAAACCGGACCCTTTGGGAACTCATACACTTGGAATTCTAAAAATCACAATTTCTTCTCAATCAAAGATGCATATGAAGCTGTCTCATAATCCACGAGCAATCCTAAAAACTTAGCCTGGATATGGAAATAATTAACTCTTTAAATAAGCTAAAATTCTTCCCGTGGACAATCTTTTGGGATAGGCTACCCACTAAAGAGTTGCTAAAAAAGAGAGGGATTTGCCACGAAGACACTTGTAACATTTGCAACAGGGAAACGGAGAACATAGAGCATATTTTCTTCCGATGCAACTACTCTAGGCAAATCTGGCATCAAATCAATACAAAACACCCCTTCCCCCAAAATCCCAAAGGAAAAGACACACTCCAAAATTGGCTTAAGAACAAGCTCCTGTCGAAAGCTTCTTTTGATAATTACCTTCGTTGGGCAGATTTTCTCCCATTCCTCTTATGGCATATATGGAATTTTAGAAATGGAATCCTCTTTGGAAGAAATAAAGCACCCATCAACAAATGCCAACCCATCAGTAGGGCCATAGAATTCCTCTACATGGCAAAAAACAATTGCTTAAAACCTGTCAAGGAAACTATTTTTGTAAAATGGGAACCACCCAACCCAAATTACTACAAACTAAATATAGATGGCGCCTGCGCGGGCAACCCAGGAGTGGGAGGAATAGGAGGGGTGTTTAGAGAGGAAAGGGGAACTGGATTTTGGGTTTCAATATGGGACTTAAATTTGCCACCAACATCTACATGGAAATTCTAGCCCTCCTTCACGGAGTCAAACTAGCACTAACAAAGAAACTCCTTCCACTAGTAACAGAGACGGACTGCTTGGAATTATTAAATCTCCTAAAACCTAACAAGTGTCTCTACCAAAATTTAATTGATGACTGCAGGTACCTATTACGGATGGCGAATGATCCTTAGCTGAAGCACATCTTTAGAGAGGCTATTGGAGTAGCGGACCTGTTAGCTAAAAATGGTTGCAGCCTGGACACTTTTTGTACTTTTCAAACTTTTGCTGTTCCGCCTGTTTTTACTTTCCATGTACTAAAAAGAGACAGTCTAGGCACTATGTGGCCTAGACTGAGTTCTTGTTGTAATAACTCTTAGCTTTGTTGAATAAGTCTTTTATTACCAAAAAAAAAAAAACTAGTAAAGCCTTCCTATTTACGGTAAAGTGCGATTTCCTGCTCACTAGCTTGTTTTTTATTTTTATTTTATTGCAGCTAGGTAGAGCTGTTAATATTGGTCGGCCCAGCCCACGGGCCTTAGCATTAGACGAGCTGGTCCACCATTTTGATGGGATTTAAAAAGGGGAGAATGACAAAGTTACCCACAAAAATAAAACTATTTACTCTTGTTTACCTATTTGTTTTTCTATCCATAAATTAATTACATTTCTTACCCATAGTAGTTTTTATGGGGAATTTTTTTTTTATTCTCCAAATCTTTTTTATTTCTATGCTTATTTTCTTCTTCTTTTTCTTTTTTTTTTCTTTTCTCCTTTTCTTTTTTCTCGTTTTCTTCTTATTTTTTTCTTTTTTTCTTTTCTAATTTCATTTAACTTTTTTTATATTCTTTTTCTCTTCATAATCTAATTTCATTTACCGTTTTCACTATTTTTTATTATTTTTTTTATACAATAAGAAAAAATAACTGATATAGTAAATATTTATTCACCATTTTTTAATATAACTAGTACAATATACCTTTTGTTTTTTTTTCTTTCTCATTTTTTAAATTCAATTATTAAACTGAAATAATATCAGTTGTCACTTGATCTAATTCACTGAATATCACATTGACTGCTGCTGAGCACCATAAATTACATAATTAGATTCTAAGAATCAACACATGATTGCCATGCAAACCTTGATCTCCTTCCCTATAAATATCAGTACACACTCTACCATTAGCAGTAATACAACCAGTTATAGAGCAAGAAAACATAATCTACGGCAACTAAATCTCCATATATACTAGTTAGAATAAAAATGATAATAAAATATTAAAAAATGCAACAAAAGTATAAGTCGCAAAAAAGACTTCTAGTACCATGTGATACCAATATGGTATATATGTATACCAACAGAGCATATGATTTCTCTAGAATATTGCTACAACTATCTGCGACTATACTACTGTACCAAAATATTAAAGGACGCAATAAAAGTATGAGAAAATTACATGCTCGTATTGCAAGCTAAATATTCGCAAAACAACTTGCTCATTTCGTATACTAAGAGGGTATATAGTTGTATGGGTTCGTTCCAACAATTGCCTATAACTATAAAAACTATTACATACATATAATTTATGTCCATCGGCACACAAAAATTCCAGCATTGCAACTCATGTTCATATAAATAATTTCATAATAGAATTCACTTAAAATGCAGCTAAAACAACCAAAACAATGTTCAAACTACCATATGATACCAATATGGCATATAACTATACCAACATGGTATACATTTTTTACTAGTTAATTCCCGGCAACTATATGATTATACTACTATTACATAACACACATGCATAAAGAGAAAAATAAAAAAATAGTGTACCACATATTAATATAATAAGGTATTTCAAGATATTGTACTATATTACTATTATTAAAAAAAATCAAATATTGTACCAATTAAATGCAGCTAATACAACAAAAAAATGATTCAACTAGCATATGATACCATATAGCTATACTAATAGGGTATATAGTTGGAATGAATTGTATACTAAAATGGTATATTTGTATGCTATTTGGGTATACAAAATAAATTCGTCTTCTTCTCTGGTTCAACTATATTTCACCCCAATTATCTACAATCTACTACAAAATCTCCACCAAATTGACTAAAACTTTAGCTACAACCTCCAATCAACTTTCCAAACAAACTCATACAGGATCGAATCAAAACAATTAAAAACTCAAACAAACCAAGTTATGAGTTTCAAGCTTCAAGGTCCTTCAATGGTGGATTTAAAATTTTGTACAATAAATCTCCAAAAATCAGCATCAAAGGTACAATCTACACATCAAAGAACAATAACTAACGATTTCAACAGTAAAACACTATAAAAAATCAGATCTGGCATTTTGAACTCATTCATATGGAGTTTCAAAAATTGATCTGTTCTTCCTATGATCTAATTTTTGAATTGTGTCCTGTATTTTAGTGTTGAAAACTTGTTTGCAGTGCTAAAACCACGAAGGCTTGAAGTTATTTCAATTTCCAGTGCGAACGGATGGGAGAAAATGAATGCCTCAGTTCTTGGTCGCATAAAGCATACGCAAACTTTATCAAAATAGTACAGTAGTATTTTCATACATTCAAGAATTAATGCTGCAATCGATGTCCACAAGAATTGATCTGTTGTTGGTAGTGACTAGCAACGGCTGGAATTAGCGGGTAAATAGTTTGGGCCGCATGGGTAGGAGTAGTAAATAGTTTGGGCCTGGGCATTAAAGGGTAAATAGTTTGGAATTAATGGGTATAAAGTGAGATTTTCGCCTTAAAAAGGTCAGCTCAGCCTAGTCATACGTGAGTCGCAGCCCCCCACAAAGCCGGCCCATCATTTTTAAAAATATTTTTCATATTTTCTTAAATTTAAGTTCTAACATAAAAAAAAAAAAATATTTACAAGTGAAAAAATATCTTGTTGTACAGAAGAACTTTGTAAAACTTAATAACTTTTGACATTGTTCCAATAGATTACAATAAGACACAACAAATGTAGCACACTATTTCATTCATTAAAAGTCAAAACTCAAAACAAACTACTCAGAAAAACTTTCATGTCGCTAGTGGCGTATTCAACACTAACACATTATCTTCATCAAGCACATTTAAGTATGCTTGTGACAAGGAAAGAGCGCTACTTCTTTTAGGGTTTAGAAAAATTTAGGATTTTATTATTTGCTTATTTCATAATTTTGTTAAACTTAGTTTAAATAAACTTTAAGACTTTGATCTTTTAAGAAGATGGGCTTAGTGGATTTCGGGTTTGAGCTACTTTTCTTGTTATTTTTTGTTTTTAATTTTCTTTTACTTTTACTATTTTTAACTATATATTTTTTATTGGGCCCACCGGCTGGACCGGTTCACCTCAACCAAGCCTCACGAGCCACGAACTTAATTACTCGGATCGGATTTAAAAAAATTATTTTTAAATAGGCTCCAAAAAATTTAGTCAAACAAAGTCGACCCAGCCTATATTGACGGCTCTCCAGCTAAGACGCCCTTTTGTAAATCTCTTATTTCCTAGTAAGTCTGCTTCCAATTTAAGAAAAAAAATTACCATGTATATAATGCCGACGATCAAGTGTCGGTTTCCTCTAATTACCAGGTTTAATTTTGGATTCTCCTAGTCCTCTCAGAATTATAAGACAGCACAAACTAATACTAGTAATAGCTGTCCAAAATTAAGTTTCTTAAACCTAACAGGATTTTAAATTAAATTTTCCTAGTCCTCTTCGAATTATAAAACAACACAAACTACTAAATGTTGCCAACTCACGTCAATTATAAATACACCCCATGCACAGTACTCCATAAATAATTCTCTCTTCCCCTTAATAAATCTTCTAGTCATGTCTCAATTGCCTTGCACCTCGCAAATAAATATTATGCACAACATTAAAAACGAAGAAAAAGAGTTGTGCATTGAAAATTCTGCACATACAGAGGGATTTCGATTTCACCCTACAGATGCAGAATTGGTGAAATATCTTTTACAGTATGTATTAAAGGGACGTTTACCTGAATTAGTTCCAATTGTAGAAGAAGATCTTTATTCTAAAGAACCATGGGTTGTATTTAAAGATAGAAAAGAAAGGACTTTATATTTTTTCACGGAGTTGAAGAAAAAAAAGATAGAAAATTCAAGGTTTATTAGAAGTGTAGGTAAAGGTTCTTGGAAATCTCAAGACAAAGGAAAACCTGTGTGCAGTGAAAAAGGTTCAGTTATGGGATATAAAAGAAGTCTAAGGTACCAGAATTCAGGTTCACCTCAAGATGGGCAATGGCTTATGAAAGAATATTCTCTTACTGATGAGGTCAAGAAGATGTTACATCAACGTTCTCGAGTAAGTTCACATTCATAATTTCTTGATTGCACGTTTTCGACTTACTCCATCTGTCTCGATTTATGTTATACCATTCGAATTTCGAGAGTTAAACGATCAAAAGTAAGATGTTTGACTTTCGAGATTCGGAAGGTGTCACATACATTGAGACATATGAAGTTAATTTGTTCTATATATGGTGCTGTTTTAATGTATGTTTTGCTTGCATGGGAAAGAATATTTGGTTTGGGGAGATGTGACAGTAGTATTGTTCAATTATAATCCAGGTTTTAATTAACCCAAATATTTTCGAGTTAAGTTTTGCTAGGTGGTGATTATGTCAGAGTTTGCAATCACAATTTTGAGCTTTCGCTTTGTTTAACCAGTTTTTTGCAACAAAAAAAAGGAGAATTTTTTGAAATCTTTTTAAATCTTTCAGAAAACCAACGGCAATTAGCTGAATTTTTAGTTTTTTGAGGTGACATTCGTTTGAGGACTGAGAAAACTGAGTTTATTAGCTTATTAAGAAGCACTATCTAATTAGTTCCTTAGCTTACTAAATACCAGGGGTGGCAATTTGAGCCCAAATTAATCCAACCCGTCCAACCTGCCTAGAGATTAATGGGTTGGAGGCTACAAACATATTAGCTCATGGGTCAATTTGGGCTGAGCCCAAGTTAAACCATTATTTTTTATGGCCTATTCTGACCCATTAAGCAGCCCAAATATAACCTATGAAACTCATTCAAAACAAAGGGATCTCAACCTAACTTATCTAGAAATTTACTTAGTTGCCCCAGTTTTACTTTTTTTTTTTGTATTTTTATATGTTCTTTTGTTTTTCTGCACAACCCACCCACCCTACCCCCTCCCCCACCCCAGTTCCCACCCGTAAAATATTTTTCAACTTACACATTTTAAGGTAAAAGGCTTTGTTATGCATGATGAGCATGGTTCTAAAATATGGGTCAAGTTGGCGATTGGGTTATGACCCATTGTTTAGCCCATCTTGACCCAGTCCATCTTAGCCCAAGTACACTTTGGGCTGGGTTGGGCAATGACCCATTTATTGACCTAATCCATCCTGACCCACCCAAATTCAACCCAACTCGTCCATCTACCACCCCTATTAAATACTCCGTTCTTTATACCCAAATTATAACTTTACATGTTTCCAGAAAATAATTTCTAATATTCTAAAATCTCTATTTTTTCTCACGTTTATGATATCATTAGCTTTTACCAATAATATCAATTAAATGAACAATGTCATGATCATACGTATATTATGCTAAATTACTCAGACACTTGAATCTATTTTCAGGGATATGACAAAGATAATTATGTACTTTGCCGAGTCAAAAGAAAGGTAGCAAAAGATAATCCAATTGCCAGAAAAGAGAGCATTGAAGCTGCAGAGCTCGAGGCAATTATTAATCCTACTGACGGCTCCACCAAATTTCCTAATTTATCACTGATGATGTTACAAAATTAAAAATGTAGTTTCATGGATAGGCTTACTTACCACTTTAGCCGTATTTTTTTATTTGTTTATGTTAGTCTAGTAATTAGAATAATTATACTTACCACAGTTGTGTGTAAAATAGTTAGGAAGCACCAGTTGGTGCAAATTTACACAGTTTCATTTGTTATGAGAATTATCGATCGATATCAGACTCATGTATGGAACGAGCACTCTCTAATTTTTGCGGAAATACTTGTTTCTGTTTACATCAAGTATGCTTTTTTCCCTTTTCTCTTTTATCTCTGTGTTCAATAGTTAAATTTCATAATTCTTGTTAAATCTAACCAAAAGAATTTGTTAACTATTTTGAAGGAGAAAAAATTCTCTTTTTTTTACTAACTCAAATAACCAAAATTACTCAAGAATATTGTATACGGTTAAACCGGGCCTACCCGATTACATTTGATCGAGACAAGGGAGCTGTGTCGACGGGTAGCCTCGTAATGAATCTCGGAACAGATCAAATCAAGGGCGGTCATCTAGTTAATCATGGGATTTACTTCCATAGTTAGAATTGTACCTTAAATAGGATTCCTCTACTATATAAAGGGGGTCCTAATTATCTTGTAGACACCTTACATTCACATAGATCAAGGGAATACAATATTCACTCTTTAATTTACATTCTCTTGTTTATCAGCTTGTTACGATTTAACTGTCATTGCACAACTAGCTCGAGGGCTCTCTCCAAACATTGGTTTACTTTACATTATTGTCAATTTCCATCACTTATCTTTACGTTTATCAATTGGTATTAGGTGAAATCACGTATCATTAAACCACATTATAAGTTTAATTGTTATCCAATTTGTAGTGTAAACAGTTTGGCGCCCACTGTGGAGCTAAGGATAATAGTGATTGCGTAGTAATAATTCCCGTAACAAACACTACTTTACGCTTGTTCTTGTGAGCATCTTTGATTTCAGGGCCAACATGTCTAACTCGCAAGCAGTACCCACTCACGCCGATGACGACCTCAGTTTCCACGAAGAAAACGGTAATGTAGCCGTCCCAGGGATCGAAGTGCCTCAAGCTAGCCACGAGGGAGTACCTATCGCAGACCCCGTCTATGTCAGTCCGCATATTGCCCTAAATGCAAATCTGGGCGTCGACCCTGGAAATAGTGTCCGCAGAAATGCCCGAGCGGCCGATCAGAATGCACAGAGCGGTGAAGAAGGCGGAATTAGCCTTCGAGTGATATTCAAAATATTGCAGACTCAGCAAGCTGCTATAGCACAACTCCAAAATTGGGATCGAGAACCAAGCAGAATTAAGCTCGAAACATCACAAGAGGTTGTTAATAGAGTTGAACATGTACCAGAGAAACCAAATGCTAGTGAATCGGGAACTGACCTGCCATTATGAAGATGCTTGAAGAGCTCACTAAACAGATAGAATCAGGTGAAAAGAAAAGCGAGGATAATGACAAAAAAGTAAAAACAAACAACTCGCGAGTGGGCCAAATACCAGGGGCACCCCCGATCCTAAAGGGTTTGGATTCGAAGAAGTTCGTGCAGAAGCCTTTTCCTCAAAGTGCGGCTCCGAAGCCCATTCCTAAGAAATTCCGTATGCCAGACATCCTCAAATACAATGGGACCACCGATCCTAATGAGCACGTCACTTCGTACACATGTGGAATAAAGGAAAATGACTTAGAAGATGATGAGATTGAATCCGTTCTATTGAAGAAATTTAGATAAACTTTATCGAAGGGTGCCATCATATGGTATCATAACTTACGACCCAACTCTATTGATTCGTTTGCTATGCTCGCGGATTCTTTTGTAAAATCCCACGCCGGAGCCATTAAAGTTGCATCAAGAAAATCACCTCTTCAAAGTAAGACAAAAGGATAACGAGATGCTCAGGGAATTCGTATCTCGGTTCCAAGCAGAACAAATGGATTTGCCTCCAGTCACCGACGACTGGGCTGTTCAAGCTTTTACACAAGGTCTGAACACTCGAAGCTCCATAGCTTGTTAAAGCAAAATTTAATCGAATATCCAGCTATCACTTGGGCCGATGTACATAATCGGTATCAGTCAAAGATTAGGGCCTGATGATAGGCTATAATTACGTATTTTAGTCGCTTATTACACTCAAATTTACTGCACTTTAATTGAGTTTGAGCTTTAATCGCTAGTGTCTTGCACTAGTTGTGTGTTTTATGCCTTGTAGGGGTGATTCCGAGCTATGTAGATGTTATGGAATGAATTCGCGTGATTTGGAGCTTTGACGTCTGATTAAAAGCCCAAAGAATTAAGCCGAGATCGTATTCGGGGATCAACGGATGATAGAGCAACAAAATGAAGAATCGAGTAAGCATATTATGTACTGTCTAGTAAAATACACATAACTTTTCTCTCAAAACTCCATTTGGGCTCTACAATATACGGTTGGAAAGCTAACTCAAGGGGATACAACTTTCATATTTTACATTTTTCCAAATTCCAAAAGGAACAGGGTGAAAAACACGGTCGAAACCGCGACCGCGGACCTGACGCGGACTGAGGCAGTACACTGGGAAAGTACCGCGGCCGGACCGCAGCCGCGGACGTCCAGGCCTGGAAACTTGTCCTTTTTTGCGTAGGAGAAGGTATAATTGTTTGGGCCCGATCCTACTTGGTATATATATATGGAAAAATGGTATTTTGAGGGGAGGAGACCAAGTTTTGACACAGATTCGACCTAAGGAGGCAGAGACACAATAGGAGCAAGGCGGGAAATTCTTCTACGAGTTTTTCCTTCCTCTTCCTATTTTTCATTGTTGGTTATGACTTTTAGTATTGTAGTTTTACATACTATTATGAATAACTAATTTGTTATCTAGGGTTTTGATGGAACCTTTTGTAGGATAAATTCTTGTTATGTTTTTATATAATTGAGTCGTAGTATTTTTTCTATTTGTTCAACTATATTATTCTTGTGGTTGATTGAAGGGCCCTCAATTTGCTGTGCCTATTTAGTATGTATTACTCGGGAGAGAGTGCATATTTAGGTAGTTGTTGAACAACATCACTCCCGACGTGTGTGAGGAATCAATAACCAAGGGTTTAAAGGTGGGATTAGGGATAACGAAACCTTGGGTGCGATCTAAGTGAGCTGTAATTAAAGCCAGCTAGCGTAACTCGGGAGAGTATGTCTAGTAAATTGTCGTAATTACTCGGGAGAGAATTATAACACGCAGAGCGCTCATGATCGGTAGAGAATACTTAGGCAAAATTATAAAAGACATAGCGGGAAGGATTCCGACAATTGGGAAAATCATAACTCTAGACCTCCTTAATCTTTTCTCCAACCTGTAGTATCTTTAGTGTTAATTTATTATTTTATTTTGTTAGTTAGTTAGTTAAACACAAGAATCTTAATATCTATAAGGTGGGGATTGTTCAAGCTTGTATTCTTGGTGATAGTGAACAACTGTAGCTAAGCCTTAGTTCTCTGTGGGATTCGACTCCGGACTTGTAAACCGAATTATATTTGCAATGATCACTTTGTCTTTTATAAGGCATAGTTGGGCGTGATCAGATTTTGGCGCCGTTGCCGGGGAACTAATGGTGTAGTTGTAGGTGTACATATTTCTAGGTTTCAAGTTTGAACTTTTATTTCATTTTTTAGTATTTGATTTTTTTTTAATTTTTTAATTTTAGTTTTATTTGAGAAACATGGCATCATGGAATTATGAGAATTTTGATGTTGGTAATTCTACTTTTAATCCTCCTTATGCATATTGTGAAGGAAATCACCCAAAGCAAAATTATTAAAATATTCCCGATAGTGAGTTTTGTGCACCGAATCAATCTTATATGTGGAATGTGTGTGATATGTATGGTGGTCAAGATGGTCACTTTCATGGTTGTGCTTATAGTTCTTATCTTCCCCCAACCCCTTACTTTGATGGTTCTTCTTTTTCTCGTGAAGTTAATAGGAACAAAGAACCTAGGGATGATGACCGGAAAGAGATCAAAGATATGTTGAAGTGTTGCATGGAACTATTTGATAAGAGAACACGGCAGATACAAAGGCAAGAGGCAACTATTCACAACTTGGAGACGCAAGCGAATAAATTAATTGAACATTGTAAAGCGCAACAAGTTGATATTGTGGATAGTAGCAAATATGAGCATGAATTGGCTGCAGAAATTACCATTATACTGGAGGATTTAAAAATATACGAGGATGAGCTAGAGGAGAAGGCCAGAGTAGAACACCAACAATCAATCGCACTAGATTTTGAGGATATCAATGTTGTAGAAAAGATACTAGAGTGAACCAAAGATATTGAGGATACATATTTAGTTGACTCTATTGTCATTAGTGTTGAGAATGTAGACAATCCCAATGTTCTTGTAGTTGAGCGCATTGGTTGACACTCCAAGCATTTTTCCACATTGTGTTTGGATGATGATATGGAAATGGAGTCGTCCGAGCCACTTGAGGAGTCAAGGAATGAGGAACAAGGTGCCTACATTTTGGAATGCTTCTTGCCAGAAAGTCGGGAATACACATATCATCCAAAGGCTAAGAAGTGCAGAATACTATATTATTTTATTGGGCCAGTCATATTCATTCCACCACCCCAGGAGTATGATCATAGAGCAGAATCAAAACTTGGGGTCCAATTTATAAGTTCGAAGTGGAGGCAAAAAGTGATTCACGTCGTGCCGCGACGTTAAATCAAGTGCTTGTTGGGAGGCAACCCAACTTTACTGCTTTGTTTTATTTTTTTTTGATAATTTATTTTATTATATTATTTTTGTAGTGCCGATTTTTAATTTTCTAGGAGCATGGAAAGCAAAGCTATTGGAAGGATGCAACATCAAACCAGATGGTTAGAACAAAGTGTGAGGTACCCGCACGAAGGACCAAGCCTGGAGAAGTCTGAGTACCCCATGAACTGCTAGTGCTTCGGCCTTTGGCCTACCAGGGAGTTTCTCTTACCCTCTTATGGTTATGCTGTGCATTGGGGACAATGCACAATTTTAAGTGTGGGTGAGGAGATTGTCTGGGTGACTTTCCATGCTACTTTAGCTTTGTTAGTTTAATTAAATAATATTTTTATTAAAAGATTGGACTTTTCCCGATGATGAATCTGTTAGACAATTTTCTTGAGGGATTTAAGTCTAAAGAAAAAAAAATATTTTCTTTTGTTAGGTAGTGTAGCAATTACCCCTTGGTTTTTCTTTAAACCACGATTATTTTCCAAGTGTTTTGTTTGAACCGGGTGTAGTTAATTTTTTTTTGGAGCAGGAGTCATTGTGTTGTGTTTTGAATTGAAGCAATATCTCTTGACTTTGTTATGCCTTGAGAATAGTGAGTACTTTGGTTGTGACGCTTAGGCTCAGTTTTTGACTCTTGTATAAGTACCTTAAATTTTATGATCTTAACTTTGCTTAACTGCTTTGACTAAAGTGTCTTGATGAAACCAATCCTGAGTGAGTTATGTGCCATGCGTGTGTAAGGATTTATTATATTCTGTGCATTGCATTTGATGCCTAGAACTTGCCCTGTGTGTTTGCAAAGCGAAATAGTAGTTTTGTTCAGTCTTGGAAGTGATATAGGCGTTTCTTTGTTAAGCCAGATATGTATATTTTACCCACCTAATTGTTATGTATCGTAGTTAACCCCTTTGAGCATGTAATCTTGTTTCTTTGACAATCACATTACAAGCCTTACCCATACGTTTGAATTAATCATCTATTTGAACCTTCTAACCTCTCATGAGCACTTGAATTGTTATGAGCTGTGTAAAAATTAAAGTGTGGGGTGGTTGGTTTGGCTTTTGAGTGGAACTAATGAAATAAGGAGAAATGTGCATTATTTTGAAAAAGTAAGAGCCACTTGAATTGAAAAAAAAATAGTTGTATTGCTGTGAAAAAAAAAGTATTCCTTAATAAGTGGTGACTCTTGATGTAATTGTGCTTGAAGAAGTATGGGGTAATATACATTGATGTGAAGGTGGAGTTTGGTTTGACATAAGTATGGGGTTTGAATATTAAAGTATATGTATTGAAGTGCTTAGGGAGGTGTAGTCACTCTTATATCTAAAGGTATCCTACCCGTCCCGTAGCCTACATTATAACCAAATAAAGTCCTAATTGATCCTATATTGAATGAGCTCGATTAGTGGAGTAGTACACTAAGGGCAAGCTTATGGTGCATCTTTTGTGACATATGAATGTTATTTCTGAGAGTGAGTGAATTCTTTCTATCTTGAGTTCCTAAGTGTTCTTAAATTTTATTGTGTGGAACTATCTCTTTTGTTATGTGAGGGCACTTGATTCATGAAGGAAAGGTAATGTCAGTGACCTCTATGTTAGAGTAAGTGGGTGAGTTGTGAATAATGTGTGGTACTTGTGAGTCAAATCTTGAGGTGAAGATGTTACGCTTTTGTGCTTAGTCTATTTTAAATACTCTTGGTGTGATGAGTTAGGAGAATGAAGAATCGAGTAGGCATATTGCGCACTGTCTAGTAAAATGCATATAACTTTTCGCTCAGAACTCCATTTGGGATGCACAATATGTGGTTGGAAAGCTAACTCAAGGGGCTACAACTTTCATGTTTTATATTTTTCTAAATTTCAAACGGAACAGGGTGACAAACACGGTCGAAACCGCAACCGCGGACTGAGGCAGTACACTGAGAAAGTACCGCGCCCGGACCGCGGCCGCGGACATCCAGGCCTGGAAACTTGTCATTTTTCGCGTAAGAGAAGGTATAATTATTTGGGCCCGACCCTATTTGGTATATATACATGGAAAAATAGTATTTTGAGGGGAGGAGACCAATTTTTGACACAGATTCGACCTAAGGAGGCAGAGACACAATAGGAGCAAGGCGGGGAATTCTTCTGCGAGTTTTTCCTTCCTCTTCCAATTTTTTATTTCTGGTTATGACTTTTAGTATTGTAGTTTTACATACTATTATGAATAGCTAATTTGTTATCTACGATTTTGATGGAACCTTTTGTAGGATAAATTCTTGTTTTGTTTTTATATAATTGAGCCGTAGTATTTTTTCTATTTCTTCAACTATATTATTCTTGTGGTTGATTGAAGGGCCCTCAATTAGCTGTGCCTATTTAGTATGTATTACTCGGGAGAGAGTGTATATTTAGGTAGTTGTTGAACAACATCACTCCCGACGTATGTGAGGAATCAATAACCAAGGGTTTAAAGGTGGGATTAGGGATAACGAAACCTTGGGTGCGATCTAAGTGAGCTGTAATTAAAGCCAGCTAGCGTAACTCGGGAGAATATGTCTAGTAAATTATCGTAATTACTGAGGAGAGAATTACAACACGCAGAGCGCTCATGATCGGTAGAGAATACATAGGCGAAATTATAGAAGACATAGCGGGAAGGATTCCGACAATCGGGAAAATCATAACTCTAGACCTCCTTAATATTTTTTCCAACCTGTAGTATCTTTAGTGTTAATTTATTATTTTAATTTGTTAGTTAGTTAGTTAAACACAAGTATCTTAATATCTATAAGTTGGGAATTGTTCAAGCTTGTATTCTTGGTGATAGTGAACAACTGTAGCTAAGCCTTAGTTCTCTGTGGGATTCGACTTCGGACTTGTAAACCAGATTATATTTGCAACGATCACTTTGTCTTTTATAAGGCATAGTTGGGCGTGATCAGGGTCGAAGATGATCAATTGGGAACTCCAGTTGGTTCGATATATCCCAACAGGTCCGTGGACAGAGTTAAAAGGGATGTCATCGGGAACCACGGTCAAATAGAGACACGTACCATCCACACGGTGGAGATTGGAGAAATAACGGGCCCGGATGGAACCCCGTACGGAATGATAGAAGAAATGATCGGGGACAGAGTTCACGAGGACTTATGAGCAAGAGCGATTTCGAGAGGGATGTCGGATCCAGGGAAGCACCTCGGCTGTCATAATACAACTTCAGCATCGATGCATCATGTATTATATCAGCCATCGGTCGGATTAAGGACACTAGGTGGCCCAGACCCTTATTGAAAAGTTATGCGTCTTTTGTTTTGATGATTTGACAAACTTCAAGAGAGAACCAGATAAGGAATCTAATACAATTAGTTCCCTTGCATTCAAAGTAACTAGTCAGATAAATGAAATCAGATAAGGAAAGAACAGAGGGAACATAAATGGATCAGTTCCCCTGGTCGTCGTACAGTCAACTCTACAACTGTAAAAACTGCTGCACTGTACCGTCTGGCAACAGTACATCAACATAGTTGTAGCTTGCTAAGTCTAAACTAAAGGATATTTTATTGAATCATCCTTGATGACATCACACACATATATTATCAACATGAGGCAAGGGATTTCATTGCTCTTACACTTGAGAATCAAAAGATAATATTCTCTCAAGTGCTAGCCACCACATCTCTCAAGAACAAAGCTACTGCAACCTCAAGAACCAGATCCAAAGATTAAAGATATCTTAAGTACTTAGGGTTGTTGAGTCTTTGTTATTTTGTTCTTCATTTGTAATTCCTACTTAGCTTAGTTAGAAGCACTGTGTAGGAAACCTTTGTAAATCATAAACCATTGTGTTTGTGTCTTGGCTAGAGTTAGTCGAGTTGTAAAGTCTTTGTAATAGAGTTATTACAAAGTGGCTTGTAATAGAGTGTTACAAGTAGTGAGGGATTAAGAGGTTAATTCCTAGGTTTAAAGTCTTTGTAATAGGGTTATTACAAAGTGTCTTGTAATAGAGTGTTACAAGTTAGTGAGGGATTAAGAGGTTAGTTCCTAGGTTACAATAGGTTGTAATCTAAAAGTTGCTAAGTAGTGAAGTTGAAATCCTAAAAGGGTAGATTGTGATTTTTTATCTCGTGAGCTGAGAGTTTTCCACGTAAAACTCCATTGTGTTCTTTATTTACTGCCGATTTATATGGGAACAGATAGAGAACCTAGTTCCCTATACTGTTTGGTTTTACAGTTTGTTGCTTACTGTGGGAACCGATAGAGAACTTGGTTCCTTATATAGTTTGGTGGACTCTTAGTTTCTACCAATTGGTATCAGAGCCGGTTCTTTCTAAAAGGATAACACCTAGAAAGGATCTACATGGCTGCTCCACCAAACTTTGAGGAAGAACAATCAAAATATAGACCACCAAGATTCAACGGCCAATACTATGGTTGGTGGAAAACAAGAATGCATGACTTCATCATGGTTGAGAACTCAGAGTTGTGGGATGTAATCTGTGATGGACCTTGTGTTCCCATGAAAACTGTAGGTGAGGGAACAGTTACAGTCCCAAAAATAAGAGAAGAGTACAATGATGCTGATAGAAAGGTTATTGAAAATAATTTC
Source organism: Nicotiana attenuata (assembly GCF_001879085.1). NCBI lineage: Eukaryota > Viridiplantae > Streptophyta > Magnoliopsida > Solanales > Solanaceae > Nicotiana > Nicotiana attenuata. The sequence continues at coordinate 29,378,100 of NC_031995.1, forward strand.
AGGGCAAAGAAGATTCTTGTTTGTGACATCGGACCAAATGAATACAACCGCATCTCAGCTTGTCAGTTTGCTAAGGAGATCTGGGAAGCTCTTCAAACTACCCATGAGGGAACTACTCAGGTTAAGCAGTCCAAAATTGATATGCTTACCACTGAGTATGAGCTTTTCAAGATGAAGGAGGATGGATGTATTCAAGATATGCACACACGTTTCACCCCCATTATTAATGAGCTTCGCTCCCTTAGAGAAGTCATCCCAAGAAACAAGGTGGTCCAAAAAATACTCAATGTTTTACCAGGTTCCTGGGAAAGTAAAGTGAATGTTATCACTGAAGCCAAGGATCTGCAGAAGTTGACCATTGATGAACTCATTGGAAATCTCAAAACCTATGAAGAGAAAGAAAGATCTTGAAAGAAGAGAGCCCAAGAAGGAGAAGAACCTGGTTCTCAAAGCCGCCCACATTGACTCACGTAGTGATGGATCTAACATGATGTATCTCACTCGAAGATTTCAAAAGATAATTCGTAAAAATTGTGGGATCCCAAAGAAAGGAAGTCCCAGCGGGAACTCCAAAGGAAATAATTGTTGTCATAAGTGTGGAAAGCCTGGATTCTTCATTAAAGACTGTCCTCTTCATAAGAAGGATCATTACAAAACCAACACCGAAAAGGCGGCTAAGAGGAACCGGGCCCCTAACAGAAAGATCGATAAAAGAGATGCTGCTGATAACATGGTAAGTCAAGCCCTGGCTGACTGGGGAGATTCCTCTAGTGAATCTGAAGGTGAAGATGACCAAGGAGATACATCTATGATGGTTGTTGACAATGGATCTTCAGAATATGAGTCAATCTTTGAACTCATGGACAAATCTAATGATGATGAGGACAAGGAGGAAGATGATGTAAGTTTTCTTGATGTTCAAAGAAATTTGAAAACTTACTCTAAGAAAAAATTGATGTCCTTAGAAAATGTATTGATTGATGCCTATCATAGCCTCATTAATAAGAAAAATTCTTTAATTGAAGAAATTGGTGACATAGAACAAGAGAGAGATGATATGATAGTTTCCACTGTAGAATTAAAGGAACAAGTGGAAGAAGTAACTAGAGAAAATACCTTGATGAAAAACCAAACGAAAGAATGGATGGACACTCCTAAGGGTAAAGAAGTGGCTAGTGAGGCTCAACTTGAGCTTGAGAGTGAGCTTAAGAAAGTTAAAACAAGTCTTGTTGTTGAGCTTGAAAAGAATAGACAACTTTAGGAGGATTTGAAAAGGGTTAAAAAAGATCCTGATAAGTCACTTAAATGGACCCGGTTCTCTGATGTAATAATGTCTATGTACAAGAGTAATGGTGGAAACAGGAAAGGAATCGGGTTCCAAAAGGCTAAAACCTCATATAATCCCTATAACAAGTATGTAACTGTAGCTGGTATTAGGTTGTGACTCACTGTGATCAAATTGGTTTACAAGGTCTCTAGTAAAGTTAAAATTCAGTCTCTACAGAAAAACAAAGTTTTTGTTGAAAAGAAGTATACTGTTGAGGAACCTGGTCCTCTGAGAGGAAAATATATGTTGCATGAACGGCCAAAAAGAAGTTTGATCCGCCCATTCTACCATTATAAGGGATCCAAGCTAGCTTGGGTTCCTAAGTCTAATCAGTGATTTCGTGTGCGGGCTGGAATAAGAGGTAGCAATCAAAAAGTGGTACATGAATAGCGGCTACTCTAAGCATACGACTGGAAGAATGGATGATTTCCTCTCACTCTAGGCCTTCCAAGGTGGGAGTGTGTTCTTTAGAAACGGCCAGAAGGGAATATATTCTTGGTGTTGGCAAAATTGGCAAAACACTCTCCCATGTAATTGAAAATGTGTACCATGTGAATGGCTTGAACTATAGCTTGTTGAGTGCGTCTCAAATATGTGATAAGGGAAAATGAAGTGAAGTTCTTGTCCAAATCTTGCATTATCACCAATCTCAAAACTGGTGAAGTGGTGTTGATAGCCAAAGAGTTCAAGAACATCTATGTTACAGACCTTGATTCACTGAATGGTGGTGATATAACATTCCAAAGTGTCAGATGATGATGCTGAGTTATGGTGCAGACGACTAGGCATGCAAGTTTTTATTTACTGAACAAGTTGGTTATGGAGGATTAACACTGCCTGCTACTTGATTAACAAGTACATGATCAGGTCCCTTCTTGATAAGTCTCTCTATGAACTGCTCAATGGGAGAAAATGACTTACCTGAGAGCCTTTGGATGCAAAATATTTTGTTCTCAACAATGGTGCAAAAGGTCACATAACAAAGAAGATGAAGATGGAGAATTTACGAATGCTCCTGGTGAAGCTATAGATATTGCAATAGGAAATATGGATTTGATGAGTCAAGTCAAGCAGAGAAATGAAGGAGATGCAGCAGAATCTCCAAAAGGCATAGAGGAACCTGGTCCATCTATCACCTCGATTAAAGTTGAACATAGGGTTGCTGATGTTGCATTAGGTACTCCTGATGCAGAACAAAGGAGTGGAAGTCATAATTTTGTTGATGTCAATGATGTTTAAAAATAGAGGAACCTGGTTCTTCAAATTCTGAAGTTCAAGTATTCAACTGGAGGCAAAAGAGTTCACATCCGTTCAAAATGTAATCACACCCTTAGACTCTGGTATTCAACCCAGATATAAGGCAAGGAACATGTTTTCCCTCTCAGTCTTCTTGTCTCAAATCGAGCCTAAGAACATCAAAGAAGCATTGAAAGACGTTAACTGGATAGCTGCTATGCAAGAAGAACTCCATCAGTTGGAGAGGAACATAGTGTGACACCTGGTCCTTAGGCCTTCGGACATAACAATGATTGGAACCTGGCCCAAAAAAATCTCACTTGAAGGCTGCCAAAGGAATTTTGAGGTATCCTAAGGGAACGCAAGACCTGGTCCTCGTCTATTTTTCAGGAGATAATTTTGACTTGGTTGGATATGCTGATACTGATTATGTTGGATATCTGGTGGATAAAAAGAGTACATCTGGAATGGCACATGCTCTGGGGTCATACTTGATCTTATGTGGTACAAAGAAACAAACTTTTTGGCTCTTTCTACTGCTAAAGCTGACTTGAACTCGGTACAACACAAGAGGACAAGGCACATTGATGTGCGACATCACTTTTTGAGGGGTACTGTTGAAAAAGGTCTAATTTGTATGAAGTTATGGAAGACGGAGAACCAGGTAGCAGACATCTTCACCAAGGCACAGAGCAAGGAGCATTTTGAAAGAAATCATTTGGAGTTGCGGTTGATTAAGCTCAACTAAGGACCTGGTCCCTCCATGATTGGCTATGTTAAGAAGGAAAGGTAAAATGCTAAAAAGTGTTTTTGGCGACATCTAACTCAAATCTATACTGTTATAGGTATACGCATATGGTAGTTTCAGGACAAAATATGTAACTGTGACATTGCACTTCTAGAGTCTTTGCTTAGATTTTCAAAAATCGTCAAGGTACCTCGTTCTTACGACTTAGGTTAGTAGTCTCTCCAATACTTATATGCCTTTTTTAAACTACTGAAGTGTCATGTCATTAATTTATTCTCGCCTCTCTCCTAACTTTTGAAGTCCAAAATGTTAAACCTTTTCTGAACTGACCTGTTGCCCAAAAAACCACTTCATCCTCTTACACCCAACCAAAACTGATTCTTTTCTTCAAAACCAAAATCAACCTTGTCTCAAAAAGAATCCTTCTCTCCAAATATTCCAAAAGTGAATCCAACTCTATCACCCTCCAAAATCCTAACTCCATCTGAATCAAAACCCCCAATAAGTTTTTGGTAGATTTTGATGGAGTTTAACTGAAAAAGAACGGGGTAGATCTAATATTCTGGAGCATGAGGCTGAAATTGTTGATGGGTTTGCTGAAGCCTTGAATAATAGAGGAATTGGTGATTGTGCTGGAAAAAGGGAACTGAATAAGGGACCTTATCCCTCTAGGATGTCTCAGGATATTAATTCTGATGATGACTTCTTTTTGAGTTCTCTGTTTAAACGAACTTCTGATACAGTAAAAAGGATTAATGAAAAATAGGTTGATTAATAATGAAGTGGTGTGACTTGCTGATATGGTAATTATGGAAGACAGAATGAAGTGGAAAAATCTTCACTTGTGAAAAAATGGAGAAAAGAAAGTTGGCTGGGAAGATGCAGCAGATGATAAGGGTTAACGGATTGAGAAGATGCATAGGGAGACATGGCCGCTCAGGAAAAGAAAGGGTAGTGTGAGTAAGGAAACTGGTTCCTTACAGAAGCAAAAGGTTGAGTTATCGGGTTTGGAGAGGTAGAAGACTCTGAAGTATCAAAAAGTGCTGTTACGCAGAGTGTTGTCTCTGATATTGCTGAAAAATGGAGGAACTTCTTGACATTGTTGAGTTCCAAAAATAGAATCACCTTTTGTTCCTCTAAGTCCCAACGTTTATGAAGAATAAGTGAAAACTGGGACTGAGTTTATTCTTGATAAAGAGAAGCTTGGGGAGATTCTTGGTGATCTGATTAATGGTTCAGCCTGCTCGGATAGGTAGAGAACCAGGTTACCCATGAACCCTTGGCAAAATAGAATTCTCAATTGAAGGGTGAGAATGAAAGATTGAGGAAACATATGGAGGACCTGAGAGAGCAGATGATCATTGATCAGAGGATTGTGAATGAACGAATGGACAGGCTCATCAAGGCATTAGCCCCTTACTTTTCTTCCTGCACAGTGATCCATGTCTTTCACACCTTCCAAATTGCCTTGAATTCCTATCTTCTTTTGATCCCTATATTTGATGGAATTGGTACTTAGTTGTTTAAATTGTCATAATCTGTATTGTTGAAACTACTATGATTTTGTTATAACTACTCTACTATGGGAAATCACTCTATTTTGTGCAATGACATTCACTTGTTGTTCTTGTTATTGTTTATGTCGTGTTGCCCAAGTGGCATGAGTTAATGTTGCTGAACTTCTTTTTGGTTGTGCTTCTTCTGTTATTCTTTTCAATTATGCCAAAAGGGGGAAGTTACATAAGTGTCAACAGGGGGAGGAACAGAATCGAATTGATATCTTGTGTTGTGCATGAAAGATAGCTCTGCTTTGCAGGGGGGATGTTGTTGATAACATGTTGATTATAAGTTTGATTCGCAGGGGAACATGTGAGGAATCTGGTTCTCAAGGGAACATCAATTTTGGGTTTGTCATCATGAAAAAGGGGAAAATTCCTCTGTTACAATGTTTCATGTTTTGATGATTTACCAAACGTTCTTAAGGAAACAGGTACGGACCAGATGTGATCAGTACATGTAAGGAATCTGATTCTCAGGGGGAATATCAATTCTAGGTTTGTCATCATCAAAAAGGGGGATATTGATAAGTTATGCTATTTTGTGTTTTGATGATTTGTCAAACAGTCTCGAGGAATCGGTTGTGATCAGTTCCTTTGGTCTAGTTCTCAGGGGAATATGGCTGATTCGCAGGGGAAACAATGTGGAAAACTTGTTCTCAGGAGGAATATCATTTCTAATTTTGTCATCGTAAAAAAGGGAGAAATTGATAAGTTATGCTTCTTTTGTTTTGATGACTTGACAAACTTCATGATAGAACCAGATAAGGAACCTAATACAATTAGTTCCCTTACATTCAAAGTAACTAGTCAGATGTCTGGTTCAATTCTCAATGAAATCAGATAAGGGAACAATAGAGGAAACATATATGGATCAGTTCCCCTGGTCGTCGTACAGTCAACTCTACTGATGTAAAAGCTGCTGCACTATACCGTCCGACAGCAGTACAGCAGCACAGTTGTAGCTTGCTAAGTCTAAACTAAAGGACACTTTATTACATCATCCTTGATGACATCACACATATATATTATCAACATGAGGCAAGGGATTTCATTGCTCTTACACTTGAAAATCAAAAGATAATATTCTCTCAAGTGCTAGCCACCACATCTCTCAAGAACAAAGCTACTGCAACCTCAAGGACCAAATCCAAATATTGAAGATATCTTAAGTCCTTAGGTTTGTTGAGTCTTTGTTATTTTGTACTTCATTTGTAATTCCTACTTAGCTTAGTTAGAAGCAATGTGTAGGAAACCTTGGTAAATCATAAACCTTTGTGTTTGTGTCTTGTCTAGAGTTAGTCGAGTTGTCAAGTCTTTGTAATAGAGTTATTACAAAGTGGCTTGTAATAGAGTTTTACAAGTTAGCGAGGGATTAACAGGTTAATTCCTAGGTTTAAAGTCTTTGTAATAGGGTTATTACAAAGTGTCTTGTAATAGAGTGTTACACATTAGTGAGGGATTAAGAGGTTAATTCCTAGGTTACAATAGGTTATAATCTAAAAGTTGCTAAGTAGTGAAGTTGGAATCATACAAGGGTAGGTCGTGGTTTCTTATTAGTGAGCTGAGAGTTTTCCACGTAAAACTCCATTGTGTTCTTTATTTACTGCCGATTTAATGTGGGAACAATAGAGAACCTAGTTCCCTATACTGTTTGGTTTTACAGTATGTTGCTTACTTTGGGAACTGATAGAGAACATGGTTCTCTATATCGTTTGTTGGGCTCTAGTTTCTATCACTTACGATTGATCCCGCTCAAAGGAATCCAAACCAAATGTGCAAATACCAAGGAACCCATGGTCACAAAATCGAAGACTGCAGACAATTAAGGGATGAGGTAGCTCGTTTATTCAACGAAGGTCATCTTCGAGAGTTCTTGAGTGACCGAGCTAAAAGTCACTTCAGAGATAGGGATACAAACAAGAAAAATGAACAGGAGGTACCGCAGCACGTGATTCATATAATCGTTGGTGGGGTCGATATTCCTCAGGGCTCGACATTCAAATGCACCAAAGTTACAATCACTAGGGAGAAACGTACCCGGGACTACTTACCAGAAGGTACCTTGTCTTTCAACGATGAGGATGCAGAAAGGATCGAATAGCCTCACAACGATGCACTGGTAATATCTATCCTTATGAATAAAATTCAAGTTAAACGTATGTTGGTTGATCCAGTTAGCTCGGCAAATATTATTTGATCGAGGGTCGTAGAGCAATTCTGCCTCCAGGATCAAATCGTGCCTACGGCTCGAGTACTCAACGGTTTCAACATGGCGAGTGGAACCACCAAGGGGGAAATCATTTTGCCAGTAAATGGGGCCGGAACTATCCAGGAAATGAAGTTCCATGTAATCGATGGTGATATGAGATACAACGCGATGCTCCCGGAAGGCCCTGGATTCATAATATGAAGGCAGTACCTTCAACGCCTCATCAAGTCTTGAAATTCCCAACACCGGAAGGAATCAAAATGGTGTACGGCGAACAACCCGCAGTCAAAGAGATGTTTGCAATTGATGAGGTAATACCAGTATCGACGCTATCATCAACGAAGGGACCGAAATCGAAGGGAAAGCAGGAAGTCAAATAGCAACTACAGTCACCAGCCTCGACCAGATCGGAGCAGCAAGAAACTTTCGAGGATGATAATTATATGATACCTCGAACCTTCGTAATCCCCGATGATTCCGATGCTACGAAGTCAACGGTTGACGATCTGGAACAAGTCACATTGATCGAGCATATGCCCGATCAAAAGGTATACCTAGGCACAGGGTTAACTCCCGAGCTCAGGGAAAGACTCATTAAATTCCTTATTAAAAATATGGATTGTTATTCTTGGTCCCACTTTGACATGACAGGGATCCCACTAGAGATTACCACTCATCGATGAGCTTGGACCCAAAGTTCAAACTGGTAAAGCAAAAGAGAAGGCCACAGTCCGAGGTTAAGCATACGTTCATCAAGGATGAGATAACCAAACTTCTCAAATTAGGGTCCATTTGGGAAGTAGAATATACCGAATGGCTAGCAAATGTAGTCGTAGTCCCTAAAAAGGGGAATACAGAATGTGCAACAACAACAACAACATACCTAGTAAAATTTCACTAGTGGGGTCTGGGGAGAGTAGAGTGTACGCCGACCTTACCCCTACCCCAAAAAGGGTAGAGAGACTGTTTCCAGAGACTCGGATCGACAAGAGAGACAATAATATCATAAAAGAAACAAAAGAAAAGGCATGTAACAACAAAATGTGCCAGAAAGAAAATAACAACAACGAATAAGTGAAAGGACAATAACACAAAACTATGCAAAACAACAATGTGAACACAACATAGACCGCTAACAAACCTAAACAAAACTCTATCAGACTAGCCGGTATAAAGAGGGAAGAAATCTCGACTACCCCCAAGCCTACCACCCTAATGCTCGACCTTCACATGTTCTTATCAAGAGCCATGTCCTCGAAAATCTGAAGCCCCGCCATGTGCTGCCTGATCACCTTCCCCCAATGCTTCTTAGGCCGCCCTCTGCCTCTTTACGTACCTGCTAAAGTCAACCGCTCACACCTCCTAATCGGTGCATCTAGGCTTCTCCTCCGCACGTGTCCGAACCATCTAAGCCGCGCTTCCCGCATCTTGTCGTCCACAGGAGCCACGCCCACCCTCTCCCGAATATCTTCATTCCTAATCTTATCCAGCACAGTGTGCCCACACATCCATCTCAACATCCTCATTTCTAATACTTTCATCTTCTGGATATTGAATTCTTGACTGGCCAACACTCAGCTCCATACATCATGGCCGGTCTAACCACCGCTCTATAGAACTTACCTTTGAGTTTCGGTGGCACATTATTGTCACACAAGACTCAAGACGCTAACCTCCATTTCATCCACCCCACCCCAATACGGTGCGTAACATCCCCGTCGATCTCTCCATCTCCCTGGATAATTGACCCTAAGTACTTAAAACTTTCTCTCTTGAGGATGGCCTGTGAGTCAAGCCTGACTTCCACATCCGCTTCCCCCGTCACGTCGCTGGACTTACATTCCACATATTTTGCCATAGTCTTACTCAACTTGAAACCTTAGACTCCAGGGCCTGCCTCCATACCTCCAGTCTCCCATTCACGCCGCCTCGCGTCTCATCAATTAGAACTATATCATCAGCAGATAACATACACTATGGCACCTCTCCTTGGATATGGTGTGTCAGTGCGTCCATCGCCAGAGCAAATAAGAACAGGCTGAGATCCTTGGTGTAACCCCACAATAACTGGAAAAGGCTCAGAGTCACCTCCCACAGTCCTAACCCGAGTCATAGCTCCATCATACATATCCTTTATCGCCCTAATGTAAGCCACTGACACACCTTTCACCTCCAAACACCTGCAAAGGACGTCCCTAGGAACTTGTCATACGCCTTCTCTAGGTCAATAAACACCATATGCAAATCCCTCTTCCTATCCCTGTATAGTTCCACCAACCTCCTATAAAGACTTAAACAAAGCATACCCTAAAGATTCTTTTCCTTTGCCGAATATTGATCGCATGATCGATGCCACGGCCGGCCACGAGACCCTCAGCTTCTCGATGCCTACTCCGGGTGCCATCAAATGTAAATGAACCCGGAGGATCAGGAAAAGACTTCGTTCATTACTAAGTACGGTACTCATTGCTACAATGTAATGCCATTTGGGTTTAAAAAATCTGGTGCTACTTATCAACGCCTAGTAAATCGAATGTTCGATGAACAAAAAGGTAAATCAATGGAGGTTTATATTAATGAGATTTAGTTGAGTCACTGCGCGTAGAGGATCATTTGACACATTTGCAGGAAACCTTCAACATATTGAAAAAATACAACATGAATCTCAATCATGAGAAATGTGCATTCGGGGTCGGTTCGGGCAAGTTGTTCGGCTTTATGGTGTCAAATCAGGGAATCAAGATTAACCCCGATAAAATCAAGGCAATCGAAGACATCATAGTCGTGGACAGCGTTAAGGTCGTACAAAGATTAACAGGGCGGATAGCCGCCTTAGGCCGGTTCATCTCGAGGTCTTCGGATCGAAGCCACAGGTTCTTCTCACTGCTCGAAAAGAAGAACAATTTCGCTTGGACCCCGGAATGCCAATAGGCATTGGAAGATTTAAAGCGGTATCTTTCAAGCCCCCCATTGCTTCATATCCGAAAGCGGACGAGCAACTCTACTTATATATGGCAGTCTCAGAAGTTGCGGTAAGTGGTGTCCTAGTTCGAGAAGAGCAAGGTACGCAATTTCTTGTTTACTATGTTAGCCGAACTTTAGGTGAAGCGGAGACCCGGTACCCACACTTAGAAAAATTAGCGCTTTCTCTAGTAAGCGCTTCTAGGAAATTAAAATCGTATTTTCAATTAACCCAATTTGTGTTGTAACCACTTACCCCCTTCGCAACATTTTGCACAAGCCCAAACTCTCAGGCCGATTGGCCAAATGGGCCATCGAGATTAGCGGGTACGATATTGAGTATCAACCCGAACGGTCATCAAGTCTCAAATCTTGGTAGACTTCGTGGCCGACGTCACGCCAGACCTCGTACCCGAGGTCGAAAAGGAACTATTGTTAAAATCGGGTACATCCTCAGGGGTGTGGACCCTCTTCACGGACAGCGCTTCGCATGTGAAGGGGTCCGGGCTAGGCATCATTTTGAAGCCACCCACATGCAATACGATTAGACAATCTATCAAAACCCCTAAGTTGACTAAAATGAGGCCGAGTATGAGGCCATGATTGCAGTTCTTGAACTAGCTAAAGGCTTTGGAGCAGAAGTCATCGAGGCCAAATGTGACTCCCTACTTGTGGTTAATAATGTCAACAGGACCTTCCAGGTTCGAGAAGATCGAATGCAGAGGTACTTGGACAAACTGCAGATAACCCTGCACCAGTTTAAAGAATGGACCCTACAGCATGTACCTCGAGAATAGAACAGTGAGGCCGATGCCCTCCCAAATTTGGGGTCATCGATCGAAGACGACGAAATTAGCACAGGAACTGTCGTGCAACTTCCGAAGTCGGTAATCGAAGAAGGCCACACTGAAAACTCTACAAGCCTAACTTGGGATCGAAGGAATAAATATATCGAGTATCTAAAAAATGGGAAGCTTCCATCGGACCCTAGGGAATCAAGGACTCTGCGAACAAAGGCTGCACAATTCACATTGGCTGAAGATGGAACATTATACAGAAAGATGTTCGATGGACCGTTGGTAGTATGTTTGGGTCCGGGAGACACCAACTACGTTCTACAAGAAACCCATGAGGATACTAGCGGGAACCATTCCGGTGCCGAATCACTGGTTCACAAAGTCATCAGAGCGGGATACTACTGGGTCGATATGGAAAAAAAATACTAAGGAGTTCGTTCGAAAATGCGACAAGTGCCAAAAATATGCACCGATGATCCACCAGCCCGGAGAACAACTTCATTCGGTCCTATCCCCATGGCCGTTCATGAAATGGGGAATGGATATCACCGTCCCTCTTCCATCGGCCCCAGGTAAAGCTAAATTCATTTTATTTATGACTGACTATTTCTCTAAGTAGGTTGAAGCACAGGCTTTCAAGAAAGTCAGAGAAAAAGAAGTTATAGACTTCATCTGGGATCACATGATATGCCGATTCGGGATACCCACCAAGATAGTATGCTTCAATGGAAAACAGTTTATCGGTAGCAAAATAACGAAGTTCCTCGAAGATGACAAAATAAAAAGGATATTATCCACACCGTATAATCCTAGTGGGAACGGACAGGTCGAATCAACAAACAAGACCATCATTTAGAATCTAAAGAAAAGGTTTAATGACACTAAGGGAAAACGGAGAGAAATTTTGCCCGAAGTCCTTTGGGCGTATCGAACAACGTCAAAATCTAGTACGGGGGAAACACAGTTCTCCTTAGTATATGGCACCGAACCTCTGATCGCGGTCGAGGTTAGGAACCTAGCCTCAGGTTTTGATACACAACGGAAGAGTCGAATCACGAGGCTATGGACACAAGCCTCGAACTGTTAGATGAAAAATGGGAGGCTTCCCTTGTTAGAATGGCAGCACAGAAGCAGCGCATTGAAAGATACTACAACCGAAGAACCAATCTTCGCCACTTTCGAATCGGGGACTTAGTTTTGAGAAAAGTCACCCTCAACACTCGAGACCCAAACGAAGGGAAGCTCGGCCCAAATTGGGAAGGACCATATCAGGTCCTCGGTGTCATCGGAAATGGATGTTACAAACTTGGCACGATGAACGATGAACAATTGCCAAACAATTGGAACATAGCACTCCTCAAACAATATTATTGCTAAGGTATGACTTTCTCCTTTTTCATTTGTATTTGATGCTAACTTATTGCAGGTGTTCGATCGAAAACATTGAGATTCTTCGACACAAAGACCTTAGGTTTTAAAGCACACATTGCACTCTTTTTCCCTCAGATCGGTTTTTGTCCCAAATGGGTAGTCCGGCGAGGTCTTTAATGAGGCAATAATTATTTATGCTGCCTGGGGACAATTCAACAGTATCCGAGAACTCTTTGCAATCAACCTCGAATACTAGGGGGCATCACCCTCGGATGTTATGTTCTCAAGGAAAATACTTTGTATCAACAGTGTCTCGATAGGTAAATTTTTTAAAGGGTCAAACGGTCAAATGAACCGTGTCCATGTAGATTACTCGAGCTCCAATGGAAAAACATGTATGCATGATCTATTGAAAGAAGTATTCTTTTTATTTGCTAGATGTTCCATGCCTTAACAAAATTTCTACTTTACTTATGATCTATTGCGGAAACTGGCTCAAGCGCCGATCGCGGCTAAAGCTCGAGCAATCAACCCCGTACTCGGGGACTGCCGTCCAAAAATCGACATGTTTGAAATACCAAACTTCGAGACCATAAGACCTTGAACAGGCAACCCTCAGTTTTATAGGCCATGGCCACCACACTCGGGGACTGACGCTTCGAACAAGTTCGAAGCATAATTAAGAAACAAGCCCAAAGGGCAAATCTCAAGTTAAAGGCTACGACCAAACTAACCGTTCGGAGACATCCGAATTCCATAGCAAAACAAGCCTTCTAATATTTTTACCAAACTAGTTAAAATAGGCTACCTTTGGCAAAGTTACAAAGGGTTTCGATAACATCAACCCTAAAAAACCTTAAGGGGTACCAAATTGTTCGAACTCTTAAATAAGCTTATGCTAAGGCATAACAAAGTAAAAGGTTTTCGATAACACTGAATCCTGGTGGATACAGATTTATCTCGTGCCAAGGCATAACAAATTTTTATATGATTAAACTTTTTAAGCCAAAAAGGGAAATAGCCACTCTTTTGAGGCCATGTCGCCCAATTCAAGAGCCTAAGGGCCATTATATTGAGTTCAAGAACCCACCCTCCCTCAACTGAAACCTAAGGGTTTTTTCTACTCCGAGTTTGAGCAAGTACTCACTCGATTATAGAAACTATACTAATCTGGCTTCGACAAAATTTTCGCAAGGCAATGAAGTGAGTCAAAATTCTCACAAGATATAAAGTAGATCAAAATTATCATAAGGCGGAAAGCAAAACAAAGTTTTCACAAAACACAAATTAGAGAAGAGTGAGAAAAAACAAGAGATCTTTCATATATGCAAAAAATTTACAAAGACCACTCAGGGTCTTGCACAAAAAATTCGGAAAAGAAAAAATTCTAAGTGCCTAATCTTCCCCGGGAGCATTATCCTCATCTTCATCTTCACCACTCTCGGATCCACTCGCGCTCCCAGAGTCATCATCAGAAGAAGAAAGCAGCGCTTTAGCTTCGGCCTCGAGTAATTTCGTGTTCTCGATATCAACAGCAAGGTCGAAGCCACGAGTCTGAGCGGTGCCAACCACTTCTCTCGCTCGATCTTGAGAAGCTTCAGCATCAGCTCGGTAGACGGCCACGATCGCCTCCGCTTCAGCCTTTACTCTTTCTGCCTCAAATGCGGCCTTTGCTAGATCGGCAGCCAACCTATCGTCGAGATCCTTAATTATCTTGGCTCGGGCCAAGATTTCCTCCTTCATTCTTTGGAGTTAGCATTCGACTGATGACAGTTGGGCTCAAGCTGTATCCTTCTCCGAGGCAAGGCGGTCTATATTTTGCTTCCACCCTAAAGTCTTCGCCTTCATCATGTTGGCCTCCTCATGGAGTTGCTCGATCTTTTCAGCCTTCTGTTGAACCTGCAATGTCAAAGTATTAGTCGTCATCCCCGAATTGATACATCGAACTTCTAAGAAAACTCTTTATTACCTGCTCGATCAGGTCGGTCTGCTCTTTGTGAGCTTTGGCCAGTTCAGCTCGGAGGTCCTTGATCTCCTCTTCTTTTTTCCTACTGAAGAGTTTGAGGGAATCTCTCTCCTCCGTGAGACTTTTAAGATCGGCCTCACACCGGTTCAGCTCGGACCGAGATTTAGAAAACACTTCCCGATGAAGCGTCATGGCCTATGGAGAAATAAAGGAAATCAGGCAAGAGGAAATAAAGGCAAACGTAATACTGATAACGGGATCTGAAGTTTACCTGGATCAGGAGTCCCTGATCCTCATCGAAGATACTCGATGCATCACCCAAATCGGAAGCATCTTCGACTCCCGTGAAGCAACCGTGGAAAAGGTCCTCTCCCTCATGGGCCATTCCTACATTGGGGGTCTCCATGGCCTGGGCTTCCTCAATTTTCCCCTCGGAAAATACGGGGAGGGGCAGCGAATCATCAATATTTATTGCCTCAAGCAAGTCACTTGGGGCGTTCTCTTCATTCCGAAGGGCCTCAGAACCCGCCCCTTCAAGCTCATCTGTCGATTGCTCATCACGGCGGGAGGCATCTTCAGCCTCCAAGGAATCAGGGACTTTGCTCAAGCCACCCTTCGAGATCTCCTCGGTCCGAAGCCGAACCTCTTCGATCATCACCGGCTCAGCGGCCTTTGGGACCTCGGTGCCCCTCTTTCAAGCCACCAGCTCGTAGTCAGCATCTTCTTTTTCCTCTTCTTCATCTCTTAGTCACTGAGCTACATCGGTTGGCAGGGCGGCGTTGTCATTCCTCGACTTACGAGCCTTGCTCTTTTTAGGATTTGGAGTCTCGGAGGGCGAGAGCCTTTTTCTTTTCTTCTCCTTCAACGGCTTCGGGACCGGGAGCGGAACCTCCTCCTCCCCGGATGGGGGCCTCATGACGGCATCTTTCCCAAGGTCTATATAAAAGGAAATCAAGTAAGCATAAGAGGGAAAACATTTTAAGGCCATCAGATACGTGAAGAAAAGCTTATCGTGATTTTTGGCCTCCCATCGGCCCCTTGCTAAATCGCGCCATGAGCGCTCAGCATACGAGAAGGTCGAAGCTAGGGTCTGAACCCACCTCTCGAGGTCCGGGATCGCACCAGGCATCCAAGTGACCACTACATCACAAAAAAAGGTGTCGGTAAAAAGAAGTAAAGAAACAAAACAATAAATAAAAGCTAAAGGAAGGATCGAACTTACGCTCCATATTCCACTTCTAGGGAAATGGCATCTTTTCGGCCAGAATTACGTCGTAAGTTTTCACTCGAACGAATCGACCCATCCACCCTCGATCTTTGTCCTCGTCTATGCTCGAGAACAATACCTTGGTGGCCCAACGCTGAAGCTTTATCAACCCACCTCGAAAAGGACGGTGCCTATACAGCCTGATGAGGTGGTCGAGGGTGAAAGGGTTTCCATCTTTTTTGCTCGCAAAAAATCGAAGCAAGATGACAATCCGCCAAAAGGAAGGGTGGATCTGGCCTAGGGTTATTTGGTATTGGCGGCAAAAGTCGATGATAACGGGATCTACAGGGCCCAACGTGAAAGCATAAGTGTAAACACTTAGAAACCCTTCCACGTGGGCAGTAATATCTTCCTCGGGAGACGGAATCACCACCTCTTTCTTCTCCCAATGGAGTTCTTCCTTGACCTGCTCGAGGTCTCTCGCAGTTATCGAGCATATGTACCTAGACATTGGCTCACACCGACCAGGGACAGAAGAAGTTTTCTCGACTTTGAAGTCGGAAGAAAGATCACACCCATCTCGGGAAAGTATTCCTCAGGGCGCGGCTCCACCGGTGTTTTCTGGTCGACCGGTCGCGATGAAGAGGCTTTTTCCTTTTGAGGAACAATTTTTGATGTCTTCTCCATTTTTGAGTAAAAAAAGAAGAAGAGGATAAGGTTTGGTGTTTTTAGAAAGGGTTGGTAACGGAGCATAACGGGAAGGCCTAGAAGATGCGAAAAGCTTTGAAGATTTGCAGATAGACTTGAAGAACTCAAAGGGATTTTGAAGGTTAGTACAAGAAAATTCCAAAGTGAAGTTTGAGGGAGTGAGAGTAAGACCTATTGAAGGATTCACGGCGACGGTTCAAAGGCACTGGTGGCCGACAGCCAACTGACACTCATTAATGATTTTGGGATTTGTACCGATGGGATGCTTCGGTCGCTTACATTGCTTACGTCACGAGGATGACATCATGATGGATCGAGGTATAAAGTTGAAGGCTCGATTCGTTTGTTCTCATTAAATTCCAAGAAACGAGGGGAATATCTGTATACGATTAAAACCGGGCCTATCCGATTATGCTATTTGATCGAGACAAGGGACTGCGTCGAGGCGTAGCCTCGTAACGAATCAGACCAGAGCACGAAGATGAGGCATCGAGTCCAAGGATCGAGGTGTCTGTCGAGATTGAGGCCAGCAGCGACCAAGACCAAATATGACAAACTTTGAGCAAAGCGCAATAACGGAAAGGCGAGATATCCGTGACAGACCGGGATCATGGCGTACATCTCGGAACAGATCATATCAAGGGCGGTCATCTAGTTAATCATGGGACTTACTTCCATAGTTAGAATTGTACCTTAAATGGGATTCCTCTACTATATAAAGGAGGTCCTAATCATCTTGTAGACACCTTACATTCACACAGATCAAAGGAATACAAATTCACTTTTTAATTTACATTCTCTTGTTTATCAGCTTGTTACGATTTAACTGTCATTTCACAACTAGCTCGAGGGTATACTAGCTCGAGGGCTCTGTCCAAACATTGGTTTGCTTTACATTATTGTCAATTTTCATCACTTATCTTTACGTTTATCAATTCGTATTAGGTGAAATCATGTATCGTTAAAACCACATTATAAGTTTAATTGTTTTTCAATTTTTAGGGTAAATAGTTTGGCGTCCACCGTGGGGCTAAGGATAATAGTGATTGCCTGGTATTAATTCCAGTAACACACACTACTTTACGCTTGTTCTTGTGAGCATCTTTGATTTCAGGGTCAACATGTCTAACTCGCAAGCACTACCCACTCACGCCGATGACGGCCTCGGTTTCCACGGAAAAAGCGGTAATGTGGCCGCCCCAGGAATCGAAGTGGCTCAAGCTGGCCACGAGGGAGTACCTATAGCAGACCCCGTCGATGTCAGTTCGCATGTCGTCCTACATGCAAATCTAGGCGTCAACCCTTGAAATAGTGGCCGCACAATTAGGACTGTGCGATGCACAAGTACGTCATCTAGGGGAGAAATTCAAAAATAGCCAAATTTACAAGCGGTCATTCAAAAGTAGCCACAGTTTCAAAAGTAATCGAAATTTAATCACTTTTTCATATAAAAATAAATCGGAACGAAAACACTGTTCAAAATTTGAAAAATATTCCAGTATAATATACTGAACTTCCAGCATATACCGGTCCAGCATAATATGCTGGAAGTTCATACACAGATGCGCACCAATCTCCAGTATATTATGCTGGAACTTTCCGTTTTGCAACAAAATAGTGACTTTTTCAATGACTATGCACACGCTGGCTATTTTCCATTTAGCAATCCGGAAACTGGCTAGCCCGTGCTATTTTTACGTCATCTAGTTGTAACAGAAAGGATCCAATTTCTACCACCCCTCCCTCTTGCACAAAATTGGTACGACGAGCAAAATTTGAAAAGAAATAAAAAGCAGGCACCGGAAATACTATGTTATTAACGATCAAATTCCCCTTTTGGGCCATTAAAGCAGAATAACATCACCAAAGAGACATAAGCTTTAAAGGAACTATACACAGAACAGTCCTTCATTGCCATACTGAAGGGTATAAGCTATTTACAGTTGATTGCAGTATTATGTGACTTTTTCGCTTGCGGGGGGATCTATTGGTGCATGGAAAGGATTAGAACTCGATCCCACTGTTCAACTGAACAGAGAAGGAAGGCCGGACAGTGTTGCCAAGAGGGGTTTCAACCTTGAAAACCAACCCTGAGCTCCCAACATTTCCATTCCACTTGGATCGCCCAAGCTGCATTTGCGCAAGAAAAAGGCAATATGTCAAAATAAAAGAATATAACTAACTTAATTCGGCAATGAGAGCAAAGGGACATGCAAAGACAAGCGAGACACGGTGTCTGCAAAAGCACAACCCCCACCCCCACCCCCCACCCAAAAAAAAAAATAATAAAAAAAAAGGGAAAAGAAAAGAGAAGAAAAAAGGATCAGAAGTGACTCACAGCTAACGACGCATAGGCAGAAGAATGTCTTGCAACTGTGCAACCACAGATGACACTTAATACCTCCTTTAGAGAATGTGTGATTTCTGCCTGCAAACCAGGGCTGCTCCCACCAAATGTCGGGCATACACTGATACCATAGCCAAAAAGAAATGATTAGATGGTGGTTGATACTGACAAAAACTAGTTATCAACATGAAAGAAGGAAGAGATGAAGAATACTTCATCAAAAAGAAGAGAGATGAAGACAACTATAACTTACTGTACATGTAAGCAGAATGCAAGTGCTATGAACACAATTGCTATTGCTAACACGCACAAGCAAGTCACATATAATGGAGAAGAGACCAGGAAGTTGCTATGACAATTGAAAGTGGAAGCCTTACACAAAAATTTAGAGAACTTCTAATGAAAAAACTCCACAATTGTGGAGTAAACGTCTCCATATTGCTAGTGCCACTTCACCATTGGATGCTGGTGCCAACACCATGAACAGCAAACCACACTAGCATAAAAGTTCAGTGCTTAACAAATATGAATCAACCAGTATTACCTTAATTGAACGGTTGGCCTATACATGAGACCAGATCTCTTCCAAGCTAAAGCCTGGGTGACCCCAAAGCTAAATGATTTGTCAGGCAAATGCATCATTGGCACAATGCACGTTCCATATTTATTCTGCATATAATAAGAGAAAAGTATATTAATCTTAAATAAAACAGTTGATGAAGTGGCTGAAAAAAGTACAGAAGTCATCAAATGTCAAATACTTGCATCATACACCTCACCTTGCAAGAGAAACTGAACTTGAGCTCCCCTGGGTATTGACCCTGGGCTTGGAGCAGACCTCCACATAGAGGTAAAAAGGCACTGGTGGAAACGCCCTCCCCAGCCACATAATTTATTTGACCATTTGGAAATTGCAAGTCCATAAACGACTGCAAAAATAAAGAGAGTAAGTTGCTAAGCAACAAAATAAAATGAGTAATTAAGCTTCCAAATCCACCAAAGCAACAGTGAAGAAAAGCATCTGAGTTTAAATCGGCGGGCCCATACCCACCAAGTTCGAAATTGGAAAAAACAGATTACTTGGTTATCCAAAGGAAAAAAAAAACCTAAAATTTTCCGCAAAAGAGAAATTTTCGTGCTCACTTATGTTACATGTTCTTGCTTGTGTTAAACTTAGCATGACCAACAACAGACAAGTTACTGAAGATTAATACTTCAACACCCCGTCCTGAATAAAATATCAGGGTTCCGAAGTTTACTCCAATCACCAAGTCTTTCACATGCATGTGCTAAATCCAAAGCAGCATCAGAAATTTAGCACTGGGAAATCATCGAGGTTAAGAAAGTATCTTGAGACATTAACTGTTTTTCCCAGTCCTTCAAATATTTAAGACAGTTAAACATAGCTAGGAGGGTACAGAGTTAATAATTAAATTCTTAGATCAAGTCGAAGCTACTCCAGTAGAATATCTATTGAAGGAACTTACAGACAAAAAAAAAATATTTATATATATTCGTTGAAGGATCCACAAATGACTAATACTAATTCAAATGCTACAATTGCACTGTCGCATTTTTAAAGTCGTTGATGAACTCAAATCTTCTTCGTTCTTTTCTAATGAGCATTCCTCATTTTGATGGCACAAGAGGTGCAAAAAGACATGCTCAATTAGCGACTTGGGGATATTGGAGAAGTAAGATCTCTCAGTAAACACTTAGAGAAGTGGCATTATTGGCTTTATAGGTGCTTTTTTATAGAGAACCATGTACTGGGGTGCAGGTTCTCTACTTTGCATAAACAGCTTGTATACGAGGACTTTCCCACCTACCAACGAAGTTTATCGGGAAAACAAAGTACACCCAGGTCTGAAGAATGTGGAATATGCCTCTTATTAGGCAAATGAAAACGCAATGCAATATTATTATGATCTTCAAACAGCCGATAAGAGAGAGCGGAGATAGTGGATGTCTGATCTGTATTGGTTTGATTTCATCTTTAGACCACATCTCAATTGACACAATTAAAGACCTAATAAAGCATGGCTGCCAGAGGAACATTACCTTCCTGCTATGACTGCAGCTAGCATACAGTTAAAGAAAAGTAAATTCTCTAATACACATTCCTCAAAAAAATATTCCCTAATAAAGAAAAAGCTAGGGGGAAACATGGTAGACAAACTTAGAAGAAAGGTAAAACAGCAGCAAATCGGACCAAATTAGCAGAAATACCAGTAGTTTACATGAATAAAAAGCTCCACTTACACAGGCCAAAGGTTTAAGGCAGATCATTGACATAAGCAGCCACCTTCGATGCTTTGACCACACAGCTGGACAAAGAGAATGCATCCCACGCTGTCCATTGATTAATAGAGACAATAAGTATATTAATGTATTTACTGTGCACACAAAAAAAGTTAAAAATGAGTCTACTTCTGGGGGGGGGGGGGGAGGGGGAGGGGGGGGGGTAAGGAAATCATTCTATTTAATAAGAGACTAGAATCATCACTACAGACAATCTAAAATCTTACTGATAATGTCTGCATCACCAGTATGAGAAATTTCCAAGTGGAATAGACTATGAAGACATTACCCATCCCAACTCCAAATGCGCCTTCATTTTCACGCTGCAACACTAACTAATTTTATGTTTTCTTTTCAACGCGAAAGGAGGAGCAGTGACAAAACAGTAACCAAATATAAAGTACTTCACAGGAAGCTTCCAGTTGAATCTGAATTTCAATTGAATGATCAATTCATTTACAACCGTGTGATTATTAGAGAAGCTATATTCATATTGCTACCCTACTGCTTCCCAGCCAATCAATTGAGACATTGGATTCAACAATTACACGCAACACAAGCCACACTATCATGAATAACTAATTTGTGTCTGTCTAGCAAAACAAGCTACAATACAACCAGTATGATAAGCCGCTTTCCCTCAGGTTCCCAAAAGTATCAAAAGACTTCTAATGCAAACAATCTTCAAAAGTTGCAGTTTGCATACCTTCCTATCATAGCCATACCAAAGAAGGTGTTGCTTAGACAAGTGAACTGGCAGAAGTAATGTTGAATCACGGACAAAAAGCACTGGTCCAAGCTGGACAAGGAACAGGGAAGAATTTTCATTTCCTGATGTGGAACTGCCCTGTGATGCCTCAACTCTCCATAAATCTCCTCTGGCAACCACAGAACTTTCTACATTTCTGGTCCTACTTTCATATGTTGATGAAACATTGATCGTACCCTGCACTTGGAGATCAAGGTAGTAAGATCTCAAAATTCATAATAAAGGAACATAAATCACAACATCTTTCCCCATCACATATGAACCTACACAAGTTTAGAGCAAGTATCCTCCACAACTGGCCTCAAAGCCCCAATCTTATAAAAGGGGAAGGAATGGCGAAAAAGGAGGGTATACATGAAATGCTGCTTATTTAAGAAAAGGAATTTAGCGATTTAATAAACTAGTAACTAAAACTGAATAAGAAACTTAAGACTGCATTTTTTCATCTCAATCAAAATTTTAAATTGGTTTTTAAACTCAAGTGCTTCTTACTTCAACTATTTCACTTAATTATATTATTTCAATTAACTTTGTTCACATAATTGGTTTTTTTTTTAACTATAGTTTTTAACTATTTCATTGAGCCTATTCTTTAATTACGCTTTGAGCTTATCCTACCAGATCGACAATACTGAACATTTTCTTGGGAGGGGAGTGTGTAAATGAATGACTATTATATATATTGTTATAAAAGCATGAATATAATGTTGGAAGACCAAAACAGCCCTAAAATATTCATTGAATTTTATAATATTGATGTACAAAAACGTAAAATTAGTTTGTGAGTTGTAACATCCAAATCAAATATGGAATCCAAGTCCCAAGTCAGAATTACAATCTTTGGTATATAGATACGTACAAGTAAAATAAATTTCTGCATTTAATTTTTTTGACGTTTAACTTTAAGAAACACTAACAGAGAGCCGACCATATGTTTTTCTCATTAATCGCAATAGAAAAAAATTGGGTTATTATATAAGAGTAAAAAGAATTACTTTAGGTTTTCCAAGTACAAAATAAGACTTGTGGTTTTTCTGATATTCTAAAAATATACTTTACGTAATTACTTTTTAAACTTCTTTCTTTTTTCTTTTATTGAGTAACTTTATTCTAAGAGTACTGTACAATATATTTTAATGGATAGCTCTATTTGGATAGTACGTAGTCTTAATGTAGTAAATACTTTCAAATTAAAATAAATACTAGAAGATATTTATTATAAATCTAATTAAATTATCTACTCCTATATTCTCTCCCTTGAAAATTACAATCAGTTATTAACGACAACTCTAACTGAATTGACTACTCATATATTCTCTCCCTTGAAAGATAATTAACTCGGCTTATATCCTAGGGCTATTTTATCTTTGTTAAAATTTCAATCAGGCATTAGTTGCAACTTTGATCAAATTCCTCTTACTTTACTCACTTGTCCTACTTATTTTATATCTTTTGAAATGACGTTACTCTTACATAGACAATGGTGACCCCTAAATTAGATTTACTAAAAAAACTTGAGGAAAATCTTTGTTCAAGAAACCTGCTAAAGTACACAACTAACCTGGTGATTTTTTTCAACTTCCATAAAATTAAGAAAATTCATCAATTAATAAACCTTGTTTAATCGCTCTTTTTTCTCTCGCAGTTTTGGTTAATATTATATTGTATACTTCAATTTATAAGCAATATCCTCTTAATTTGCATGGAAGACAAAGATATGTTCAATTTTAATTCAAAAGCATTGAAGAGGAAGAAAGTCAGTGTGGGCCAAGAATATATGTGGGCCAAGAATATGTGTGTGAATTACCAAGGTATAAATTTTCCCAAAAACTTTTCTTGCCCTAAACCGCTCCTGAACTCTTAAAAAAAGGTGCAAAATTCATAGATATAGGCAAGTCCCTCCCGTCCAGTTTATGGATTCACTTGATTCCGAAATAGTTTTTCAAACTACAACATACTTCCACACTAAAATAAAATAACACTCAACAACCACCAGAAGTTATGGTGGCATGACTAATATCCTTTATCATTAACTAGAGATCTCAGGTTTGACCTTTTGGAATGAAACTGTCTTTGACCAGGTGCTTTACCCCTTAAAGTGGGACATTCATTAGTTCGAACCGAAAACAAGTACTCCCTCCGTTTCATATTAAATGAGGTACTTTCTTTTTTAGTCTGTTCCAAAATAAATGACACATTTCTAAATTTGGAAATAATTCAACTTTAAACTCCTCATTTTACCTATTTTACCCTTATGAGAAGCTTTTATAACCACACAAAAGTCATGGCCCCCACAAAGCTTTACCCCTTAAGCTTTTAAGACCACAAATTTCAAAAGTCTTTCTTTTTTTCCTTAAAGTCCGTGCCGAGTCAAATTACCTCATTTAATTTGAAACGGAGGGAGTATTAAATACCGAGCAAAAAATCAAAAAAGTAACATTCAGCCGTCAAGATAATCATATATTATGCAGACTGATTTTTATGCTCTTCAAAAGCTAAATTATATATTTCTTCAACAAGATAATTTTCTGTTGGGTGAATCGTAATATTTAAAACTTTATCCACTAAGATCTTGAACAAACACTAATAAAACATATAATAAAACAGATTACAAGTAAACAAAATGCTATGATACACTCCAAGTAATGAACAACCATGTCGATAATTTTAAGGAAAAAAAGAAAAAAGAATGCATATAGGTATATGTGTGATGATCGATATTTGGAGACACTGAACTATTTCATGCACGAACAAGCATACTCGTTGAAGAGACATAGGATTGGAGTTGAATTAA
This sequence comes from Nicotiana attenuata, assembly GCF_001879085.1. Classification (NCBI taxonomy): domain Eukaryota; kingdom Viridiplantae; phylum Streptophyta; class Magnoliopsida; order Solanales; family Solanaceae; genus Nicotiana; species Nicotiana attenuata. The sequence continues at coordinate 29,402,400 of NC_031995.1, forward strand.
TTAGAATTGGAGTTGAATCTAGAGATTAGAATAATGATTAGATGACTTTCTATGTTTATTTTCTTTGTTATTAATGAATTTTAATCTAACGAAATATAACTTTAATGTACTCGGATCATTGATGCTTCACTAAATTACAGAAAATCATACGACTTTAATCGAATAATTATGTGATTCCTGAATGTTTAGTTCCATTTTGTTCTTTAATGGTATCAAAATATTATTAATGAGTTGGTTTGAATTATATATTAAAATTTTAAGAATTTGATTATTGAATTTTATGCATTACTTTTGAAATGTGTTTGATAATATTTGACATAAAATATTCATGCATCGCACGAACGTACAGACTAGTTATAAGAAAAGCACTCAAAATTATATTCATAAAAACCAACCCATATGAGTAAAGGCAAGTGACAATAAATCTTTTTAGACTTACAAAACTCATATGGAAGGTAGTGTTTCACAAGATTGAAATATGAGTTTTTCTTCATGGAATATAAAAGCAGTATAATGTGAAAATATAAAAATATTAAATAAAAACCTAAGCCGTCAACCTTTAGTTGCTGATGAAGGGAACATCTCCAGCCAATATATTTTAAAAAATAAGCAATACACAAGAAATGACACTTTTGCTTGCCCAACTACGGAATGTTTTGTATTTTATACCTCATTATCTAGTTCTCACATTTTGTGTCCGCCGACTTGTAGACATTTATAAATTTTGTTCAATAAAACTTTTGGCTATACGTGAGCAACACATGAGTCATTGGCCACATGCGACAAACTTCCAGCCGTGAGGCGCAAGCAAACCAATAAACACGTAAAAGAGTAATAGAGGCCACAAACGAAATTAGCAGAGATTATAGTTCACTAGTTCATAAGCTCTAGTTCCACATTCTTACATATATTTCCACATGACTTATGCAAGTATTAGTTATGCAAAAAAGAACACTTACAATGAAACATTGTATGCTAAGTTTTATGGAGAAAGAAAAAATGAAACAAAACATTCTATTTACAATGTTGAACTTTTATCTGGAGATTATTTTTTCCACTTAACTCCCAACCAAACATGACCTAAGGTTTTGAATTTCATTTTATCTGTTTTAGATAACCTCTCAATGATTGTTTTAAAATTATTTTAGCATTTATTTAAACGATTTTTGTCCCTTTAAAGTGTTTCTTGATTTACAAGATTCCTCATTTGGTTAGGACTAGAGCTCCTTAATCCTTTTCTTTTTTCAAATAGAATTGGGAACATCAATATGTAACTATCCACCTGTTATTCTCCATAATATTTTGCTGTTGGTTTCATGTTCTTTTTAAAGAACTTTCCGGGTTTGCTCTTAGCTCCTTTCAAAGGATTTTTCCGCGGAGAAACTAGGAAACATAAAACCCCTTCTATAGGTCTCGTGCCTTATCATATTCACTATTAGCACTTAACCTATATGTTCAAAGAGGACCCCGTCACTAACATTTTGGAAAATTGAAAACCTAATTATGCGTAAGACACCTTACATTTCCTAATGCTTGTATTCACAGTACGAAAATCCCGAGATCTTCATTTTCCCACACCATTATAGCTTAAGTACTTTGAAGACCAAGCTCAAAGAATGGAGCAGAACCTTGCAAGGCAACCTAGCTTTACAGAAGGCAAGTGTTTTCAGTCAACTTGCAGAGATGGAAGGAATTCATGATCAAAGGAGCCTGACTGAAGAAGAAATCCTCTCAAAGAACTCATTATCACTGGAGTTTGAGGAGATTGCTAGTAATGAAGAAGTAGCATGGAGGCAGAGGTCCAGGGCTTTATGGCTAAAAGAGGGAGACAAGAACACCAAGTTCTTTCACAGAACAGCTAATGCTCATAGAAGATACAATAATATAGATCAACTGGTGGTAGAACGGGAGTCTTTACAGGCTCCAGAAGACATCAAAAGGGAGGTTATCAGATACTATAAGAAGCTGTACACAGAGGAAGAAGAATGGAGACCAACAGGGCCCAATAGCATCCATCAAATGATTACAGAGGAGGACAACCTAATGCTACAAAGTCTATTTGGAGAACAGGAAATATGGGACAGTGTTAAGGCATGTGCAGGGGATAAAGCACCACGACCAGATGGTTTTTCAATGGCTTTTTTTAACAAATGCTGGGAAGTGGTAAAAAGGGATGTTGTAGCAGCAGTCCAGAACTTCTATGAGCAGGAAATATTTGAGAAGAGTATGAATGCTACCTTTGTAGCATTGATTCCTAAGAAGGCAGTGGCAAAAGAGCTAAAAGATTTCAGACCAATAAGTTTGATCAGTAGCATATACAAAATTATCTCCAAGCTACTGACTGAAAGACTCAAGAAGGTGGTCAACAAGCTGGTGGATCATCAACAAATGGCTTTCATTAGGGGAAGACAGATCATGGATGTTGTCCTAGTGGCTAATGAATGCATAGATACAAGGATCTCAAGCAAAGAACCTTGGATTCTATGTAAGTTGGATATAGAGAAGGCTTATGATCATTTGAACGGGAGGTACCTGCTACAAATTCTAAGGAGGATGGGATTTGGAGGGAGGTGGATTAGATGGATATCATACTGCATTTCTACTGTAAGTTTCTCAATCCTTATTAATGGAGCTCCAGCTGGATTTTTTCCTTCTCAGAGGGGGCTAAGACAAGGGGACCCTCTTTCCCCTTTTCTATTTATCTTGGCCATGGAGGGACTGAATGAAATGCTGAAGAAAGCACAGACAAACAGCTGGATAAGGGGATTTAAAATGACCAATAGAACTGACAACAATGGAAGGATTTCTCACTTACAATATGCAGATGATACCTTGGTATTCTGTGAAGCAGATAGAGAGCAAATGAAAGTCCTAAGAGTGATATTCATCCTGTTTGAAGCCACTTCTGGATTGCACATCAACTGGCAAAAAAGCCTTATTTATCCGGTTAATGATGTAATGGAAATACAGAGTCTGGCAAATGTTTTGGGGGGGAAGGTGGGGGTTCTGCCTACTATATACTTGGGGATGCCTTTGGGAGCCAAGAGCAAATCAAAAGGAATATGGAATAATGTGTTGGAAAAATGTGAAAAGAAATTGTCTAACTGGAAGAATCAGTATTTGTCAATGGGAGGGAGGCTGATTTTGATCAATTCTGTTTTGGATGCCATGCCTACATACATGATGTCTTTATTTCCAATGCCAGCTAGTGTAGTGAACAGAATTGATGCCCTTAGAAGAAACTTTCTATGGGAAGGTAACTGTGACAAAAAGAAGTTTCACCTGGTTAAGTGGGGTGATCTAACTACAAGCAAAAAATCAGGGGGGTTGGGGATCAAAAATCTGAAAGTGCAGAATCAAAGTCTGATGCTGAAGTGGTTGTGGAAATTTGCAGCAGATGAGCAATCTCTGTGGACAGAAGTGATTAGGGAAAAATATGGAAAGGAAGGAAGCTGGACAACCAAGACAGTAAGAAGACCATATGGAGTCAGTCTGTGGAGATCAATTAGGAACTTATGGCCAAAACTAATCAACAAGGCAAAGTTCAAAGTTGGTAATGGTAGAAAGATTTCACTATGGGAGGACAATTGGCTAGGCCAAGGATCTCTGAAGTGACTATTCCCGGATATTTTCAATGTGTGTCAACAACAGAATGCTACTATAGAAGAGGTGTGGTCAAACCAAGGCTGGAATCTCACATTCAGAAGACTGTTAAATGATTGGGAGATTGACAGAGTTGTGGAATTCTATAGTTCTCTGCAGCAGTTCAGTGGCATCAGCTCAAACCAAGATCAAGACATGATCAAATGGCAAGGCAATAGTCAAAGGAAGTTCTCAGTTAAAGATGCTTACAAGGAGTTCAATCAGTCCAATAATCAAGTGGAATGTTGGCCATGGAAGATGATTTGGAAAGTAAAAATACCACATATGGTGGCATGCTTCACATGGCTACCGGCAAGAGAAGCAGTTTTAACTCATGACAATCTAACTAGAAGAGGTTTTCAATTGTGCTCCAAATGTTATCTATGTGAAGAGGAGGAAGAGACAATTCACCATCTCTTTTTGCACTGCAAGTTCACCTCTCAGATATGGAGAATATTCATCAGTCTGAGGGGAATTCAATGGGCAATGCCTGGAAGAGTCCTTGATATTCTGGCAAGCTGGAGTAAAATGGGCACACCTTGTAGAGAAAGAGAGAGATGGAGAATTGTCCCAGCATGCATATGGTGGACAGTTTGGGAAGAAAGGAATCAAAGATGCTTTGAAGATAAGTCTAGCAGCATTCAGAATATTAAGATGAAATGTCTAGCTCTTTTTTATTTTTGGTGTAAAGGTCAGCTTTTGGAGGATCATGAATCCATTTTAGATGTTTTAGAGTCCTTATAAGAAGAAGAAGAAGGACTAGGAGTGCCTACTTTTTGCTAGGGCATCCTTTTTTTGTAATTATGGGGGACTTCACAATTTTAGTGAAGTCTTATATCAATATACAACTATGTTATCTTTTTCAAAAAAAAAAGTATCTTCAGAGTGCAAAAACTATGTTACATTTACTGAGGCTTTTACCAATGAACAAACGTATGGAAACTTACATTTTTAAATACTGCAGCAAATATAGCTTCTAAGCGCAAAAGTCTTTGTTAGGTTCTTGCATCAACCATATGTTTAAAATTGCAAAGCAAGAAATTCATATACGTCACTGGACACGAACATAAACCTTTTGTGTTTCAATAAAATTCACCTGTGATCTGCCAAAATTTTTGAATGCCTTCAAATTAACACCAAAAAACTCTTCTTCGCCCGGCCTATCATCAGCTGAATCCTTTTCAGCGTTCCCATATCCCCTAAATCTTTCAGCCAACGAACCCAAATCCTCCTGCAATGTAATACCCAGATCAGCTCTATGGCTATCCGTCCCCGCCATCATAGATACCCCTAACTTCTCGTCTTGCCGAAAAGGCCATGGCAACTTCCTGACAAACTGCTGAACCATTCCATTTAAGCAAGCCCCGAAGTCTGCTCCAGCCTGTCCTATTCTGTTCCCAATATCAAAAATTGATGAAACCCCTGTAATAGTAGAGTTGTCAACACTGATCCCAAAATCCCTTGGAATGAAATTCTGACTTGGCAACTCGACATCAAAAAGCTTGGTAGCCTGCCCTAATCTGTTCCCAATATCAAAAATGGCGGAAACCCCTGAAATTGCAGTGTTATCCACAGCTATCCCAAAATCCCTCGGAATGAAGCTTTGACTAATCAACTCTACATCAAAAAGCTTGGAACTTTGTGGATCAGGCCACGAAAACGATGGAGGACTAATATGCGACTGAATCAAACCAGTGACTCCTTGAGCAAGCTTATCAGCTAAGTCTTGCCCATGTCTTTGCACCTCTTCCCATGCTTCAAATGATCTCTCCACAGACATCATTTCCCAAAATAAACCTTAAATTTCTTCTGAAAATTCAAATTAGCCCTTAAAACTTCACTCTATAGGAAATCAGTAAATCAAACGGTAGTACTACAGTAACAAGCATCAAGTACAACTTAAACAATCACGTTGTTCGCCTGACCCAGCTTACTCGTCAAATTCATAAGTAGTAACATAGATTCCATAAGTGACAGTAAATCTCAGGTTTTACCAACTATCAATAGAAGATTGAAAGAAAGTTACCAGGAACAACGACGCTTCTAGAACTCAGCTTTAGCTCATGAGCTCAAATTGAACCGTTTCCAACCTCGAGATGCTCCCAAATAGTGAAATTTGCAAATTAGGGATTCGTAATTTTGAGATTGAAGATAAGGGTACAGGATAGAAGTTGTTAGGGTTTGTAGGAAACAGTTGAAAAACGTAAAGATGAGAAGTATGAGCTCATCAAAGACGTGTGAAAACTGAAAGCTGATATTCTTTGAGCTTTGAAGAGAGTAAAATTTAAAAGGCCGTGGCCAGTGGTAAGATATGTTTTGGGGGGTTTTGGACTTTTGGTGCGCACACCCTTCACTGTTTAATGCCACGTCGGTGGCGATAACGCCTTGTGGTTCTCAAGATAGAAATTTCCTTTCGAGGTGGGCCTTCTGGGCCCCAAATGTCGTCATCCGGCCTTCTACAGTTTTCTATTGGGCCATCAGTCAAAAACCGTGGAGTAATCCTTTGTATACACACGGCCTGCTTTGTTATGCTTTTTTCTGGAAGGGATTTTTTTCTTGGGCTTCTTTTACTTTTAGCCCGTGCTAACTATTTACATTCGATAGGCAAAAAAGTGCATAAAATTTGTATAATATATATATATATATATATATATATATATAAAATATATATTTTTCGGCTATTATTTTGAGAGTGGCTATACAGTGCTAAAACTATCCTAATTTTACATATTACCCACCCTAAATAAGGTATGCTTACAGTTTATGTATAAGGAGAGGCATCGTGGTGCATGTTATTTGCAGGACCAAGACGGAGTACTTGGAGGCAAGCCATGGAGTCTAAAGGTTTCAAGTTGAGCAGGACCAAGACAGAGTACTTGGAGTGCAAGTTTAGTGGGACGACTCAGGTTGTGGATGGAGAAGTGAGGCTTGATTCTCAAGTCATCCCTAGGAGATAGAGTTTTAAATACCTTGGGTCAGTTATACAGGGAAATAGAGAGATCGACGAGTATATTACACATCATATTGGGGTGGGATGGATGAAATAAAGGCTCTCTTCAGGTGTTCTGTATGATAAGAATGTGCCACCTAAACTTTAAGGTAAGTTTTATAGAGTGGTGGTCAAACTGACTATGTTATATGGGGCTGAGTGTTGGCCAATCAAGAAATTCCATGTCCAAAAAAATGAAAGTGGCTGAAATGAGGATGTTGAGATGGATGTGCAGGCATACCATGCTGGATAGAATTAGAAATGAAGTTATTCAGGATAAGGTGGGCTTGGCCCTGTGGAGGACAAGATGCGGGAGGCGAGACTTAGATGGTTCGGACATGTGAAGAGGAGAGACATAGATGCACTAGTAAGGAGGTGTGAGAGGTTGTCCTTGGAGGGCCTAAGAAGAGGTAGATGTAGGCCAAAAAAGTATTGGGGAGAGGTGATTAAGCGAGATATGGCGTTGCTCCAGCTCACTGAGGACATGACCATAGATAGAAAGATGTAGAGGTTGAGAATAGAGGTAAAGGGTTAGGATAGGTTGCCTAGCGTTGTCCTTGTCTGTAACAATAGCTTTAGTACATGAGTTAGCGTTATTTATGTATTTCCGTATCTCTTAACTTATGTGATTACTTGTCGTTGCTTTCGTTTCAACATTCTTATTACAATACTCAGTTTTAGTTTTGTATCTTTGTATTTTTGCTTCGGTTTTATAATTGGCGTGCTTGTTGCTTCCGTTCCTTTTATCTTTCCTAAGCTGAGGGTATTTCAAAAACAACCTCTTTGCCTTCTTGAAGGCATAGGTAAGGTCTACGTACATACTATCTTCTCCAAACCGCACTTGTGGGATTACACTGGGTCTGTTTTTATTTTTGTTGTTGTTGTATTAGTGTCTTAAATAGGGGATACAGTTACACCCTTTTCCTTTTTTTCTCTCATATCCTTTTTCCCTATTTTCTGTCGCCTCTCTCCGTGTACAATTCATTATTATTACCTTAAATTAGGGGATTTAGTTATACCTCTTGACATTTTAGCATTTCAATGGATCATACCTTGTTGTAAGGTATTTCAACCATCTTGGATTGTCATTCTTAATATAAATTAGACGGTTAGATTCAAAGTTCGGATTTTTATTGCATAAAACTTATTGATTGTCATTTTATCTTGATGGTTTTTCTCACAGACTTGTTAATCATGATTTAATTTTAAAGTCATAATATGACTATATATGATGTTTGGATATAAAATATAAAGTTTGGGAAAGTCGGATTTAAGTTGTGAAAAAACTGACTAAGGATTTGCCTTGTAATGAAGCTTTTTGAGCAATACATTTCGTATGTTATATGAGGTCTTCTTGGGACATATTATATAACAAATTGAAGGTCTTGGAATGTAGTTTCCAATGCTCTTAACCGATAATTCATACGACATCCGGATAAAATGATATAAGCATCGAAAGAAGGGCCAATGCTAGGGTGCTAAGCTAGCACCTCTTTGACTTTTCAAACGTGGATATATTTTATATATATATATATA
>NC_031995.1:29410586-29456495 GCF_001879085.1 Nicotiana attenuata
ATATATATATATATATATCCCTTATGTCGTCTCTTTATTATTTTTCCACAGACCACGACCAAAATAAGACCATAAACTTACCCTTAAGCTCTCTATAAAGGTTTCTAAGAAGATTAACATCCCGGGTACGAAATCAAGAAGCGATAACATTAGAACAATCCCTATGACGTAAGTATCGCTATATCGCCTCTCTTTTTTTGTAGTTTGAGTTTTTGAAGGTACATAATAGTTAAGAAAATGCCTACATTCTATTTTTAAGCATTTAAATATCAAGGAAGGTTTATAAGTTTATTTCCTAATAGTTAGACCTCACGGGACGGTGATCGGAAGCCGTGAGTTCAATTTATTTCAATTTTAGTGGATTGTTTTGTAGTCCACTCGTGTTGGCCTATTGTGCTGCTGATTTATGGAGTTTAGAAGGATAAAGGATGTGGAGAAATGCCACATGTGGTAGGGTAGTGGGTTGGTCACTCGTCGTTGCAATTCAAGCTAATTGATAACTTGTTGATTGGGTGTATGATGGTATATTTGGGTTTTTTTGTTCAGAGTAGTTTCCGAATTGTAGGTAGGTTGTTTTTGAGTTGCTGGTTGTATTATGTTATTATCTCGCCTATGATAGGCTTGAGGGAGCAGTAAAATCAGGGGAAATTCTACCCGTTTTATTTTAGAATCGAGTTATCGTTTGAGATATGTGATATACTAGCGCCATCTAAATTGTACATGTATTTCTTTGTTATAGGGTTGGCGTGCTAGTTGTCATAAGCTTGTTGTTGAGTTGCATTTGTGACTTGAGGAATGTTAAGGCTATCCCTTCTTTCCTTTTGGCATGATCCATATGATAGAACGAAACGAGCAAGCACGCAACTTTCATAAATGATTCTATTTTTAGAAGTACTAGAGTTGCCTATGTTCTTGACTCCCCATATGTCCGACTATCATATCGTTTGTTCATGGATCTCATGACATTCCGAGAGATCTTATTGACTTACTTCATTATGCATTGTATTCATTTATACATGTTTATTGACCCATGACCAGATGGCGTTATATACGCTTATAGTATATGTATATGGGGTATGGGAAAGGTTATGGCGTTATATACGTACCACCACCTGATCAGCTGGCATACGTTGATGACTTCGCCCATTGAGGCCGACATGATATGTTGGGTTATCCTTAGAGGCTGGATGATTTTATGCACATATCTATGCATGATATGACATTTATACGCATATGCATGACATTATAAATGTTTCATGATTCACAGAGCTATTCAGACTTATAGGTTGAGTCCTTTACTCCATGTTTCTTTCATGTCTTTTATATGCTGATTTTTATGCCTTACATACTCGGTACATTATTCATACTCATGCCCTTATTGCCTGGGAACCTGCATTTCATGCCCGCATGTGCAGGTAGACAGGCTGACAGTCCCCCTTCTTAGGATCCTTGCTCAGCAAGAGTTGGTGTGCTCCATTTGATCCGGAGCTGCTATTGGGTTTTGGTAAGATACTATGCAACTATACATGACTGTCTACAGACCTCAATAGAGTGTAAAATTGAATAAGGGATACAAAAGTATCTTACCAGGAGTGTATGTGTGTGCGTGTGTGTGTGTGTGTATATATATATATATATATATATATATATATATATATATGTCCTTTGGGCTTATTTTCCCGCGTATGTTATCCACATGAATCAGTAGTTTATTGACAGACGTTATACATGACCTACACTTATTTCAAGATTATACCTTTTAGACGTATGCTTAGGGATGTTCGACAGGTAGAAATCAGGCACTCGTCATAGCCCATCGGTTTGGATCGTGACAAAAGTGGTATCAGAGCAGTTCCATCCTAGGGTTGTCTACAGACCATGTCTAGTAGAGTCTTGTTTATGAGTGTGTTGTGCACCACACTTATAAACAGGAGGCTGCAGGACATATCAGATGTTATCCTCCCTTCTTATCTTAGATCGTGCGCTATAAGGATTCGTTTTCCTAACAATATGTTTGTTTTTAGCGATGCCCCAAGAAGGCTAAAGCTGCCCAGAAGGGCAAGTCTGTGGCTGATGAGACTACAAGTCGAGCGCCACGAGTTACCAGGGCTCGAGGAGAGTCGCATAGTGAGACTCCACCTTAGACTTCACATACCTTGCCCTTTCCAGAGGAGATCCGAGGGGCACCATATCCAGCGCCCACTCCAGTACCCCAGCTCCTCAGCCAGATGCACCGGGTCAGGAGATGAGACATGCTATTCATCTATTGACTCGATTAGTGGTCGTATAGGCTTGGCGCCAGTAGGTAGGTATTGGTCATGCAGACAGGGTCATCAGTGCGAAGGTTTGTGATTTCATTAATTTGGACCCTCCAGTATTCATTGGAGCAAATCCAAACGAGGACCCTCAGGTATTTATCGATAGGATGTAGAGGACTTTGAGGGTAATGAAGTCCACTGCGACTGTGTCAGTTGATCTAGCTTCATATAGACTTCGGGATGTTGCAATTAATTGGTACGAGCCTTTGGAGTTGTCCATAGGTGAGGATGCCCTTCCAGCTGTATTGTAGGAGTTTACAGAGGCTTTTCTTCATCATTTTCTGCCACTAGAGCTTAGACTGGCCATATTTGATAGGTTCATGACCCTTCGACAGGGTAATATAAGTGTTCGGGAGTACAACCTTCAGTTTGATTCTTTGGCTAGGTATGTTTCCACTATTGTAGCTAAGATAGAGGATCGGGTTCACCGGTTCATGATGGGGTTGGAGCCGCACCTGCTTAATGATTGTATGTCGGTCTCACTTCAGCCAGGCATTGATGTTTCTCGTATTCAGGCATACGCTTAGGGTGTAGAAGAGCGTAAGCAGAAGCAGAGGGCCGATCATAAGCATGATAGGGGCCAGAGTAAGAGAGCGAGATCTTTAAGTCCTTCTGGTGAGTTTTGAGGTGGTCAGAGACAGCAGTACCCGAGGTATCCAGCCCTGCCATCGGCTAGTGCACCCTCTCAGTTTGCCGGTAGGAGATTTGATCATTCCACATATTCAGGGCCTCTAGTTCTCAGTATAGGGGTGAGTCAAGTCAGATGAGGCCACCCTTGCCACAATGTGCTCAGTGTGGTAAGCAGCATGTCGGGCAGTTCCTTGTGAGGTTGGGTGTTTGTTATACTTGTGCTTAGCCAGGCCAAATTATGAGAGATTGTTCGACGAGAGGTGGTGCAGGTATAGTTCAGCCACCGGGATCTATAGCTGGTTCGTCATCATTAATACCCCCCCCCCCCTCGAGCAAGGTTCAGAGGCACCAGCCGGTCATGGTAGAGGCAGAAGTGGAACATCTAGCCCGAGCGATCCTTAGAACCACGTTTATGCATTAGCGGGTCGACAGGATCAGGAGTCGTTACCTGATGTTGTTACAGGTATATTATCAGTCTCCTCGTATGATGTATATGCATTGATTGATCCAGGTTCCACCTTATCGTATGTCACTTTGTTGGTTTCTAGCAAGTTTGGGTTAGAACCTGAGTTGATTAAACCTTTTGAGGTGTCTACACATGTTGGGGATCTAGTGATAGCTAGACAGGTATATAGAGATTGTATAGTAGTAGTTCATAGTCGTTCTACAGTAGCAGACCTGATTGAGTCAGACATAGTAGAATTTGATGTTATAATGGGTATGGATTGGTTGGCTTCTTATTATGCTAACGTTGATTGTAGATCAAAGATGGTTCGGTTCCAGTTTCCAGGGGAGCTAGTTCTGGAGTGGAAAGGTAATACTGCATCGCCGAGAGGTAGGTTTATTTCCTATCTCAAAGCAAGGAAGATGATCAGAAAGGGCTATATTTATCACTTAGTTCGGGTACAGGATGTGAAAGCAGAGTCACAACCTTTTAGTCTACCCCGATGGTTAATGAGTTTCCCGATGTTTTTCCCGATGAGCTTCCAGGCCTTCCGCCAGAACGAGATATTGAGTTTGCTATTGACATATTACTAGATACTCAGCCAATATCTATTTCTCCTTATAGAATGGCACCAACAGAGCTGAGAGAGTTGAAAGAACAACTGAGGGATTTGCTTGAAAAAAGCTTTATCAGACCTAGTACATCACCGTGGGGAGTACTTGTGTTATTTGTGAGAAAGAAAGATGGTTCCTTGCGGATGTGTATTGATTACAGACAGTTGAATAAGGCAACGATCAAGAATAAGTACCCGCTCCCGAGGATTGATGATTTATTTGATCAGTTATAGGGTGCCAGGTGTTTCTCGAAGATAGACTTGAGGTCGGGGTACCATCAGGTAAGGATTAGAGAGAAAGATATTCCGAAGACAACATTCGGGACCAGATACGGGCACTTTTAGTTTGTGTTATGTCATTTGGTTTGACCAATGCCCCAGCAGTATTCATGGACTTGATGAACCGTGTGTTCACACCCTTTCTAGATCTGTTCGTGATTGTATTTATAGATGGTATTTTGGTTTATTCTCGTTCACAGGCTGAGCATGCAGATCATTTGCGTACTGTGCTCAGAGTTCTACAAGAAAGGAAGTTGTACGCAAAATTCTCTAAATGTGAATTCCGGTTGAATTATATAGCTTTCCTTGGACATATTATTTCAGGTGAGGGTATCCGGGTTGATACACAGAAGATTGAGGCAATGAAGACTTGGCCTAGACCCATAATACCGACGGAGGTTTGTAGCTTCCTGGGTTTGGCAGGTTATTACAGGAGATTTGTAGAGGGCTTTTCTTCTCTTTCAGCACCATTGACAAAGTTGACTCAGAAGGCAACTAAGTTTCAGTGGACTGATGCTTGTGAGCAAATTTTCCAGGCATTGAAGGACAGATTGATTTCAGCACCGATTCTGGCACTCTTAGAGAGGATCGATGGTTATGCTATCTATTGTGACGCTTCGGGCGTTGGATTGGGTTGTGTACTGATGCAACATGGTAAGGTTGTAGCTTTTGCTTCCAGAAAACTAAGAAAGCACGAGAAGAATTACCCGACCCGAGAATTTGAGTTAGCCCCGGTGATCCATGTACTAAAGATGTGGAGGCACTATTTGTATGGCATCCATGTTGATATTTATACGGATCATAAGAGCCTTCGGTATGTCTTTAAGCAAAAGGAATTGAATTTATGTCAGAGGAGATGGTTGGAGCTACTGAAAGACTATGATGTTGATATTTTATACCATCCAGGGAAGGCGAATGTAGTAGCCGACGCCCTCAACTGTAGATCTATGGGTAGCCTGTCATATTTACAGCGAGAGAAGAGTGAGATAGCCCATGAGATTCATCAGCTAGCTAATCTTGGAGTTCGATTACTAGATTCAGGTGATACTAGAGTTGCTATTCAGGACACCGGCAACATCCACTTTAGTAACTGAAGCGAAGGAATGCCAGTATGAGGATCTTGTACTAGCTCATTATAGAGATACAACCCCTCAAAAGGAAAATACGCCATTTGATATTATAGGATATGGAGTTCTCAGATATCAAGGTCGATTATGTGTTCCTAATGTGGCAGGGCTGGGCCAGCAGGTTATGGGAGAAACTCACTATTCTCGTTATTCTATTCATCCAGGAGCGACGAAGATGTATCATGATATCAGGGAAATATAGTGGTGGGATGAAATGAAGAAGGATATAGCAGAGTTTGTTGCTCAATGCCCTAATTGTCAGCAGGTTAAGATTGGGCATCAGAAACCTGGTGGATTATTGCAGGCTATAGAGATTCCGACTTGGAAATGGGAAGTAATTAATATGGATTTCATCATAGGCTTACCTCGTACCCAGCATAAGTTCGATTCTATATAAGTGATTGTTGATAAAGATAGACTTAAAAAATCAACCCATTTTCCGCCTGTCAAGACTACGTATTCAGCACAGGATTATGCAAGGCTTTACATTAAGGAGATGGTACGACTTCATGGTGTCCCTATATCTATTATGTTAGATAGAGGTGCTTAGTTTACAACTAATTTCTAGACGTCCTTCCAAAAAGGATTAGGGACTCAAGTAAGTCTTAGTACAATATTTCATTCCCAGACAGACGGTCAGGCTAAGCGTACTATTCAGACACTAGAGGATATGCTACGAGCTTGTGTGATAGACTTCAGGGGTAGCTGGGATGATCATCTTCCACTTATTGAGTTCGCATATAATAATAGCTATCATTCCAGCATTCAGATGGCTCCATACGAAGCTCTTTACAGACGGAAGTGAGGTCATCTATCGGATGGTTCGAGGTTGAGGAAACTAAGTAAGTAAGACCAGAGTTTGTACAACAGGCAGTTGAGAAGATTAAGCTTATACGGGAAAGGCTATTAGCAGCTCAGAGTCATCATAAGTCCTATGCAGATAATCAACGACGAGACCTAGAGTTTCAGGTGGATGACTGGGTATCCCTAAAGGTATCACCGATGAAAGGCGTTATGAGATTCGGTAAGAAAGGAAAGCTTAGCCCTCGGTATATTAGACCTTATAAGATTATACGCAGAGTAGGCCAAGTAGCATATGAGTTAGACTTGCCTTCCAACTTGGAGTCTGTACATCCAGTCTTTCATGTGTCTATGCTCCGCAAGTGTATTGGAGATCCTTCCAGAGTCGTTCCAGTTGACGATTTTTAGGTTAAAGAGCAGCTATCATATGCGGAAGCTCCCATTGCTTTACTAGATAGACAAGTTTGAAGATTGAGAACTAAGGATGTAGCTTCAGTTAAAGTACATTGGAGAAACAAGAATGTGGAGGAGATGACTTAGGAAGGTGAAGAAGACATGAAGACTAGGTATCCTCACTTGTTTCTGCTTCCGGAGGAGTATCGGACTGAGACATCACAGCCTTTAGGTACGTATATGGTACTGGACTCTTATGTTAGTTACTGTTATAGGTCTTGTGAGGCCATTAGTGATATTGATGATTGTGGCCCTGTGTGGCTTTGTATTGTTTGGTTTGCTGCGTGACAGGTTGGAACTAGTACCGTTATAGAGGAGACTCTGCCAAAATTTCTATAGATCTCTGGGAGTTTAACATTCGAGGATGAATGTTTCTAAGGGGGGAAGATTGTTACACCATATGCGTCCCAAGGTGACGTATAAGGAATATAAGACTTGTTAATCATGATTTAAATGAGTTTAAAGTCATAATATGACTATATATGATGTTTGGATATAAAATATAAAGTTTGGGAAAAATCGGATTTAAGATGCGGAAAAACTAACTAAGGATTTGCCTTGTAATAAAGCTTTTTGAGCAAAACATTTTGTGTGTTATATGAGGTCTTGTTGGGACATATTATATACCAAATTGAATGTCTTGGAATCTAGTTTTCAACGCTCTGAACCATTCATTCATACGATATCCGAATAAAAAGATATAAGCATTAGAAGAAGGGCCAATGCTAGGGTGCCAAGCTAGAACCTCTTTGACTTTTCAAAAGTAGATATATATATATATATCCCTTATGTCATCTTTTTATTCATTTTTCAATAGACCACGACCAAAATAAGACCATAAAATTACCCTTAAGCTCTCTACAAGGGTTTCTAAGAAGATTAACATCCCGGTTACGAAATCAAGAAGCGATAATATTAGAACGATCCCTACGACGTAAGTATCGCTATATCGCTTCTCTTTTTCTTTGTAGTTTGAGTTTTGGAAGGTACTTCATAGTTACGAAAACGCCTACCTTCTGTATTAAGCTTTTAGATATCAAGGAAGGTTGATAAATTTGTTTGCTAATAGTTACAACTCATGGGACGATAATCGGAAGCCGTGAGTTCGATTTATTTCACTTTTAGTGGATTGTTTTGTAGTCAACTCATGTTGGCCTATTGTGCTGCTGATTTATAGAGTTTGGAAGGATAAAGGGCGTGGAGAAATGCCACATGTGATAGGTTAGTGGGCTTGCCGCTCGTCGTTGCAATTCAGGCTAATTGATAACTTGTTGATTAGGTGTGTTATGGTATATTTGGGTTTTTTTGTTCAGAGTGGTTCCCGAATTGTAGTTAGGTTGTTTTTGAGTTTCTAGTTGTATTGTGTTGTTATCTTGCCTATGGTAGGCTTTAGGGAGCAGTAAAATCAGGGGAAATGTTTCCCGTTTTATTTTAGAATCGAGTTATCATTTGAGATACGTAATATACTAGCATCATCTAAGTTCTACATGCATTTCTTTGTTATAGGGTTGGCGCGCTAGTTGTCATAAGCTTGTTCTTGAGTTGCATTTATGACTTGAGGTTTTGATAAGTCTATCCCTTCTTTTCTTTTTGCATGATCCATATGATACAACGAAACAAGCAAGCACGCAACTTTCATAAATGATTCCATTCTTAAAAATATTAGGGGTGCCTATGTTCTTAATTCCCCATATGTCCTACTATTATATCGTCTGTTCATGGGTCTCAAGACATTCTGAGAGATCTTATTGACTTACTTCATAATGGATTTACATTCCTTTATACATGTATATTGACCCATGACCAGATCGCATTTTATACGCGTATAGTATATGTATATGGGGCATGGGAAAGGTTATGGCGTTATATACGCACCACCACATGATCAGCTGACATACGTTGATAATTTCGCCCACTGAGGCCGAGATGATATGATGGATTGCCCTCAAAGGCTGGATGATGTTATGTACGCATATACCTATGCATGATATGATATTTATACGCATATGCATGACATTATAAATGTTTTATGATTCACATAGCTATTCAGATTTATAGGTTGAGTCCTTTACTCCATGTTTCTTTCATGTCATTTATATAATGATTTTTATGCCTTACATACTCAGTACATTACTGGTACTGATGCCTTATTGCCTGGGGGCCTGGGTTTCATGCCCGCAGGTGCAGGTAGACAGGTTGACGGTCCCCCTTCTTAGGATCCTTGCACAGCGAGAGTTGGTGTGCTCCAATTAATCTATGTTGCTATTGGGTTTTAGTACGATACTTGTGTATACATATATGGGTATAACGGGGCCTAGTCCCGTCCTTTATAAAATTTTACACTCTATTAGAGGTCTGTAGACAGTCATGTATAGTTGGATAGTATGTGGCCTTGTTGGTTCACCCTACCGTATTCCATATATATATGTATATATGTCTTTAGGGCATGTTTTCCCGTGTATGTTATTCACATGAATCAGTAGTTTATTTCCAGACGTTATGCATGACCTACACTTATTTCATGATTATATCTTAGACGTTTTCTTAGGGGTGTTTGACAGGTAGAACTCGGGCACTCGTCGCGGCCCATTGGTTTGGGTCATGACAGTTTTTGTCAATAGTGCAAACTGCAAAGGGATTGAAGTTTTGCGTGGGATTAAATAAATTAAATTGGTCTTGCTAAATAGACTGTAAACATTACTTAATGTTCTACATTTAGGGGTGCATTTGATATGGGCGTTTTTAGCGGGAAATGTTTTCTTGGAATCATTTTCCAGAGTTTGATTGGATATAAAATATGGTGATATAGGTAACTTTTCAAGATGTAGGATAAGATATTATATGGGCTAAAATTATCTTAGTTATGTTTAAACCATATCAGTATTAAGAGGGCCTTCAAGGGTTGTCACGTGTTACAAGTATGACTTCAACAAAAGGCATATTCAAGGTCGAAGTGATCTGACAAGAGATGAAGGGCAGAGTCGAGGAGTCAACAAAGATCAAGATCGATGACGAGCACTCTTCTTAATAGAGTAATAACGGCTAGTTTTAGGATAAGACTTTAAAGAGAATATTCTCTATATCTGTATTATTAGGATTTATTGGCTCATGTTCCCTTATCAATAGAAAGAGACATAGTTATAGGGGACATTAAACACTCATATGTAAGAGAACACATTGACATTCTCTGAAGATTCTTGATTTATGATACGTATACAAAATATACCTTTTTCTTGAGATCCTTGTCTAATTTTTCTCCTACGATCCAAGGAGAATCCAAATATTCAAAGGTTCATCAATTATTCATCATTGTCAGAAAGAATACTAAAGAATCTTACCCTTTTCGGGTGACTCGCATATTTTTATTTACTTAAATGCCATTCATTGCTATTTATTGTTACTTAATGCTACCTCCTTCATTTTTGGACCATTGAATATAACAGTGTTGCCACCATTTACTGCTGCTTAGATAATACCCGTATTATCTTACTACAAAATCGGTTAATATATATTTTGAATATTAATATTGACTATGATTAATTCTATTTTATTAGAAAATCTAATTGTTTAAACCTCGATCCAAATTTTGGGTCAAACAGTTTGGCTCTATCTATGGGGATTTCTTAGGTAATCTTTTAGTTTCCATTAGATCTACAACTCGCGTGATTTTCCAACCTAACGAGCCACAAAGTTTTTTTCCTCTTTGCACGTATAGAAATTTCCATGGCAGGTAACCAGGTAAACAGAACTAGGGCGACATGTAATGTCCCTAGTAAGCTCATGAACGCTATCAATGAGAGTTATGAAACACTAGGAGACAATGTGACACGCTCTGCCTCCCCCAGATGCGAGAGGTCGCCTCCCCTTCATTGCAGCACAACTAAACCAAATGGGAAAGGGGCTTATACGTCTACATGAGAAGGGACTCCACCTGCCAAGAAAAAAGCACCCCGAAGCATGGCTAACCGATACCCTAGTAAGCATTCTCAAGAATCAAGCTCCATGCACGACTATAGAAACCACGAGAGCCCACGCGGTACAGTGAGGAGACAAACAGGGCGATTAACCAGACCCTTCGACTCCAGGTATAACTCACAATATTATCAACAGTTCAGGTGACAGTGTCCTCGCTACTGTTTTGAAAAGAATGGAAGAAATGGAGAATGAGAACAAAATGCTCAAAGAGCAAATGAAAGAACACCGAAAACGAGTCGACAAGATACCGGGCACCCCTAGGCTACTACCAAAAAGGGACGCCGGCAGGTTCGTAGTGCAGCCGTATAGCGAGGAAGCAGCCCCACATGCCATACAAATATTTTTCAAAATGCCATCGTATCTCAGAATATACGATAGGACAACCGACCACGTGACTCATTACGTCACCGTTGAAGAGCAACAACCTCAACAAGGAACACGTGTCCTACATTTTGCTAAAGAAATTCGGCGAAACCCTGACCGGAGGGGCACTAACATGGTATTCACAACTACCATCCCGCTCCATAGAAACGTTCGAAGAAATGACCGACAAGTTTGTGACAACACATGCTCGGGCCAAGAAAGCCGAAATGAGAGTAAATGACATCTTTGACATCAAGCAATCCTAGGAGAGGGACTGAGGGACTTCCTCGCCCGATTCAACAAGGTAAGGATGACCTTACCAAAATTGTCCTAAGGGATGATAGTCGTAGCCTTTCAGAATAGGTTGAGTAGAGAGGGTTCAAGAGCGACCAGAAAGCTGTTGAGCCGAATTATGAAGTACCCTTCAACCGTTTGGGATGCAATCCATAATGCCTATTATGCCGATGTCCAAGAAGATGATGAAAACCTCAACAGACCAACCCGATGACTCATCTCGGTGCAAACTGATTCCAGGAAAGAACGAAGAGATAACATGAGGAGGGATCACCCAGTCTCACGGCCGAACAGGGAACGATATCAGCCTTATGTCAGGGCCTCCGCCCTTCCTTCCTTTCGCTATGATGATGGCTCGTCTAGGCCGAGGACGGGGACTCACAAGAACGAGAGAGGTATGCCCCCTTGTTATTTGCTCATAGAGATAGTATATGCCCTAGAGCGTAATAAAGGTAAAGTGGCTGCCAAAGATGAGGTCCGATCCGAGTATCGGGAAATCTGATGCCCTCTACTAATTCCGCCAGGAACGCGAACACAAAACAGAAGATTGCATAGCCCTGACGCAAGAGGTAGTGAACATGTTGCAGCAAGGCACCTCAAAGAGCTACTGAGCGACAAAGGAAGGAGCACCTTCGCCAGGGGTTGAGAATGCCAAGGCCCACCGAAGCCGCCCTCACTAGCTCGTACCATCAATATTATTATTGGTGGCAGCGACGCTGCCGCCATCAAGGGCGTCAAGTTTACTGTCACTCACAAACTCAAAATATCTATCACCCACGAATGATATGACAGACTCGAAGAAAGTATCATCTTCAACGAGTCAGATGACGACGGTTTGACTTTCCCTCACAATGATGCTCTAGTCATTACTTTACAAATTTTAGATACTGATGTTAAATGTTTCATGGTAGATAATGGGAGTGGAGCGTGCATCATCCATTCCCGAGTCCTTGCCCGGATGAGACTTGAGGAAAAGATTGTCGCGCCCCCTTTTTCTCGCAAAATCGGGTTTCAACATTTTGACAACTCCTTTTTGAGAGAGTAGGAAAAGGAATTGGTTGTTAGAGTCGCCACCTAATGAATTAAGGTGCATTAGGGCACCTATAGCAAATAACTCAGATTATACTAGTTTGCATCACCAGAGATCGGGTAAGGGCTCAAATTACCTTGAGGGAAAGGTGTTAGGCACCCCTTGAGGTCCATAACGGTGGGTCTAGGTCGAACTTAAATTATGCGGATTAGTCTAAGGAAGCGAATAAACTATTTAATAAGGGTGGGGGGTCCTAAAATGTTTTAGCCTATAGGATCACCCCGTGCAACATAAATAATACTTCATAACTCCCCCAAGACGGGGGTGTTACTCATATTATCTAGCGAGCACAGACTATCATCTCCTGCTACCCGATTACTATCTTTGAGTTTTTTCCTAAAACGCTCTAGTTGATTCTAACTCGTGTCCTATACGTGCACTACCCGTCCCTTACCTAAGGTCCCGGAGGCATTGGGACCTATATTTAGAAAGGTCCTAGATTTGGCCTAAGGTTCTCAAAATTATAAAATACTAGGCGACAAGCAAAACAATTAGGACTTTTCGAATAAAGACGGATATGGGCTCACGTCAACCTCCGCATGTAAACAGCAAATGCACGCAACTGATTTAGTAGGCTTTATTAATCTTGGAGTCCTATGGGCAGGATATCTATGTGGTGAACAAGAGAGCAGCAGTATGTAGAGTCAGTATTAATGCGAGTGTTAGGGCCTACGTGTATTTGCCTACTAATTTTAATTCAGTACAATATCTGGGCGTTTCATGCGTTAATGAATATCAGTAAATTACAATCATAAGTCTGGAATTATTGTTCAATCCTATAGGCATGATTTCTAGCATTGCTAATTTTGATC
The DNA here is from genome assembly GCF_001879085.1 of Nicotiana attenuata. NCBI lineage: Eukaryota > Viridiplantae > Streptophyta > Magnoliopsida > Solanales > Solanaceae > Nicotiana > Nicotiana attenuata. The sequence continues at coordinate 29,423,787 of NC_031995.1, forward strand.
CTATAGGCATGATTTCTAGCATTGAGCTAATTTTAACCCTATAGGCATGATTGCTAGAATTGAGCAGTATATGAGTAGGGATTTATACACATTGAGCCAGAAAACAATTAAGCCAAATATTGATCCTATATGCATGATTGCTAACACACATTTATTAGACAGATTGATATGGCTAAAGACAGGATTCTCAACAAATCATAACGTCAATCCTATAGGCAGGATCTCTAGTATGTATACATAGCATAGGACTTATAAGCATGATATGAAACAACACGAATGGGATCCAATAGGCAGGATTTCTACCCGATTTAGCAAATGAAAATAAGAAACCCTTCCCGATTTTACTAAATACCCCAGAATTGTTTGCTACAAAAATTATTACAGACCAGATTAATGAATGAATTACATAATAATGAAATAAGCTATAGAGAGCCTACAACAGGTCCAAATACACCGTGGAAACCCAGACCTTCAAACCATAGCAGTTCCAAGGCTCACTTTCACAGGTACAGAATAATCACACATAATATCCAGATCTCTAGTGTGTCAAAGTTCCCAAGGGCTTCAAGGACCCATGGAAATGCTCGCACTAGAGGACCAAATGCTCAGAAATAATTCAAAGGAGGTTAGGAACCAAACCCTAGTGTGTCAGAGTTCACAAGAGTCTCACATGGACCCCGAGCAGTGCTCACACCGAGGAGGTGAAGGATAGAACCTAAAGGATCTAAGAATGGGAGTTTAAAAGTAGCAGCATATAAAAGGAGACAATGGTAAAGGACAAATTTTAAAACAGGTTTGATTTTAGAAAAAGCCATCATGACAGAGTTTAAAACACAGAATATATAGGTAGAATTGCATTAAAGAGACAAACTGGCAAGATTTGCAAAGTTGTTCATGCACAGTATTTAATGAGTTAAAGTCTGAAAGGCCTAATTAGGCTAAGTGTACATGCTAACATTTTAGGACAGCTTTGTTCAATCACAGAAACCATTTAGACAATGTATTAAGGCAAACAGTCAAATAATTACATGAACCCAAATGAATGAAAAATACATTAGAAGGCAGGTTATCAGGGCACATGAATGACAGAGAAAGGTTTATTAACAATACAAGTTTGTAAAGACTCAGGACTGATTAACTGATGAACATACTAATATTATCCTAAAGATGCTAAGTTCAAGACAATTTCAGAACTAGAAAAATAGAATACATGAAACAAGTTAAAAGACATTAAGTTAGCCTCTAAGAGGATTCATATTATTCAAAGATAACTAATCTCAGAACTAACAGTATCGGTTATAGGATTAAAAGAAATCATAGGAACATAAAAGTGGTAGAATCATGCTCAGAATGGATTTTAAACATGCTGGATCGTAAACACAGTTCATGGATACATAGGAATGAAATGACAAAAAAGATAGTCACTCACCAGTTAGGCAAGAAAACAAGAATAACACCACAATAGTCAACAACCCAGAATTACTTGGCCTTGACTTTCAGTCGGCCAAGACTAGAATCAAACGAGAGGGAGCAAAGAGAATACAGAGCCAAAACCTAAGTTTTCTGTGAGAGTATATTGATTTTCAGTCCGTCTTAAAGGGAAAAGGAGAGGGGTCTATATAGCCTTAGACTAGGGTACGCAAACATGGAAATAATCAATCAAATCATTTAAGGAAAACTCAGAATATTATTAAGGCAAGTCAGAAATAACAGTAATCAAAAAGGCCTGGGAACAACTAAGGCAAGTAGCTATAGACAGAATCAGTAAGACAAGCGAAATAAGAAACCGTAATTTGTAGGTGTCACGACCTGAGTTCTCCCTCCATGAACTGTCGTGACGGCACCTAGTCTCTATGATTAGGTAAGCCTAACAATTAGCGAAAAAATAATTAAAAGGTACGAAACTAGCAATTTACGAGTAATATGATAAAGAAGGTTATAATGCCGCTCGGCATATACAATAACACTCTCTCAAACTGGACAAAAACACTCCCAAAACCCGGAATCTCATGAATCACAAGCTGAAGAAAATTACATAAGGTTTCTAACTCCAGAAATCTAATAACAAAGGAAATACAGGGAAAAGTCTATAACAGTAGGAAGAGTAGAAAGGGACTTCTAGGTCTGCGGACGCGGCAGATATACCTCGAAGTCTCTGAAATCGCCTCGCCTCACTGATAGTACGGTTGAGCAGAAGAACCTAGATCTACACACGAAAAACATGTGCAGGAAAGGGCATGAGTACACCACAGCGGTACCTAGTAAGTGCCAAGCCTAACCTCGGTCGAGTAGTGACGAGGAAGGTCAGGGCCCTACAGGTTATATAAATATATAATAAGGTAAAACAGTATAGAACGTGAAAGTGTAATTATGATGCTAACAGTCAAATAAAAGGGAAATCTCAGAAAGGAAATAACTCAGTAAGTAGTGATAACATCAGGGGATCTCCCAGGATAACGTCCTGTAGTCCCAAACATAAATGTGCCGAGGATCTCCCGAGATACCGTTCCGTAGTCCAAAAGTAAATAACCAGTACAGGGGGATCCCCAGGATACCATCCCGTAGTCCCAAATATAAAGGTGCAGGGGGATCTCCCGGAATACCAATCCGTAGTCCCAAAGTAAACAATCAAGGGGGATCTCCCGGGATATTGTCCCGTAGTCCCAAAGTAAACACACAACAGTCTCAAGAAAAGAATCAACAGTTCTATTCAAGAAAAAAAACAGGAATTTCTACTCTAAACATGCTATACATAAACCAAGTAAGCAGTTAAGGCAGATAAGGTAGTTAAGTCACATAATCATGCTTTCCTAAGCTAAACAGGAAGCTTCAAGTACAATTATTGCTCAATTAAAGGAAAACACAGATATTCACTTAATGAAAACGGGTTTATTCAACAATTAGCACGTGTACGCACTCGTCACCTCACATACACGGCATTCATATAACAACAGTACCAAAATCCTAAGGGGAGTTCCCCCACACAAGGTTAGGCAAGCCACTTACCTCGAACCAAGCTCAATCAATCCGAAATCACGCTCTTGCCACGAGTATCCAACTCCGAGTGGCCCAAATCTAATCAAATCAATTTCATAATGTAAATATAACTTCAAACAACGAGTTTAGCTAAAGGAATCGAAGCTAAGTCAAGAAAATAGAAAAACGCCCAAAAATCGTCCCCGGGCCCACATCTCGGAACCGGGTAAAAATTACGGATTATGAACACCCATTCACTCACGAGTCTAACCATACAAAAATCACTCAATCCGATACCAAAATCACGATCAAAATCCCAAAACTCGGCCTAAGAACTTTTCTCAAATTTTCCCAATTTTCACCCCAAATCTGAGATTAGATGATGAAATTAAGCTTGGATTAATGGGATATAATAAAAAAGGAGTTAGGAATCATTACCCATTGATCTTCCCTTCAAAATCCCCATAGAATCGCCTTCCCCCGAGCTCGAATTTGATTTTTTAAGTTATGAACTCAAACCATCGATTTTTTATATTTCTGCTTAGCGATTTCCGCTTCTGCGAGGGGACCACCGCACCTGCGGTCCCGCTCCTACGGCTCCCACTCCGCACCTGTGGATTTTTATTAAACGGCCAGATTCCGTACCTGCGACCCTTTACTCACAGATGCGGTTCCGCTTCTACGGTCCTTGGGCCGCATCTGCGACCAGCTTCACTTGTGCCTTAGACCGCATCTGCGGTTCCCAACCCACTTCTGCGGTGCCGCACCTGCGGTCCAAACTCCGTAGTTGCAAAACCAACAGGTTCAGCAACTTCAGCAATTGCCTAAGTCCAAATCAACTTCCGTTAAGCATCTGAAACTCACACGAGGCCCCCAGGACCTCAACCAAACATGCCAACCAATCCTAAAACATCATACGAGCTTATTCCAATCCTTAAATTGCATCAAACAACGCTAAAACCACGATTCACCCTCCAATCCAAGCCTAATGAACTTGAAATCTCAAGAATTCTACAACCGATGACAAAACCAACCAAACCAAGTCCGATTGACCCCAAATTCGGCACACAAGTCAAATTCAACACTATAGAACTATTCCAACTTTCGAAATCAGATTCCGACCCCGATATCAAAATTTCACTATCGATCCGGAAACTTCAAAAATTCAACTTTCGGCATTTCAAGCCTAAATAAGCTACAGGCCTCCAAAACACAATCTGGACATGCCCCTAAGCCCGAAATCACCCAACGGAGCTAACGAAATTGACAGAATTCAATTCCGAGGCTGTCTTCCCACTATTCCGACTACGGTCCAAATTCTAAAGCTTAAGCTCTCATTTAGGGACTAAGTGTCCCAAAACACTGTGAAACTCAAAAGGAATTTTCCCGGCAAGTCACAATAGCAGAAATAAACACGGGGAAAGCAGTTAATAGGGGATCGGGGCGTTAATTCTCAAAACAACCGGCCGGGTCGTTACATCCTCCCCCTCTTAAAACATTCATTCATCCTCGAACGAGCATAGAGACATACCTGAAGTGATGAAAAGATGAGGGTAACAGCTGCGCATGTCCTGCTCTGTCTCCCAAGTCGCCACCTCGGCCGGCTGACCCCGCCACTGAACCTTTACTGATGCAATGCTCTTTGACCTCAGCTTTCGAACCTGCCTGTCCAATATAGCCACTGGCTCCTCAACATAAAATAGATCCTTGTCCAACTGGACTGAACTGAAATCCAACACGTACGACGGGTCACCGTGATACCTCCAGAGCATTGAAACATGAAATATTGGATAAACTCCTGCCAAGCTGGGAGGTAAGGCAAGCTTATAAGCAACCTCCCCAACACGTTGCAATACCTCAAAACCAATAAACCTCGGACTTAATTTCCCCTTCTTCCCAAATCTCATAACGCCTTTCATAGGCGAAACCCGAAGTAAGACCCGCTCTCCAACCATAAATGAAACATCGCGAACCTTCCGGTCCGCATAACTCTTCTATTTGGACTGGGCTGTGCGAAGTCTATCCTGAATCACCTTAACCTTCTCCAAAGCGTAATGAACCAAGTCTGTGCCCAATAATCTAGCCTCGCCTGGCTCAAACCAACCACCGGGGATCTACACCGCCTACCATACAGAGCTTCCAAACTCCATCACACACGCACGGAGCATATCCTCAAGAATCTGAATAGTGCGCTCGAACTGTCCGTCCGTCTGGGGGTGAAATGTTGTGCTCAACTCCACCTGGGTACCCAACTCATGCTGTACGCCCCTCAGAACTGTGATGTGAACTGAGTACCTCTATCTGAAACGATGGAAATTAGAATACCATGTAGACGAATAATCTCCTGAATATAAATCTTAGCCAACCGCTCTGAAGAATAGGTAGAACACACAGGAATGAAGTGTGCGGACTTGGTCAGCCGATCCACAATCACCCAAATAGCATCGAACTTCTTCAAGGTCCGTGGGAGCCCAACTACGAAGTCCATGGTGATCCGCTCCCACTTCCACTCTGGAATCTCTATCTGCTAAAGCAAGCCACCCGGTCTCTGGTGCTCATACTTTACCTGCTGACAATTGAGGCACCAAGCTACAAACCCAACTATATCCTTCTTCATCCTCCTCCACCAATAGTGTTGCCTCAAATCCTGGTACATCTTTGCGGCACCCAGATGGATGGAATACCGTGAACTGTGGGCCTCCTCTAGAATCAACTCCCGTTGCCCATCAACATTGGGCACACATGTCCGACCCTGCATCCTCAATACCCCATCATCACCAGTGGTCACATCTCTAGCGTTGCCATGCAGGACCTTGTCCTTGAGGACAAGCAAATAAGGGTCATCATACTGACGCTCTCTGATACGATCGAACAAGAAAGACTGAGAAATCACACAAGCAAGGACCCGACTGGGCTCCAAAAGATCCAATCTCACAAACTGGCTGGCTAAGGCCTGAACATCCATCTCCATGGGCCTCTTCATTGCTGGTAGATAAGCCAAACTCCCCAAACTCTCCGCCCGGCGACTCAAAGCATCGGCCACCATATTGGCCTTGCCCGGGTGATACAAGATAGTGATATCATCATCCTTCAACAGCTCTAACCACCTCCTCTGACACAAATTAAGGTCCTTCTGCTTGAACAGATGCTGCAAGCTCCGGTGATCCGTATAGATCTCACAAGGAACACCGTACAAATAATGACGCCAGATCTTCAAGGCGTGAACAATAGCATCTAACTCAAGATCATGGACAGGATAATTCTTCTCATGCACCTTCAACTGTCTGGACGCGTAGGCAATCATCCTATCGTATTATATCAATACCGCTCCAAGGCCAATCCTCGAGGCATCACAATAGACAGTATAAGACCCCGAACCTGTAGGCAATATCAATACTGGGGCTGTAGTCAAAGCTATCTTGAGCTTCTGAAAGCTCTCCTCACACTCCTCCACCCACCTAAACGGAGCACCCTTCTGGGTCATCCTGGTCATACGTGCTGCAATAGACGAAAATCCCTCAATAAACCAATAGTAATAACCCGGCAAGCCATGAAAACTACGGATCTCTGTAGCTGAGGATGGTCTGGGCCAACTCTGCACAGCTTCCACTTTCTTCGGATCCACCTTGATCCCCTCACCCGATACTACGTGACCCAAGAATGCCACGGAATCCAACCAGAATTCACATTTTGAGAACTTCGCATATAACTTCTTTTCCCTCAAAGTCTGAAGCACTGTCCTCAGGTGCTGCTCATGATCTTCCCGACTCCGGGAGTATACCAAAATGTCATCAATAAAGACAATGACGAACGAGTAAAGATATGGCCGGAATACACCGTGCATCAAATGCATAAAGGCTGCTGGGGCATTGGTCAGCCCAAATGACATAACAAGGAACTCGTAATGACCATACCGAGTCCTGAAAGCTGTCTTCGGGATATCTGGCTCCCGAATCTTCAACTGATGATAACCTGAATGCAAGTCAATCTTAGAAAACACACGAGCACCCTGTAACTAATCAAACGGGTCATCGAGGCAAAGGATACCGGTTCTTCATTGTAACTTTGTTCAACTGGCGATAATCAATGCACATACGCATAGAACCATCCTTCTTCTTCACAAACAAGATAGGAGCACCCCAAGGTGAAACACTGGGCCGAATAAAACCTTTATCAAGCAATTCTTGTAACTGCTCCTTCAACTCAGGAGGAGCCATACGGTAAGGAGGAATAGAAATGGTCTGAGTGCCCGGCAACAAATCAATGCCGAAATCAATATCTCTGTCGGGCGGCATGCCTAGAAGATCAGCTAGAAACACATCAGAGATATCCCGTACTATTGGGATTGAATCAACTGTAGGGGTATCAATACTAATATCTCTCACATAAGCTAGATACGCGTCACACCCCTTCTCAACCATTCGTTGAGCTTTAAGAAATAAAATAACTCTACTGGAAGTATGATCTAAGGTACCCCTCCACTCTACTCGCGGTACACCTGGCATAGCCAGCATCACGATTTTGGCGTGACAATCAAGAATAACATAATGGGGCGACAACCAGTCCATGCCCAAGATAACATCAAAATCTACCATGCTGAGCAATAACAAATCGGCTCTGGTCTCAAAACCACTAAGAGCAATCAAACACGATCGATAAATGTGATCCACAACAAGAGAATCTCCCACAGGATTAGCAACATAAATAGGGGAACTCAAAGAATCCCGAAAGACGCCCAAATGCGGGGCAAAATATGAGGACACATAAGAATAAGTCTAGCCTGGATCGAATAGAACCGATGCATCTCTATGACAGATGGAAACAATACCTGTGATGACAGAATCGGAGGCAACAACCTCAGTACGGGCAGGAAGGGCTTAGTATCTAGCCTGGCCTCCACCTCTAGGGCGACCTCTACCTCCCCGACCTCTACCTCTAGCTGGCTGGCAGGTGGGGTAGTAACTGGTGCTGTAATCATAGCCTGGAACTCTGCGGAGCAGGCTGTGGCTGAGAAGTCTGCGGAGGTGCACCTCTCCTAAGTTTGGTGCAATCCCTCACCATATGGCGTGTGTCGCCACACTCAAAACAAGCTTTGGGAGGACGTGGCAGTTGTGACTGGCTCAGGCCAGGTCTTCTAGACTGACCACTGATAGCACCCCGTGCAGGAGGCGCACTAGATATCGGAGGTGCATAATAAGGCTCCTGAGGTCTAGGAGGAGCTGGAATACCACTGGCTGCTAGAAGAGCTGAATGAACGGGGCGACTCATATAACCCCTACCATGACGAGCAGCAGCTGGGCCACGAGCACCAGAATAATGGCCCGACTCTCGAGACCTCTTAGCCTCTCTCTCCTCTCTATCCCGAGCATGCATGCCCTCTACCCTCCTAGCAATGCTCACCACCTGCTGATAAGAAATATCCATCTCCAACTCCTGGGCCATGCTAGATCTGATGCTGGGAATAAGCCCCTCAATAAACCAGCAAACTCTCTCACGAACCGTAGAAACCAAGTCCAGTGCATGCCTAGCCAAGTCACTGAAATGGACGGCATACTCTGAAAAGTCATAGAACCCTGGCGCAAATGCTCAAACTCCGCGCGCCATGCGTCCCTGAGGCTCTAAGGGACATACTCTCTCAAGAACATATCTGAAAACTGAGTCCATGTCAGGGAAGCTACCTCAGCTGGACTGTCCAACTCAAAAGTACGCCACCACTGATAGGCTGCTCCTCGAAGCTGGAAGGCAGTGGAAGAAACCCCACTCGATCCTGATATACCCATAGTGCGGAGGATACGGTGGCACTCCTCCAGAAATCCCTAAGCATCCTCTAATGCTAGCCTACTGAATGTAGGAGGCTGGTACTTCTTGAACCTCTCAAGCCTCCTCTGCTCCTCCTCTGAAGCCACTGCCCTATCCTCAGGCTGAACTGGGTGTACAGGCGGTGCCGGTATAATATCTTGGACTTGATCAACATGCACTCGCTGCTCAGAGTGCGGGCGGTGAGAGTCTATGCTCCTCCCCTGGCCTGAGATGTGGCTGCAGCAAGGGGAAGTAACCCTGCTTGAGCTAGAGTGGTGTACATACTCATGAACTGTGCAAGAGTCTCTTGGAGAGCTAGAGTAGTAGCAGCAGTAGGCGTATCAGGCGCCTGAGCTCCGGCTGGAGCTGCTGGTGGCTCCTCTATAGCAGCTCGCGCGGGTGCTCTAGCTGCACCACGAGTGCGTCCTCGGCCTCTACCTCGGCCTCGACCTCTGGCGGCGCAAGCAGGGGGCGCGGGTGTTTGATCATCTCCGGTGGAACGTGTCCTCACCATCTGTTAGAGAATAGAAGACAGAGGTTTAGAATTTTGATATCAAAATCTCGCACGATCAGGAAATCAAATGAAGTGGAATTTTCCTAACAGTTACATAGCCTCTCGTAGATAAGTACAGACGTCTCCGTATTGATCCGCGAGACTCTATTAAACCGGCTTGTGATTCATGACCCCTATGAACCTAGAGCTCTGATACCAACTCGTCACGACCCGAGTTCTCCCTCCATGAACTGTCGTGACGGCACCTAGTCTCTACGACTAGGTAAGCCTAACAACTAGCAGAAAAAGAATTTAAAAGGTACAAACCTAGCAATTTCCGAGTAATATAATAAATAAGGTTATAATGCCGCTTGACATATACAATAACACTCTCTCAAACTGGACAAAAACACTCCCAAAACCCGAAATCTCATGAATCACAAGCTGAAGAAAATTACATAAGGTTTCTAACTCCAGAAATCTAATAACAAAGGAAATACATGGAAAAGTCTATAACAGTAGGAAGAGTAGAAAGGGACTTCTAGGTCTGCGGACGCGGCAGATATACCACGAAGTCTCTGAAATCGACTCGCCTCACTGATAGTACGGCTGAGCAGAAGAACCTGGATCTGCACACGAAAAATATGTGCAGGAAAGGGCATGAGCACGCCACAACGGTACCCAGTAAGTGCCAAGCCTAATCTCGATCGAGTAGTGATGAGGAAGGTTAGGGCCCTACTGGTTATATAAATATATAATAAGGTAAAACAATATAGAACGTGAAATTGTAATAAAGATGCTAACAGTCAAATAAAAGGGAAATCTCAGAAAGGAAATAACTCAGTAAGCAGTGATAACATCAGGGGATCTCCCATGATAACGTCATGTAGTCCCAAACATAAATGTGCCGAGCATCTCCTGAGATACCGTCCCGCAGTCCAAAAGTATATAACCAGTACAGGGGGACCTCCCGGGATACCGTCCCGTAGTCCCAAATATAAAGGTGCAAGGGGATCTCCCGGAATACCGATCCGTAGTCCCAAAGTAAACAAACAAGGGGGATCTCCCAGGATACCGTCCCGTAGTCCCAAAGTAAACACACAACAGTCTCAAGAAAAGAATCAACAGTTCTATTCAAGAAAAAAAACAGGAATTTCTACTCTAAACATGCTACACAGAAACCAAGTAAGCAGTTAAGGTAGTTAAGTTACATAATCATGCTTTCCTAAGCTAAACAAGAAACTTCAAGTACAAGTATTACTCAATTAAAGGAAAACACAGATATTTACTTAATGAAAATGGGGTTTTTCAATAATTAGCACGTGTACGCACTTGTCACCTCACGTACACGACATTCATATAACAACTGTACCAAAATCCTAAGGGGAGTTCCCCCACATAAGGTTAGGCAAGCCACTTACATCGAACCAAGCTCAATCAATCTAAAATCACGCTCTTGCCACGAGTATCCAACTCCGAGTGGCCCAAATCTAATCAAATCAATTTCATAATGTAAATATAACTACAAACAACGAGTTTAGCTAAAGGAATCGAAGCTAAGTCAAGAAAATAGAAAAACGCCCAAAAATCCTCCCTGGGCCTACGTCTCGGAATCAGATAAAAATTACGGATTATGAACACCCATTCACTCACGAGTCTAACCATACCAAAATCACTCAAATTCGATACCAAAATCTCGAGCAAAATCCCAAAATTCGGCCTAAGAACTTTTCTCAAATTTTACCAATTTTCACCCCAAATCCGAGATTAGATGATAAAATTAAGCTTAGATTAATGGGATATAATCAAAAAGGAGTTAGGAATCATTACCCACAGATCTTCTCTTCAAAATCCCCACAGAATCACCTTCCCCCGAGCTCCAATTTTATTTTTTAAGTTATGAACTCAAACCCTCGATTTTTCATATTTCTGCCCAGCAATTTTCGCTTCTGTGAGGGGACCACCGCACCTGCGGTCCTGATTCTGCAGCTCCTACTCCGCACCTGCGGATTTTCATTAAACGGCCAGATTCCGCACCTGCGACCCTTTACTCGTAGATGTGGTTCTGCTTCTGCGGCCTTGGGCCGCATCTGCGACCAGCTTCACTTGTGCCTTAGACCGCATCTATGGTTCCCAGCCCACTTCTACGGTGCCGCACCTACGGTCCAAACTCCGTAGGTGCGAAACCAACAGGTTCAGCAACTTCAGCAATTGCCTAAGTCCCAATCAACTTCCGTTAAGCATCTGAAACTCACCCGAGGCCCCCAGGACCTCAACGAAACATGCCAACCAATCCTAAAACATCATACGAACTTATTCCAATCCTCAAATCACATCAAACAACGCTAAAACCACGATTCACCCTCCAATCCAAGACTAATGAACTTGAAATCTCAAGAATTCTACAACCGATGACAAAACCAACCAAACCAAGTCCGATTAACCCCAAATTTTGCACAGTAGTCACATTCAACACTAGGAACTGTTCCAACTTTCGTAATCGGATTCCGACCCCGATATCAAAATTTCACTATCGATCCAGAAACTTCAAAAATTCAACTTTCGGCATTTCAAGCCTAAATAAGCTACGGACCTCCAAAACACAATCCGGACACGCCCCTAAGTCCAAATCACCCAACGGAATCGACGGAATTCCATTTCGAGGTCGTCTTCCCACTGTTTCGACTACGGTCCAAATTCTAAAGCTTAAGCTCTCATTTAGGGACTAAGTATCCCAAACACTTTGAAACTCAAAACGAATCTTCCCGGCAAGTCATAATAGCAGAAATAAATATGGGGAAAGCAGTTAATAGGGGATCGGGGCGTTAATTCTCAAAACGACCGGTCGGGTCGTTACAGTAGGGTAAGTAAATCAGTCAGAAACAACTAAAGGAATAACACAGATGCACATAGATACACGAAAACCTTAAAGAGAAAATACTCAAAATCAAGGAACCATTACAGATCTTAAAAGATCTGAGCCCTAATTTTGGGCGAGCAAAATTAGTCAGGGAATTCACGAGAATCACAATAGAATGCACATAGACAGGTATACGGAATATTAAAGAAGATATTCAACCAAAAATAGAACCAAAAAAGATCTTAAAAGATCTGTGCCCTAATTTTAGGGCAAAGTAAATTAGGCAGAAAACTTTTAATGGAAAATCATAAAGAAATAGACATGCAAGAACATAAAAGAGTTTTTAAACAAAAATGATAAAAATATAAACAGATCTGTAAAAGATCTAAACCCTAATATTTAAGGCAGATGAGAACAGAGAAAATCTCAGAGATTCGTACATAGAGAGAGGGAAGAGGAGCACATATGAGAGAAGGGGAAGGTTCGAACCAGATTTGGTCCGAAAATAGAGGGATTAGCTTGCCATGTTAGGCAAGCTACTAAGAAATACCATAATCGAGTAGCCAGTAGTAGGAGATAGCCAATAAGGTAAGGAAATCCCCGATATGATTCCATATCTGGTTGGAAATGAAAGAGTTTAGGGGTGACTGCGCAAGGGTTTCAGAAGATGAGGAGAGGAGAGAATTTGAGGACGGCGGTTTGGAGGGAATGGGGAGTTAGGGTTAGGGTAGGTAAATTAAAAGGGGTGTGATGAATGTGGGCCGTTGATCTTAAGAGATCAACGACCGGGATTGAAGGAAGGGGTTTGGGTCGGGTATAGAACGGGTATTGGGTTAGGGGGGTTATTTGGTTTTGGCTGGGGTGGAATGGGTTAGGATTTTGAGTGGTTGGGCTGGGGTAATTGGGTTAGGTCCGAAAAATAGGAATTTAGGGCTATTAGTTAAATACTCATTTTTAATTAATAAAATAATTCGTAAAAATGATAAATAAAATAGTAAAAATATTATTTGTGAATAAAAATGGTTAACAACAATTATTTATTACTATAAAAACATAAAAAGTTAGTTTTTGCATAAATAAAGTAATCATAAGTATATAAGGGCTATTATTGCAAAATATATAATTTTAGCCTAAAGATGCAAATATAATTATAATGAATGCATCAAAAAATATTTAAGGCTTAATATGGATATAAATGATAAAGTTAGATGATAAAATCATCATAAAAATAATTTGTGATGCGGTTAATAATTATTTATACAATAAAATAAGGGAATAAATTGATTAAAAAATCTTTTGAAATTATGGAAAAAATAGGAAAAATACTTGATGATGCTCATGCACTATTTTGAATGTATATATGCATATTTGAAATATATGAGGGAAAAATTAGGTATCAACAAAGATAGTGCCATGTTGCATCACACTAACCAATTTTAACAATACAGTTGAACGGACATCGGGAGAAATTACACTTCTCATCCTTGCTGGTGACATATCCCTAGAAATAACGTTCCACATCATGGACTAGGCCACTACATACAATGCCATAGTAGGACGACCATGGATACATCCTATGAGAGCCGTCCCCTCCAATTTATACCAAGTGATCAAGTTCCCAACACCTTGAGGAATATTTAGCATACGAGGGGAACATACGTCCCGGGAATGCTACCGCATCGCCATGGATAGCACGACAACTCAACAAAAGAAAGATAAGGAAAAACGAGCATAACAATTAGCAAGGTTGAGGTCGCCACAAGAAGAAGCTAGGGACACCATTATGGACCCCGAAACGGTCGAAGCCATAGAATCGACTATAGAGGACCTCGACTCCATTCAATTAGATCACTGCGACCCCAGCAAAAAGTCCTACATCGGCAGCAAACTCCTAGAACCAGGTAAATTTAGTCAATTCTTTATAATTAACATAGATTTGTTCGCTTTCAACCACGCAAATATGCCAGGAATCCCCAAAGAGATCGCCACACACAAATTGAATGTAGACCTTTCCATCCCCTAATAAGGTAGATCCAGCGAAAGTTCAACCCCACCATCAACGATGACGTCCATGAGGAGGTAGATAAGCTATTAGCAAATGTCTCCATCAAGGAGTCGAAGTTTCCCAAATGGATAGCCAACGTGGTGATGGTCAAAAAGAAAAATGGGAATGCAGGATGTGTGTGAACTTCACATACCTAAACAAAGAATCCCGAAATATTCATTCCCATTGCCACATATCGACCAACTAATTGACGCGACATCCGGTCATGAGCTGCTAAATTTCCTAGACGCATACTCGGGTTACAACTAAATACTCATGGAAGAAGAGGACCAAGAGAAAACCACGTTCATCACCCACAGGGGAACATATTGTTACAGAGTCATGCCGTTTGGATTAAAGAATGCAGGGGCCACCTATTAGAGGTTAGTCACAAAATGTTCAAAGAACAACTCGGCAAGACCATAGATGTATATATTAATGACATGTTGGTCAAATCCATAAGGGCAAAAGACCATATCGACCACTTGAAGGAAGCCTTCGACATACTAAGACAATACGGGATGAAACTAAACCCCGAGAAATGTGCGTTCAGCATACCTCAGGAAATTTTTTGGATTTCCTAGTATCACAATGAGGAATTGAAGTAAACCCAGATCAAATCAAGGCTATCGTTGGGATACCTGAACAACTGACTACAAAGAAGCAAGTCCAAATATTGACCGGTCGAATCGCCGCCCTATCGAGATTTATCTCGTGGTCGTTCGGTAGATCTCATAGATTTTTCGGCATACTCAAAAAGGATGACAGCCTCCAGTGGACGCCCGAGTACGTGCAGGCACTGCGAGAACTGAAGGCGTATCTATCATCCCACCTTTACTCTTAAAGCTTGAACTTGGGGAACACCTCCTCATCTATCTCGTCGTCTCCGAAGTAACACTGAGTGCGGTCTTGGTTCGAGAAAGCAAAGGTATGAAATTTTCTATTTATTATATAAGTAAAACACTTGTCGATGCAGAGATATGGTCCCACGCCTCGAGAAATTGGCCCTATTATTGGTCGTAGCTTCACAAAAGCTTAGACCCTATTTCCAATGCAACCCTATCTTGGTCGTCACCACTTTCCTTGTAAGAAGAATTTTACATAAAACCGAGTTGTCGGGGAGGCTAGCCAAATGGGCCATCCAGCTAAGCAAGCACAACATCACATACTATCCTCGAACAACGATAAAGTCGCAAGTGCTCGCCGACTTCGTCGTAGACTTTAGCGCAAAAGTAATGCCCGAGGCCTACAAGGAGGCCACTTAAGCTTCTCTTCAAGCACAAGACCTCTGGGTCCTGTACAGCGACTGCACATCCAATGCTTCTGAATCTTGATTGGGACTCATACTCGAGGTCCCTACCAGCAAAGTAACTCGCCAGTCCACTAGATGCTCAGATATGACCAACAACAAGGCCGAGTATGAGGCCGTAATTGCAAGGCTAAGGCTAGCACTCAAATATAGGGAGAAGCGGCTGAAACTCTGTTGTGTATCTCAGCTCGTGGTCAACCAAGTTACAGGGACTTACCATATCAAAGAACAAAGGTTGCAAAAATATCAAGCCGAGATCTGTAAGTTGTTGCCAAATTTTGACGAATGCCAGCTCGACCAGATCCCGCGAGCTCAGAACATCGAAGCAGATGGCCTCGCCCAGTTGGCCACCGCCACCAGAACCACCACGATCAGGGATAAAAGTGTAGTCCATCTCCTCAAATCATCACTAGATCAAATCGAGGTAAAATCAGTAAGTTTGGCTTGGGATTGGCGCAATTGTATTATTACCTACTTACATGATGAAACCCTCCCAAATGACAAAAAAGAAGCTAAAAAGGTAAGAATGTAAGCGGCTAGATACAACCTCTTTTATAACAACTTGTACAAGAGAACATATGGCGACCCTCTAGAGAAATGTATCAAACCCAGCACGTTCTCGAGGAAGTACATGAAGGCTACTATGGCGCTCATTCTGGTGATCGAGCACTCGTTAGGTGTCCCAAACAGGCCGAGTAGTACTGGCCTACCATGAAGAATGACGCCTCAGAATTTGTGAAGAAATGTGAGCAATATCAGAAATACGCCCCAATAATTCACCAAGGGGGCGAATACCTTCATTCGGTCACCTATCCATGTCCATTTATCAAGTAGGGAATGGACATCGTGGGTCCACTCCCACCGGGGCGAGGTAACGTACAATTTTTTTAGTTTTAACTAACTATTTATCTAAATGGGTGGAAGCAGGAACATTCGCCCAAATATACAAACAAGAGGTAATAGCCTTCAAATGGAAAAACATCATCTACCAATTTAGCCTACCCAAGGAGATAAGCTGCGACAATAGGACCCAGTTCACGGAAAAGGAAACCACTGAATTCTTTGAGAAATAGCTCATTAATAGGATACTTTCAACTCCTTACCACCTAACGGGCAACGGGTAGGAAGAATCCTCCAATAAGTCCATATTAAACATCATAAAGAAGAAACTTGAAGAAGCCAAGGGACTGTGGCGGAAAATACTCCCAGAAGTATTATGGGCACACAGAACCACACCGAAGATGAGCACAGGAGAGACACCCTATTCATTGGTCTACGGAATACAAGTAGTTATATCGGTCGAGGTCGGAGAACCTAGCCTGAGGTACTCCCATGAAAGAGGCACCGGTAACAATGAGAGTAGGAGACAAGAACTCGATGAGGTCGACGAATGAAGAGATCCGACATACATAAGGATGGTCACCCAAAAACAACTAGCGGAAGCGTTACTACAACAAAATGGCAAAAGTCCGACCGCTCAAAATCGGGGACTCCGTACTCAAAGCCAAAACCTAAGAAAACAGAGAGCCACGAGAAGGTAAATTAGGAACCAACTGGGACGGACCATACAAAATTGTAGGCAAAGCGAACAAGGGTTCGTTCTAACTAGAGACAATGTAAGGAAATAAACTACCAAATAATTGGAATATCAGCCATCTCAAATACTTCAACTTCTAAAATATAAGAAGTTCCCCCCAAGTCATACTCTTTTTTCCCTCACTTGAGTTTTGTCCCATTACGGTTTTCTAAAAAGGGGTTTTTAACGAGGCGGCAAGAGGGACACTTCAATTCGAAGTATACGAAGAATGGACTGATTTATTTTTCATCGCTCGACTCCTCAAGATTCTCCAAGTCGAACGATGAAAGGAATAGATATACCGGGACCGGGACTGGAATGCCAGCCAACGCCCAAAATTTATAACTTTCTCCAATTATGTAATCAGAGCAACAACGTTAAAGTAATAGAAATTCACACTTATCGAAACTGCTCTAACGAAAGGTTAAGTTCGACTGAGCTGGAACAAACACCTACTGGCCCTCGGCCATGACTTAATAAAAAGGTTAAGTTCTACCAAGCTCGAACAACACCTACCGGCCCTCGGCTGCAACTTAGTAGAAGGTTAAGTTCGACCAAGCTCGAACAGACACCTACTAGCCCTCGACTACGACTTAATAAAAAGTTTAAGTTCGATCAAGCTCGAACAACACCTACCGACCCTCGGCCTGAACTTAACAGAAGGTTAAGTTTGACCAAGCTCGAACAGACACCTACTAGCCCTCGGCCACGACTTAATAGAAAGTTTAAGTTCGACCAAGATCGAGCAACACCTACCGGCCCTCAGCCGCAACTTAACAGAAGGTTAAGTTCGACCAAGCTTGAACAAACACCTACTGGCCCTCGGCCGCGACTTAATAAAAGGTTAAGATCGACCAAGTTCAAACAACACCTATCAGCCCTCAGCCACAACCCGACTAAGAAACATAACCTATATAAACAAAGGACCAATTTGGCCCACGGATATTCGGCTCAAAGGCCACGATCAAGTTGAAGGCGACAACAATAAAAAGGACAAAGAGCGAAACATGCAAACAACATAAGCAAAAATATACAAGTACAGAAACAAACCACAGGAATGAAAGAAGGTACAAAGAGCAACTATGATATTTCATACTTATATAAAGAGTTTTCTACAAAGGCTCTTGAATACGCCGACAAAAATACACAAAAAAGGTTGAAATAAAACTATTGGCCATCGCCATCACGACCTTCAACACCCTCACCAGGTCGATCCTCAACGACGTCACCACCCTGACCATCAACACCATCACCGTCTCAGCCCCCACTATCCTCTCCGTCCTCGCCTTAAGGGTAAACAAAATCATATGAGCCGTCCTCCTCGAGCTGATCTATGCACTCTTCCTCATCCTCCTTGACAGGCCGAGGCATAGCAGGTCATAGCCATAAGCAACCCGAGCTTTGCGAGCCTTAACCTGAGCATCCTAAAGAGCTGCCTTAGAAACGGAGCTCGTTGCATACAAGTCATGGAACACATCCAGTCGGGCCTCAACATGGATCCACTTTTCATACAACTCCCGAGGGACGTTGGGGAAATTAGAAGCATTACAAAAAGAAGGTTACGCAAGCAGTTGGGCTTTCTCGGCATCCAGAGCGGCAACTCGATCATAAAGCTCAGAGGTTTCCTTGACCAACTCCCCGATCCTCTCCTCAAGTGGGTCCTCTTTAGCCTTTGCCGTTGACAGGTCATTCTCCCGCTCAGAATGAAAGGTTCTGTTTGCCAGATCGAGGATCTCCACCTTCCTTTGAGCATCCAACCGAGAAGAATCTGCCTGCTCGAGCTCCTCTTGATTCTCGGCAATCTCACCCCAATGAGCCTACATGTGAAAATGGAACTCATTTAACTGGCCTTGCAACTATACTACATGAGCTTGAAAGTCGCTACATTGGACTTCTACGCCCTTACTAAGCTCTAGCTCCTCTTCCTTGGCCCTCAACGTTCCTTCAAGGACGCTGAATTTTTCCGCGGCCGCCATCCAGGGGCGGATTTACGTTGACCCAAGCGGTGTCACAGGACACCGCTTGGTCGAAATGTTTTACTAAATATATATATATATATATATATATATATATATATATATATATATATATATAATAACTCAAGCGAAAATATTAGTAGAAACAATAAAGAGGACGCCACTTGAAACAAAGTAGTCCAGTGGCTTGTTGGTTAGGCGCTACTTATTACTTGTAACAGGTCGCGGGTTCGAAGCCCCACAACTTCTATAAAAGAAGTTTTTTTAAACTTTGCACAGTTATTAATTAAACCTCCTAGGCCTGGCCCGTAGATTAAAACAACTATTTGACCCTTTCCCAATAAATAAGGATCTTAAACCTTTCTGACATAGGATTAGTGGAGACTATTTAAAACCTTAAGACTTTTTGGGGAGATAGAGCTCATAGAATAACAAGGTTGTGGGTGCATATTTTTCAAACAAATCACTATTCCCGAAGCAAGTCTACTATCGTTATTACTTCAGGTTTGTTTCTCTTTTTTGCCTGTCCAGTTCTTTTTTGTGCAACTTATTTTTTTATAGAGATTATTTTTCTTTCAATTTCTGAATGCACTTTATTGGTTCTTTGTATTGTTTGATTTCCTTGGAGAAATTATTAAATTACGAGTAAAATATTACTATAAGCGGCGACATGCCAATGGATAGAATCATTGAACAATAAGGAGAAGTAATTTCACGAAAATTACTTCATCGTATAAATTATATGTGCTTTACAATAAGGTTAGATGTACTTTTATTCGAAATTCATTGCTTGAAGATATTCTTTTTGTGTGCTTAACAGTTTGGGATTTTATTTCTTTTATTTGTTCATGATCATAATTGTGATGATTTTCTTATTTATAATTTATTTTTGTTTGATGTGTTTGATTAATTTTAGAGGTTAAATTGTGGGACTATCATAATTTGAATTTGTAATAGATAGATCTTTAATTTGTCTTATAATTTACCATTATTATAATGAAGTGCAACATGAGCTATTGTTAATTAAGTTGAAAAGTTTAATTATGATCTTTAGAAGATAATAGGAAATCAAAAAAATATGTATCAATCTTTCTCCCATATTTGTTTCTTTCAATTCTTTTATACAATGATATTATTTAGGCTTTTACCTAATTTGATATTTAAATTTATAATTCAGCATAAATTTCAATGGAGAGTTATTTTCCTAAAGAGTCTTCCAAGCTCCCAAAGCTAAGTTCAACATCTCAAGATTCAATTAACTTGGAAGAACAGGCAAATGAGCCAGAGCAACATCATCAAAATGAAAGGTTTGATTTTAATCCCTTAGAAATTCATCCTGGGGAAAGATTAGCTATTCAAAAATATCATCCAAATGATCGTGATGCAATAAGAAGAGAATATATTCAAAGAGGTCTTTTTCGACCTCGAAATCATAACTTTCCTCAAAGAAATTTTTATTGTAAAATGCGTCGTTTTAATCCTCAATGGTTTGATGAGTACGATTGGTTGGAATATAGCTTAATAAAATATGCCGTTTTTTTCTTTTATTGTTATTTGTTTCAAGATGAATGCATCAATAAAGGGGGAGGAGAAGTATTTTCAAGTATAGGGTTTACAAGTTGGAATAAGAAGAATAGTTTTGATATGCATATTGGTGGACCAAGTAGTATTTATAATCAGTCAAGAAAGAATGCTGATGATTTGTTGAAACAAAAACAATCAATTCAAAGTGCATTTGCTAAACAATCTTATCAACAAAAGTTAGATTATCGGACTCGTTTAGAAGTTGCCGTTAATGTGATAAGATATCTTTTAAACCAAGGACTATCATTTCGTGGACATCGTGAAGATGAATAATCTATTAATAGAGGTAACTTTATTGAACTTCTTAAATGGTATGCTAAACGATATAAAGATGATGGTGATGCACTTAAAAGCTCCAAAGAATAATCAATTGACTTCTCCATACATTCAAAAGGATATTATCAC
This sequence comes from Nicotiana attenuata, assembly GCF_001879085.1. Lineage (NCBI taxonomy): Eukaryota > Viridiplantae > Streptophyta > Magnoliopsida > Solanales > Solanaceae > Nicotiana > Nicotiana attenuata. Next base: position 29,444,809 of record NC_031995.1, read on the forward strand.
TGCATGTAAGATGGAAACAATTAAATTAATCATTGAACATTTAAATGGTGATTACTTTTCCATCTTAGTTGATGAATCTCGTGATGTATCATGTAAGGAGCAAATGGATATTGTTTTGCGTTATGTTGATAGAAGGGGAAGTTGATGGAGAGGTTTATTGGTATTGTTCATGTTCCTAATAGTGTTGCTTTATCTCTAAAGAATGAAATCACTGGTTTACTTGCTCGACATTCTTTAAGTCCATTTCATATATGTGGACAATGTTATGATGGAGCAAGTAATATGCAAGGAGATATAGATGGACCTCAAATCTTGATGCGACAAGAAAGTAAAGGTGTCACGACCTAAGTTCCATATTAGATCGTGATGACGCCCAACACCCTTGTTAGGCAAGCTAACACTAATCAACTAGCAAACTTTCGTTAAAATAATTAGCAAGTGATGACTTCCCCTTATTCGATAAAAATTTACGAGTTTAATATTTGAGCATAAATAACTGGAAGCAATAAATACGAATTGTAATCATGTAATTAAGCCAAAATCATAAGTCTACTAGTGTGTATGCCAAGACCTGGTGTCACAAATATGAGGGTAGTCTAGTAGAATATACAAAACCAACTACCCTACTGTTTGGAGAGGAATAGACAGGAAAAATAAAGACATAAGGGAGACTCCAGCTGCTGCAGAACAGCTCAAAAAGGGCAGCTCACCGGAAAAGTCTCAAGCTGAGGAATCAAATCTACGCGCCAGACTAATGGCCAGATGCACCTGCCTCAAAGCATGTACAATCAAGTACAGAAGTGTAGCGTGAGTACATAAAAATATGTACCCAGTAAGTATCTAGTCTAACCTCGAAGAAGTAGTGACGAGGGATCGACTTCGATACTTACTAGGGCCAACAATATAATGATATGAGATTCTAACAAGCATAATATACAGAACTAACAATCAACTCAGAACAAGAAATAACCGAACAGTTCTTCCGTAATATTTAAGAACCCAAACACTTCCTTCATATAAAATAAATAATCTCTAAAGCAGTAAACTTATACCAGCTATGAAAAGGGACTTTGAGTTCTATTATCACACATAAATTCCACCAAGGACGTTCGGCCAGATCCAATATAAAAGTAAACTGTGCACTGCCGAGGGTCGAACGGAGCAAACCATAGATGCATCTATTAACCTGCCGAGGCGAACGGCCCGCTCCCATGAGTGTAGTGGAAATAGTCACCCCGCTCGCGGAATATACTTGCGAAGCGGTTAAATATAAATATAACGAAACTCTTCTCAATTCCTTTCAAAATAATAATTTACTTGAAACCTTTGAAATCTTTGAAATTCTCAACATAGTTCTATTCGACGCGAGCCGACAAAATATGTTGAGATAATGGTACCCACAAAGCATGGTGTAAGCCTAGAACCACCCGGACATGAAAAAAAATAGTCGCTACGTACGGACTCTCGTCACTTCGTGCGTACGTATCCCCCACAAATAATCATACATTAATTTAGTTCACCTATGGGGAAATTTCCCTCTTACAAGGTTAGAAAAGAGACTTACCTCGCTTCAAGGTCTACTTTCCGGTCCAAGCTTAAGCCCAAACCCTCAATTTGGTGTTGACCAATCTGAAACTATCCAAATAACGTAAAAACTAATCAATATAGGCTCAAAAGTTCATATTCCCACTATTAGAGTGACTACCCAACCCTATTGCAAGATTCCTGATTTTCACCCCCGGGCCCACGTGCCCGGATTCCGGAAACTTTCGACGAAAGTTGTTACCCATAACCTTAGGATCAAGAATATATGATTTTTACTTCATTTCATAACAAGTTTCGTGGTTAAATCTTGTTTTTATCAAAAATCTAGGTTTTACTCTAATCCCATAATTTTCACAAATCTTTACATGTTAATCTACCCAAAATCCAAGTATTTAACTCACATATAGTAGGAATTACTTACCTCCAAAAGCTTGGTGAAAAACCCCTCTCAAGAAGCTCAAAAATCGCCCAACAATGGTGTGAAATAACCCAAAAACGTCTAAGGCCCGTATTAAATGAAGGTTACTGCCTTCAGTGATTTTCGCACCTGCGGTCAGGGTCCGCACCTGTGCCCCTGCATCTGCGGACAATGGTCCGCATCCGCGGAACTTTACTGGGCCAGCTGGGGCCGCTTCTGCGGAAGGCTCACCGCTTCTGTGGTCCCGCTTCTGCAGAGAGGGGGCCGCATCCGCGGGTTCTGGGCTGCCCACCCTTGGCCGCATCTACGAGTCAAGGCCCGCACCTGCGAGCTCGAACCTGCAGCTTACCAACCGCAGATGCAGCTATGACAGAAGCTGGGGCTTCAGCTCTTGCTCAAAATTTCCAACTTAGTCCGAGCCTCGTCCGATTGACGCTCGGGGCCCCTTCCGAACATACCCACAAGTTTGGAATAATAAAATGGACTCTCTCGAACCCTCGGAATGGCCGAAACAACATTAAAACTCAGAATCACATCCTAAAACCAATTGAATCAAACATATGAACTTCAAGTTCTCCAATTTACTTCCAATGTGCCGAAACATACTTATACTACTCGGATTGACACCAAATTTTGCGTGCAAGTCTTAAATGACATTATGGAACTATTCCTAGTCTCGAAATCTCATTCGGACCATGATATCATCAAAACCCGCTCTAAACCAAATTTAAAGAACTTTTAAAAACCTTCAAGAACCAACTTTCACTATTATGTACCAAAATGCTCCCGGTTCATCCAAAACCCAATCTGAGCATACGTCCAAGTTCAAAATCATCATACGAACCTATTGAAACCATAAAATCCTGATTCCGAGGTCATTTACTAAAAATATTGACCGAAGCCAAACTTGGCCTTTTAAACTAACCTTAAGGAACCAAGTGTTCCGATTTCAGCCCAAACTCTTCCAAATCCCGAACTAACCATCCCAGCAAGTCATAAATTAGTAAAAGCAAGTATGGGAAGCCTTATTTAGGGGAACAGGGTTCTAGAAAGAAAAACGACCAGTCGGGTCGTTACAAAAGGTGCTCATTCAATTCATTGTTTTGCTCATCAACTTCAATTAACTCTTGTTGCAATTTCTAGATGATCTGATGAACTGCAAGAACTCTTATTATTAGTTTTTGATATATTGAATATGGTAGGAGCTTCTTTCAAGCGCAGAGATGAACTTTGTGAGTCTCAAGCAGAAGAAATTGAAGAAGCATTACGTAAAGGTGAGCTTGAAACTGGTAGGGGCTTGAATCAAGAACTAGGACTTGCTAGAGCTGGTGATACTCGATGGGGTTCTCACTACAAATCCTTTAACAATTTTATTATTATGTTTGGCCCTATCATTGATATACTTGATGCTATTGTTGTTAATGTGCATTTTAAAGAAAAGTGTAAGGAAAAGGGATATCTTAAAGCATGTTTAACATTTGAGGTAGTCTTTATGTTGCATTTCATGCGCAATGTATTGGCGATCACCAATGAGCTTAATGCAGCCTTTCAAAAGAAGGAGCAAGACATTGTAAATGCCATGTTACTGGTTGGAGTCGCAAAGGAACGGTTGCAACTAATGAGAGAAGAGGGCTTGGATTCACTTATTGATGAGGTATCTAAATTTTGTATCACATACGATATTTTGATACCTAAATTTGATGAGCTTTATGTTGTCCTTTGAAGATCTCGTCGTAAAGTTGATGATTATACTGTTTTACATCACTACCGTGTTGGAGTGTTTCGTAAAACCATTGATTGGAAACTTCAAGAACTCAATAGTCGCTTTGATGAGGTGACAACTGAGTTGCTTCTGGGAGTAGCTTGCTTGAACCCAATTGACTCCTTTTCAAGCTTTAACATTGAAAAAATATTGATATTGGCCAATCTTTATCCTGATGATTTTGATAAATACTTTATGGTTGACCTTCGTTTTCAGCTTGAGAATTACATTGTTGATGTTCGGGATCATGATAACTAGTTTTTTTATCTTAATGGACTTGGTGATATTTCCAAGCAGCTAGTAGAAACAAAGAAACATGAAACTTATCCTCTTGTATTTCGACTAGTTAAATTTGCTTTACTTTTGCCAGTTGCTACTGCTATAGTTGAAAGAGCTTTCTTGGCAATGAAGTTGATTAAGAACGACTTACGAAATCGAATGGACGATGAGCTTTTAAGTGGTTGTTTGGTGCCATATATAGAAAAGATGTATTTAGTAATGTTTCTAATGAGGCTATTATGGATACATTTCAAAAAATGAAAACTCGTCAAGGAGAGTTGTAGTAGCTAATGTACTTGAATTGTTTTAGTAAAATATCGTTATAATGGTTTATCAATTTGTTCATTTCTTTCAATGGGACACCGCTTATAAAAGATCATGTGTATACCACTGCCGCCATCAGCTCCTCGTCTTTATTCTTCAAATCTTCTCTTAAGGCTCGAACGTCGCCTCCCTCGCGAAGCCGATATCGAACCTCCCGGTACTTCCCGCGGTACTCAATATACTTTCCTTACAGCTTCACAAAAATCTCTTTACGCCTCTTCTCCCTCCAAGCACTCTCAACTTCTAGAATCGTCGTCTACAAATCAAACAAAAGAGGTTAGAACTTAAAAATAAGCTAAGGCACAAGGAAAATTGTAGGTAATAATCATACTTACCCCCAAGAGCGAGGTATGCGATACTTTTCGATAGAGTACTATCAGTTATCTTCTTGAGGGTCTCAACGTCAGAACAAAGAGTACCGAGGTCAGGAACTACCTCCTCGGTGTCTACAAGCAGATCACAATCCATTGGGACCATGTTGGTCCTCGAACCTCCCTCCACCCTCACCTCGAGTAGGGTGATCCCCTCATCGATCATCATCAGGTCGTCCAGGTCAATATCAGAACCTGACTCGTCGCCCTTCTCGACGACAGTTTTCCCTATGTCACCGGCGGGCGAATAAACATCCACTGCTGCCTGAGAAGACGAAGCCTTCTCTCGCCTCGAAAGTGCGGGGCCACCATTAAGTGCCCCCACAACGGACGTCTCCCCCTCGGGATGCACCAGCGCATCCACGGTCACCTCGTCCAGTTATGGGGCCTCGATGCTCTCCCCAACATCCTCTTTTATATGAATAGTCATTGTCTCTCGAGAACCAAATCATCCCCCGGCGAGTTAATAGCAACTAGGACTTCCCCTCCGGTGTCCACGACTCTTCTATTGCATGGCCTTAGATCCCTATCACCGGGGGGACCTCGTTATCCTTATCAATCAAAGAAAATAGCTGAGGAGCAGAAGCAGCAGTTGGGATGGAGGTAGATTCTTGGACTGCAGCAGCCAGGACGGGGGCAGGTGTAGAAGGCACAGTAGTCGCAACCGGGGTAAAAATAGAAGGCATAGCAGCCCCTTTTCCTAAACGAGGGCACAGGCGCTCTGCTCCTTCGAGAAGTCCCCCTAGCCGAACCCGAGAAAGGGAGAAACATAAAAGTTGACAAAGCTGACCAACATACAAAAAGAGGTAACAATCACAGCCAAAAGGGAAGTTACCTATAGAAGGGAGAGCCGGTCTGAACTCTTAAAGAAGCTCGGCCAAGCATGAATCCTTACGGCATGAGAGAGAATCTGCCCGTCCCAGTCGGCAATGCGTACGGCTAGAGGGGGAGGACAGTTGTTGGCTACAAGGAAGGAATAATTACATGACTAGCCCAAAATGGGCGAAGAGATGCAAAAGGAAAAAACGAAAGAAACATAGACACTTACGTTTATGATTCCAAGCCTCGGGGAAGCCGTCGACATTGGCCACGACGTCCTCAGTTCTGACATAAAATAAATCGAGCCAGAATTGATAGCTGGCCTTATCATCCATCATCACCACCAGGCACATGCCTCTACGATGACGGAGGATCAACATCCTTTCCCTATAGAAGCTAGGTGAGAATAGGTGCACTAAATGCCGTAATGTCACCTCGACACCAACGAGCTCAGCAAACTTGGTCAGTATCTTGATGACTTTGTAAACATATTGGGCGAGCTGAGCAGGGCAACTGCCATAGTTGCGGCAAAATTCCTCCACCAACGGAAGGATGGGAAATAAGTAACCGATAGCAAACGGGTAAGAATATAGAGTGCAATACCTGGGACGGTGAATATGAACTTCGTCCTCCCCAGCAAGGATCAGTTCGATATGGCCGGGGAGGCCAAACTTAGCTTTAAATTCAGCCAACTGATTAGGCGCCATTGTCAATAAGAAGGTTCTAGGCGTCACGTCTGGCGATTGATGGAAATATGACCTAGTTTTGAGGTTGTGGGGGACGATCTCCTCCACCGAGGGAAAAGATTTATCCTCTACAGTGGCAGTTGTATTCTCTCCCCGATCAGGGAACAAAACCGCCAACAGAATCGTGTGACTCCCTTCACCAATATCAGATAAAACATTCGACATGTTTATGAGAAAATAAAGAAGGAAACTAGGAATAGAGTTTATGATATGGAAGAGAGCAAAGATACAGAGAAGAGAGGTTCGGAGAGAAAGTTTGAAATCTCAAAAGTTTGGGAGAGTAAAAATTTCAAATTTGGGTTTGGCTATCTCTATTTATAGAGATTGAGGCACCAAATCAGAAACGGTTTGTCATAATGGGCACCAAACCCGAAATGGCTCACCATAATTAGAACCAAAATCGAAACGGTAGATCCCATCAAAGGTCACATGCAAATCGACGCAATGCATCGGGAACAAGCATTATCATGATGCATGACGTCATGACGTCATTGATAAGTAGGTATTTTAACCTATTACTTGCTCTCTTTTACTTGTGTTTTGGGCCAAAAATGCGTGAAGGTATTCCCGGAAACTAATGTAATATGCTTGCTTGCAGGAATTGTTCAAAATGAGCCAAAGGAGTCATAATCAACTCATAAAAGAGTCAAAACTTGAACAAAAACCAAGACTGAACCAAGATATCTGAAGCGCAGACCGCACATATATTGTGCGACCGCGATCAGAAATACGTGGTCTGTGAAAAGGAGATTCGAAGAGTTGCATTTTCAGGATAAATGATAAGCGCAGAATGCGCCAGAAATGTGCGGTCGCAAAAGTCTCTCCGCGGCCGCGATGGAAATTATGCGAACCGCAATGCATGAAGTTCAGAGAGCTCACAACTTGAGCAAAAAGAAAGAAGTGTGGTACGCGTCAGAATTGTGTGGCCACAGAAGTCCCTTACGCAGCCGTGATTGAAATTATACGGCCCACGAAACTCAACTAAACCCAGATCCAGATTTGAAGAATGCGGACTGTCACACCTCATTTTTACACCCTGAAGGTATTTAAGGGAGTTTTTTCACTTAAGTGACATTATTCGAAATGGGATTATTGATAAGTCAGGATTTTAGCATGTTTTATGCCCCTACTTGCCTATGCTTTGGTTATAAATTGCTACAAAATAATCCAAAAATGCTCACAAGTTCCGCTTGATTGCAGGTTTGATCGACAAAGCGACAGAATGTCAAAGATCGGCTCAAGAAGGAGTGAAATCTGCTCAAGTGTCAAAGACTAACTAAATTGAGGAAAAGAGAACCTAGTGCGGACCGCGCAAAAGCGAATGCGGCCGCACTAGGAGGTTCAGAGAGTTGGCATTTTCAAGCTGGAGGCAACGCGGGCGCGGTACGACTCACGCGGTCCGTGGTCAGGCTCCGCGGCCGCGCTACTCTTTTGTGCGGTCCGCGGAGCAGAGATTCAGAGAGCTCACATTTTGCCAGTTCCAAGCAATGCGGCCCGCGGTCATTTTTGTGCGGCCGCGCCAACTTCCACCGCGGCCGCGGTATACTTTCACGCGGTCCGCGGTCCTCAAGTTCAGAGAAGCATAAATTGAAGTCCAAGAGCCAGTGCGGCCGCGGTCCATTTTGCGCGGCCCGCACTGACCCCGCAGGAGTATTTTTGTCTAGTTTTCCAGCCTAGTATAAATAGGATATTTTACCATTTTTAGGCCAGGTTTTATATCCCAGACATAGCTGCGCTCGTGAGACTCGATTTTGTAGCCATTTTTGGCACTTTTGCTCTATATTTACGATAGATTCTTGTAGTTTCATTTAGCAATTAATTAATATGCTTAGTTCTTCATCTATGTCTTCAGTTTTTGTATCTAGCATGAGTAGCTAAACCCACTAGCTAGGGTTGTGGCTCAACCCTAGTGTGGGTAATTGATGGGTGTTGCCATCTAGGGTTAGATTGATTATGGGCGTTTGCTATTTATGTTGATTTTATATTTTTATTTAAGAATTGGTGGTTGCAAACACTGATTCAAGCTTTGTGGGTTTGACTCTTCTTGAGAAAGAGAGTTTATGACCCCAAAATTGACCCAACAAGGAATTGGGATGGACTCATGAGAAATGAGAGTCCCAATTAACGGGTTAAATCTCGAGAAATTAATCACCCTACTTGAACCCTAGTTGCTTGATCTCATTGGCCTACCCAATTGGTCTCGAGAGAGTCAATTGGGCAAAATCACTCTCTCTACCGAGAGGTGTGAGAGTGAGTACAGTTGTGCAACGGTTACAGCATAAGCCCCAAATATGTCAATCTATCCTTAGTAACATCTACCCGTCAATTAGCTACCTAGGCAATGCCACGACCCTAGTGCCTTTCTTCCCATTAGATACAACTTTGCAATATTCTAATAGCATAATTTAGTGTTAATCATTAGTTTTATCTTAATAGTTATAAAATCAACAACCAAGAATGTTTGAAGTGACATTAGGAACACAAACACATCTCTAGACTAGACAGAAAATCCAACTCCACTACTAGCTCCCTGTGGAAATCGATCCCGACCACTATTCGGGTAAAAGCTATTGCGACCCGCTCTTCCTACCTTGGTGTAGCGTCGAGTTTGCAGCGATCAATTATTTATTTATCAGAGTCACCACTTGGGATAGTTTATTTGGTGTCCCAAGTCACCGGTTTATTTTAAATCCCAAATCGAGGAAATTCGACTTTCCATTTGAAGTCTGCGAACCAGAAATTCTGAATAAGGAATTTTGTTAACCCGGGAGAAGGTGTTAGGCATTCCCGGGTTCTGTGGTTCTAGCACGGTCGCTTAAACTATTATAATAGGCCTATTATCTGATTTTAATACCGGTTTTAGCCTATGGTACGTTTTAACTTATTAACCGCTTTCAATTAATTTAGGAAGATTCAACGTTATCTAAAACACGTCTTGAACCATGTCACATGAAATGCACCCGCGGTCCACGACACATTTTATTTAACGTTGTTGAGAATTGGAGTTGGGTCACATGAAATGCACACCCGAGTTTAGGAAATTAATTTAAATAGCGCGCCTAAAGCAACTATACACTTTCGAGTTAATAACAAGGTTTGCGAGGGCCATGAAAAATTCAACTAATGGCACACCTCGATTTCTAAAGAGTTATTATTAATTATCCGAGGGCCATGGGTTATCTAATTTTGCACTATGGCACACCCCAAGTCTAATTTTTAAAGGATGTTTGAACTAATCTTTTGAGGGCAATAAATTATATGTTTTGTTGATATTGCACACCTCAATCTAATTAAAGGAATCATGTTTAATAACGGCCTAGGCATGCTCCTAACGTTAAAATAATAAAGTAAAGCAATTAACATGGTAAACTCAAAAAAACCAACTCCCAAGCCCATTTTGCACAAAAGAGCGCATGAACAGTGATCCAATAGAAGGACTAGGAAATAGGAATTCCATCAAACCAGCAACAAGCATTCGAGGGATCAAACCAGGCGAACAACCAAAACTGTAAAAAAAAATACTAGACAAAACATAACAAAGACGATTAAACTGTCAAACCAACAAAAATAAAATGCCTACACTCCAAGGACAAAGGAGAACTCACAACGACAGCATGCTCATAAGGACGATTAATAATCCTACAAAGTTATAGTTCACATTCTTATAAAACTATAACTTATGATATAAAAATTGGTATTGTGTAAAATTGACTAAGCTACAGACTGTTGGGTCAATCTTCCTGTGTGATGAAAGGTGTATGTCCTATTTCAAGTGGAGAATGTTATCTTAGAACTTAACAAAAACTTTTCCAGATGATGGTTTGCTTCCAATGTATATTAATCCACACAAAGGCACAACATCATACTCAACTATAACATTCATAAATTGACTAAATTTGTCATGGAAACAATAGCAGCAGAAATTAAGAAGAGGGAAATAGAACCTCTCATCAATCCGAGCCGACGTACAAGAGATCCAAATAGAAAACTCTATCGCACCAAAGCTCGGACCTCGACAGAACTCAAGCTGGACCGGAAATGGAGAAACCCCGGCGAAGTGCCGGCATGGCAGTGACTTCGACGGATTAAACAGATTTGAAAATGAATTGGAGGTGGTTTATGGCCAAGGCAAAGACTACAGAGCTCTTAAGTCCAAAATCCGTTTTTCATTTTTGTTGTCTTTTCCGGCCGGTTCCTTTAGGCCTTAGGCGTCCAATTTTTTTTTGGTTTTTCTTTGATTTTGAAGAAGACAAAACGGTCAATTCCCAAAATGTGTCACTGCTGATTGCCATATCTCTTAGGTCCCTAGCTTTTTTTTTTGTTTCTAGCGTGTATTTTTCAGCTACTTTGTTGTCTAGGAAGAAAAAGAGAAATGGCTCCAGCTCTTTTAGCTCTTAGCTCCAAACGGCGGATTGGTCATGTTTTTGGCGTAGGTCTAAGTTTAGGCATTAGGTACTATTATATAGGGGGTAGGAATTAGGTTAGGGATATGGGCCTAGGAATTATGGGCTTGGGAATTATGGGCTAGGTCCAAAAATTAGGCCTAAAAATGGATTGGTCGAGCCCAAGTTTTATTCTTTCCCCGCGAACGAGACTAAAATACGATCTCATTTATTAATTAATCCTACTCAATTAAAATAACTATTAAAATAAGACTGACCGTTAAAATAAAACTATTTTTTGGTATTTTTCAAAGTTAAAAAAAATGACTACAACACATTAATGAAACTATTTTTTTTGTAATTTTTATTTTCTTGTAATAAAATAAAGTAAAAGAGTAAAAATTAGTTAAAATAGCTATATTAAGCCTAAATTAAATATTTACGTGCTAAAATATGAAAAATCTTGGGGAGGGACAAAAACCACATGTCTACAGCTGCCCCTCTTTGACTGGAAACGCGAAGAGTTTTCAGACAAAGAATGACTAGACAGGTTTTTTGATCCGACCCTTATTTAGAGAGGCCAAAAGCTAAAAGAAAGGAGAATGTGACCGAGCCCTGGTATCTGAGCTGCCTACATATCCTTGGCTATAATGGAATCAGGCCACGTGTAGTTCAGAAGTGAATGAGGTGATAGAGTACCGAGGTGGAGAGCCGATTGAGGTGCCATTCCGTCGAGGTTCCGGTCCGCGGTCCCGTTATTACATCAAAATCAGAAAATGTAAAAGACCAACTAAGCCTATCAGCTACGAGTTACAAGATCCCTATCTATGAGTCTTCTGAAGCTTGATCTTGAGTCTTGGCTAGTTCTTGCTGCAGACTCCGATCTGAATCTTGATGCTTAGGCGACTAGGGGATGGAGACCCTATGTCTAAAATCTCAACTAGGGGTTGGAGACCCTATGTTGGCAAAAGGCGACTAGGGAATGGAGACCCTATGTCTAAAAATCTCAACTAGGGATTGGAGCCCAGTGTTGCGAAAGGA
>NC_031995.1:29456522-29473703 GCF_001879085.1 Nicotiana attenuata
CCCTATGTTGGCAAAAGGCGACTAGGGGATGGAGATTGGAGCCGTATGTTGGCAAAAGGCGACTAGGGGATGGAGACCCTATGTCTAAAAATCTCAACTAGGGGTTTGAGACCCTATGTTGGCAAAAGGCGACTAGGGGATGGAGACCCTATGTCTAAAAATCTCAACTAGGGGTTGGAGACCCTATGTTGGCTAAAGGCGACTAGGGGATGGAGACCCTATGTCTAAAATCTCAACTAGGGATTGGAGCCCTATGTTGGCAAAAGGCGACTAGGGAATGGAGGCCCTATGTCTAAAATCTCAACTAGGGATTGGAGACCCTGTGATGGAAAAACGTAAAAGATTGAGATTGGGGATCCTATGCTACCATTTTTTTTCTTGTGGAAAGCAATAAAAGTCAGGATTGTGTATCCTTGGGTAAGAAGAGATTAGGGAGTGGAGCCCTATATCTATGCTAGAAATCAACTAGGGATTGAGGGCCCTAACTTGGAAAGATTGCCAGGTTATGCTGGAAGAATGGCCGGGTTATGCCAGAAAGGTAGGAAGGTCCTCGGGTTATGCCGGGGAAGTTCGTCAGGTTATGCCGGAGAAGAAAAAGGTCCTCGGGTTATGCTGGGGAGGTCCACGGGTTATGCTGGGCGATTCATCGGGTTATGCCGGAAAAGAGAAAAGATCCTCGGGTTATGCCAGGGGGAAGTCATCGGGTTATGCCGAAAAAGAAAAAGGTCATCGGGTTATGCCGGGGAGGTCCACGGGTTATGCCGGGACATTCATCGGGTTATACCGGAAAAAAAAAAAGGTCCTCGGGTTATGCCGGGGAAAATCATTGGGTTATGGCGGAAAAGAAGGTTATGCCGGGAGTTTCATCGGGTTATGCCGGAAAAGAGAAAAGGTCCTCGGGTTATGCTGGGGAGGTCCTCGGGTTATGCCGGGGAAAATCATCGGGTTATTCTGGAAAAGAAAAAGATCCTCGGGTTATGCCGGAAAAGTCATCGGGTTATGCCGGAAAAGAGAAAAGGTCCTCGGGTTATGCTGGGGAGGTCCACGGGTTATGCCGGAAAAGTCATCGGGTTATGCCAGAAAAGAGAAAGGGTCCTCGGTTATGCCGGGGAGGTCCACGGGTTATGCCGGGAAGGTCATCAGGTTATGCCGGAAAAGAAAAAGGTCCTCGGATTATGCCGGGGAGGTCCACGGGCCATGCCGGGAAAATCATCGGGTTATGCCGAAAAAGAAAAAAGGTCCTCGGGTTATGCCGGGGAGGTCCACCGGTTATGCCGGGAAGGTCATTGGGTTATGCCAGAAAAGGAAAAAGGGTCCTCGGGTTATGCCGGAAAAGGAAAAAGGGTCCTCGGGTTATGCCGGGGAGGTCCACGGGTTATGCCGGAAAAGAAAAAAGGTCCTCGGGTTATGCTGGGGAGGTCCACGGGTTATGCCGGGAAAGTCATCGGGTTATGCCGGAAAAGAAAAAAGTCCTCGGGTTATGCCGGGGATCAACTAGGGAGTGGAACCCTATAATGGAAAAGACTACCAGGTTATGCTGGAAGCGACTAGGGGATGGGGCCCTATGTTGGAAAAATGTAGCTAGAGATTGGGGACCCTAGGCTACCATGATTTTGAATTTTCTTCTTTTTTTTTCTTTTTCTTTTTCATTTTCGTCATTTTTCTTCCATTTTTTTATTTTATTTTTTATTCTATTTAAGAAAATGAGTAAAAATGCAGGAAAGAATATGGAGGAGACTTCCCTTTTGGATTGATTATTGCTGCAAAGCTGTTTCTAGCCCTTGTGCAGTTTCTTTTTGGTCGCACCTGCTTCTTGCAAGATTGCTTTGGATTGCACCTGTTTCATGTTTTGAAACAAAGAATAATTGTTAGTTTGAAACGGTGGTTGGTTTTGTGGCCTTGACGGTTTCGATCACTTAATCTCGGCCCAGCTTCTTTGATGAAGACCTCAACTGCAACTGCTTGTTCCCTGAGGACTGATTCCATTTCAGGCCCTAGAGAACCTCTGGTTTTTCCAGACTTTGCTCTGACGGTTGGTCACGTGGGACTTCAGCTTTCAACTTTATTTCACCTTTGTGGGCTTTTCCCTTTTTGACTCCCTTTCTTCTTCTTTGTTTTTCTCTTCTTCTTTTTTCTTTTTTTTTTTAACTTCGGAGTATTGTGGAACTTTGCTCCTCAAACTTTGGCGCAACAGCTAGTCGCGTGGGACTTAACCTTTTCAACTTTGTTTCGCCTTCGTAGGCCTTTCATTTCTGGCTTCTTTCTTCTAACTTCAAATTCAGATCATTTGAGGCAACTTGGCTTTTTTCGAATCTTTGCCGAGACGGTTAGCCACGTGAGACTCAACCTTTTCAACTTTATTTGCCCTTATAGGCACTTCAATTTGATTTTCTCCTTCCGAGAGTTTTGATTTCGAAGCATCGGACGCCATGGCCAGTCGAGTTCGACTTGATGCCCTTGACGCGGCTTGGTGCCTTTTTGCACATTAGCTCGTATCAAACGAAAGCCCTGTAAATCAGTCTTGCCATCTCTTCTTTGCCTCAGCTTTGGAACAGAGTTAGACCGAAAGGGATTCAAAGAAAACAAACAATGGAATGGAGAATGAGTTTAAAACAAGAAGTGTCCCTTTCAGGGAGAGGAAAGAAGGACTTATCTGGAGTACATACGGACTTCAGTGAACATGACATGCCTTTTGGACTGGATGCCTGATCTGTGTAAACCATCTGACTCTCAGAAATTCATCACAAATTTGCCTTGAAATCGAGAACCTTGCCAAGACTCTATCGATGCCGATGGTTGTGAGGATCCTCTTTTCGATCAGGGACGCCCTTTGCGGGTTTTCACGAGCTGACCTCTCTCATTTATCTTCTCACCATCGCCTTATAGTGCTCTTTGCGAGTTTTCACTAACAAGACTCTCTCATTTCAATTTCTCTGCTTACTGTCGCCTCACGGTGCCTATGTGGGTTTTCACCAATAAGACTCTCTCATTTTTGTTGTATCGGATCCAAATAACTCTATCCTCCCATTTTGAACCTCTTTGCCGATTGATCAGAAGGACTTGAACAAGGTTTGGGGTAAAAGAATTTGGATTGAATTACAACTTTGGAACCTTTCTGGCGAAACCATCGCCGGACCATTATAACATCTGCCCCAGTTTTATTTTTTGGGGAATTTGGATTTTTATTTTGGTGTGACTGAACCCCAGAGAGAGGCTTCCTACGTATCCTTTCGGAATCAAGTCGAACGTAGTTCAGGGAACTTTTGTTTTTGGTTTTCTTTTTTCTTCTATTTTGTTTTGTTTTCTCTTTCTTTCTTTTTTTCTTTCCTTTTCCTCTCTTTTTTTTCATTTTTTTTATTTCAATTTTTTTTGTCTTTTCTTCCTCTCTTTTTTTGTATTTTTCTTTTTCTTCTCTTTTCATTTTTTTTTTCATTTCAATTTTTATTTTCAACAACACTTTCAGGTTCCAAAGAGGGTAATCAAAGAAGAGTAACCGGTTCAAAGGGTTGGCAAGGGTTAATAGTGTTTGGGTAGCGAGAAAGAAAGCCTTCTTCATCCCAATCGGAGAACATTAATGCTATATAGAGGATCAAACATAGTACCTTTCGACTGCATTTGCATTGCCATTTGTCTCCGGGACATTTCCTTCGATGTGTCCCAAGTACAACGCACTCTGTTGACAGTACTCTTGTTGCAATGTATGGACCTTTCCAATCTGGAGCCAATTTCCCTTTAGCTGTTCCAATTCTTTGTTTTATTTCCTCAAACTTATCTTCTTGCATTCTGAGTCTTGATTCATTATTTCGAAGTCTGACAGCGTTTTAGGATCTGGGCATGAAGTCCGCAAGCATATCATGTTATTGAAATCTGCATTTAACAGAACTGAAAAGAGAATAAGAAAACGACAAGATTAAGAAAAGAGACATTCCTGGACAATGAAATATTAATTTCATTTGATTTTTGATTTTATTTTTTTTTGATTTTTTTTGATTTTTTTTTTGATTTTTGAAGAGAGAAGGGTTTACATCGGAAAGTAAGACAATAGAGTAAAACATCCTGATCACCCCCTGAGATAATTCGGACGTAAAAAGGATAGCAAGATTGGCTACCGAGACTCCCGTCTGATAGGGAACTTTCACGCTTGGCAATCGTTTTTTGTCTTTTCTTCTGTCTCGGCAATGGCTACAATGGCCTTTAGTGCCGAATCAAATTTATCTTCACAAGTCATTCCGACTACTGGCCCATTGGTGTGACTAGGCAGAGGATTGTTCATTATGTTAGGAGCCTCTTCGTCCCGAAAAATGATTCTTCCAGCTTCAATCAAATCTTCAACTACCCTTTTGAGGATCCAACAGTCCTCTGTATTGTGCCCCACCGCTCCAGAGTGGTATTCACATCTAGCATCAGCTCGGCGCCAGGGGACTCGGGGTTTGGCCGGTTTGGGGCCACTGGCTGCAGGAAACCTCGCCTGACTAGCTTTGGGAACAAACCCGAGTATGATTCACCAATAGGGGTGAACTGATTCCTTTTGACAGGCTCTCTTGGGCGAGGATTGTACTGGGAAACATTTGATTGGGGATTATGTGGAGCTTGGTAAGGATGGGCATTTCTGGGAGGTAGAGCTCGATTTTGTGTATAATGTTGTGGCCGCGTGCAGGTTGCACGTTCATCACCGCATACCAACAAAACCAACCACCTGAACAGAACCTGACTAATTTGCTCACACCAACAAACTTGTTAGTTTTGAGACATTTAACATATAGGAAATCACACATTAGGATGCAATGCACCTAACAGTTAAATGCTTCTACCATGTGTTTGAATGGTTGCATGTTTCATTCCGGCCTTAACTAACCCTTTTAGTATGTACCTCTTTTCTTTTATTTTTGCCTCTCTTTAATCACTCTTGATTTTTTCATCTCGTTTTTGCCGCTCTTTTATTTTTTTTGCACTCTCTTTTTCTCTTTTGTTTGTCACTTTTTTTTGTCGCTCCTTTTCTTTTTCTTCCACTCTTTTTTCTTATTTTTTTCAATTTTTCTCTCTTTTTCTTTCAAATTATTTTTCACTCAGTTTTATTTTATAGCTATGATCGAATCCGATGGGGATTGCCTACGTATCATGATGCCGCATGAATCACATCTCGCGTAGTTCGGGAAGATTGGGAATAAAGTAAAATAAACTAACTCTTTTTTTTTTTGGAATTTTCGAAAGAAATGCTTTAAAAGAAGAAAAGAAAATATTTTTTTGAATTTTTTTTTATTTTGATTTTTCTTTTATTCTGAAAGAAAGGCTTCTTAAAATTCCTTTTCTTTTGATTGGAACTTTGGGAATTTCAAAAGTAAGAAGAAAATATTTTTTTGTTTGAATTTTCATTTGTTTTCTCTTTTTCTAAGTAAGAAAGAAAATATTTTTGGATTTTGGATGTAACCTCTTAATTTTCGAAAGAGGGACCTTTTAAGAAAAATATTTTGAATTTCTGAGTTTTTATTTATTTACAAAAGTACTTCTAAAGAAAAGCAAAAATATTTTTGGACTTCAATTTTTAAATTTTTTTTTATTGACATTTATGAAAGAAAGACATCTAAGGAGTATTTTTTGGATTTTTGTTTCTTATTTTCTTTTGGATTTTTTTTTTGGAAAAATACTTCAAAATGAAGGAAACCCGTATTTTTGGATTTTGATTTTTATTGATTTTTCTTTTTTCGTATGAAAGACATTAGAAAGAAGGAAACTATTTTTGAGTTTAAAACTTTTTTTTTGAATTTTCTAAGGAAAGATTTCTAAAGAAATAACTAAAAGAAAATATTTTTGGATTTTTTGAAAATTGGGGTCGGAACCGATGAGGTTTGCCTACGTATCTCACATCTGGTGAGAATCAGACCCGCGTAGTTCGGTCAGTTATGACGGAACAGGGGAAACATGACACTTGAAAATCTTGGCTCATT
This sequence comes from Nicotiana attenuata, assembly GCF_001879085.1. Lineage (NCBI taxonomy): Eukaryota > Viridiplantae > Streptophyta > Magnoliopsida > Solanales > Solanaceae > Nicotiana > Nicotiana attenuata. The sequence goes on from NC_031995.1 coordinate 29,462,468, forward strand.
TTGAAATGACCTTTCTTTTTTGAGAATTTCGGCAGAGTTTCAAAATTTTCTAAATACCTACCTCTCACTTTTTTTTTTGATTTTCTTTCCCTATTCTAGAAGCCGATCAACATGCAAGCCGAAACAAACAGATGCACAAGTAGCACGTAACATGCATCAGGATGGTCTTTTTAATTTGGGTACACCTGTCCTAGACGGACCCAACCCCTGTGTTGAGTCCTCAAAGTCAAATGCACGTGATGCAAACAAACGTTCCTACTAGGGATCCGACATGAGGCTTTGTTATACTAGGTTTAAAAAATATGGGTGTATTGTTCTAGACCTGGCTTACCCGAGCGGACAGCTCGAGCCGAGGGGGGGCAGCGTACTGATTTAGAAGACTCAGAGAGAAGAGGGTTTCGTAGCAATTTATATACAATCCAAACAATATCAAAGCGGTAAAAACGGCATTTAGCACATTAGGCAACATGTAAAATCAGATAAAACAAGCCAACTATAATAGTTATTCTAAGCTCGAATTGTTAAACCCTGAACCGAAGTTCTGGGCTTGGATCCCCAGCAGAGTCGCCAGAGCTGTCACACCTCCTTTTTACACCCCGAAGGTATATAAGGGAGTTTTTCCACTTTAAGTGACATTATTCGAAATGGAATTATTTATTTATCAGAGTCGCCACTTGGGATAGTTTATTTGGTGTCCCAAGTCACCGGTTTACTTTAAATCCCAAATCGAGAAAATTCGACTTTCCTTTTGAAGTCTGCGAACAAGAAATTCAGAATAAAGAATTCTATTAACCCGGGAGAAGGTGTTAGGCATTCCCGGGTACCGTGGTTCTAGCACGGTCGCTTAAACTATTATAATTGGCCTATTATCTGATTTTAATACATGTTTTAGCCTATGGTACGTTTTAACTTATTAACCGCTTTCAATTAATTTAGGAAGATTCAACGCTATTTAAAACACGTCTTGAACCATGTCACATAAAATGCACCCGCGGTCCACGACACATTTTATTTAACGTTGTTGAGAATTGGAGTTGGGTCACATGAAATGCACACCCGAGTTTAGGAAATTAATTTAAATAGCGCGCCTAAAGCAACTACACACTTTCAAGTTAATAACAAGGTTCGCGAGGGCCATGGAAAATTCAACTAATGGCACACCTCGATTTCTAAAGAGTTATTATTAATTATCCGAGGGCCATGGGTTATCAAATTTTGCACTATGGCATACCCCAAGTCTAATTTTTAAAGGATGTTTGAACTAATCTTTTGAGGACCATAAATTATATGTTTTGTTGATATGGCACACCTCAATCTAATTAAAGGAGTCATGTTTAATAACGGCCTAGGCATGCTCCTAACGTTAAAATAATAAAGTAAAGCAATTAACATGGTAAATGTATAGGGTCAAATTTGACCGTCAGCGTCTCTACGCCAGTGGATACGCCCAGTGAGTGTACGCCGACTGACGTAGTGCGTACGACTCGGACGTGGGGACAAAAGCGACATCGTTTAGGACTCAGTGTCCTCACTAGGGAGACGTTACCTATTTTTGTAACTTTTTGATTATTTCGAGGAAGGTCTCTTATTATATAAGGGAGACCTTCACATTGTAAACAGGAGGATTGGGGAATAATACAACTCTCTCATTATCTGACTCTCTCTCTCTATCTCTGTCTCAAACGAACATATTCTCTTGAGTTTATATTATCACTTTCTAATACTAGATCTACAACAATAACATCATTTTTATATCTCTAGGTCTACTATATTTGATTACGATTTACCCTTCCCTTACTTTCGATTGTTTTCTAGCTTACAAAGTACATTGTTAACTTTTGATCCAAACAATTTGGCGCCGTCTGTGGGGATTTCGAGAATCAAAATCATAGTATCCACCTAGAGAACAACCAACTACCATTCTCTACACCACACAAACACAAAAGATGGCTGAGAATAACACAAGATCGAAAGCTATATCGGGTGTCACTACCAATCTCCTTGGCCCTCTCAACGAGGCCAGTGACGATGGCATCCTGACTGCAACCCCTAGCATCACATCGGGTGCGGAGATCTCACCTTCCCCATCCGAAGATCTGACGATCTTGCACGAAAAAGGAGCTTCCACATCTGCGGCCATTGAAGCACCCTCAGCGGTCAAGAAGCTACTGGAAAGATGGCTAACAAGCACTCTGAGTGGCTTGGTTGAGAGGTCACCACAAAGTAACATCAGGTGTACACCGACGGTAGATACCATTGCTGCCGTGGGCGAACCGGAAGTTGCACTAGCAAATAACGAACCCGTCGAGACACAGACCAACGATGGCACGCTAACAGCCATCCTAAAGAAGATGGAAGAAATGGAAAATGAAAACAAGGCGCTCCGCGATCAGATGAAGGAACATCAGGAGAGGGTCGACGACGTGGGAAGGTTCGTTGAACAACCATACACTGAAGAAGCTGCCCCTCACTCCACCCCAAAAACCTTCATGATGCCACGCTACTTGAGGGCATATGACGGAACCACTGATACCGAGGATCATCTGATCCACTACGTCACCGCTGTGAAGGGCAACGACCTATCAAAAGAACAGGTACCGTCAGTACTGCTGAAGAAGTTTGGCGAGACGTTGACAGGAGGGGCTTTAACATGGTACTCTCAGCTACCGGCTAAGGCAATATCAACGTTCGAGGAAATGGCGGATAAGTTCGTCACAGCCCATGCAGGCGCGAAGAAAGCGGAGGCCAGGGTCAACGACATCTTCGCCATCAGGCAAACACAAGAGAGGGACTCAGGGACTTCCTAGCAAGGTTTAACAGGGTAAGGATGAGTCTACCAAACGTATCGGAAGGTATGGCAGTCGCCGCTTTCCAGAACGGGCTAAGCAGGGATGGTTCAAGGGCAACCAAGAAGTTGCTGAGCCGCCTCATGAAATATCCCCCTACCACATGGGAGGAAATCCACAACGCCTATTGCGCTGAGGTACGAGCGGACGAGGATGATCTCAATGGGGCTAACGGCGATACACTCAGAAACGAGGAGAGATTGACGGAACGAAGGACGACGAGAACAACTCCCTCGCTCCAACAGAGATCGACATCAGCCATACACCAGATCCTCCCATCCGCCACCAAGGCATACAGACGCGCTACAGTGACATGTCGCCCCACTCCGAAACGAAAGAGGTACGCCTCCTTTATTATCCGCCCATAACTTTTGTGTGTCTCCTTCAGAAATAGTGTACGCACTGGAGAACCTGGGCACCAAAGTGCAGTGGCCGCAAAAGATGAAATCAGACCCCGCCACAAGGAAATCAAACGTCCTATGTGAGTTCCATCAGGAACGGGGGCACAAGACCGAAGACTGCATAGGCCTACGGCAAGAGGTGGTCAGGATGCTGAACCAGGGACACCTGAGGGAATTACTCAGTGACAAAGGGAAAATCAACTTTGCACGCGGACGGGAACAACCCCATGGGCCGCCGAAGCCGCCCTCCCCAGCACGCACGATAAACATGATCGTCGGAGGCGGCGACGACTTGGCGATCAATCACGTCAAGTTCACCACCACGCACAAACTAAAGCGGACCATCGCCCATGAACGGTATGACGACTTCGAAGATAGTATCACCTTCGATAAGTCTGATGCCGACGGTTTGTCTTTCCCTCATTACGATGCTTTAGTTATCACTTTACGTATCGCTGATACAGATGTTAAAAGAATCATGATTGACGACGAAAGTGGCGCCTGTATTATCCACCCGAGGGTCCTCGTACAAATGGGACTCGAAGATAGGGTAATACCGCGCTGCATAACACTAAACGGTTTTAACAATGCAGTGGAACGGACGTCCGGAGAAATAGCACTGCCCGTCTTAGCGGGAGGAGTCACGCTGGAAATAACTTTCCACGTGATGAACCAAGAAACGGCGTACAACGTCATCATAGGACGCCCGTGGATACACTCCATGCGAGCGGTCCCTTCAAGCCTTTACCAAGTGATCAAATTCCCTACCCCATGGGGAGTATTCGAGGTGAGCCACGCACCGCACAAGAATGCTACAAAATAGCCCAAGACTGCGCCCACACCCAACAGCTAAAGGGGGCGAGCGCGGAGGCATAGCAATTAGCCGTGTCGGGGACTAAGGTCAACCCGACAACGGACGCCATCAAAGATCCCAACGTCGTGAAGGCCTGTAAAGCGACGGTCGAAGATCTCGACCCAGTCCAGTTAAACAAAACCAATCTTACGAAGAAAACCTATATCGGGCACGGCCTCGCCAACCGAAGTAAGTATCATGAATTCTTAACTAACCATGCAGATTTGTTCGCCTTTTCCCATTCAGATATGCCGGGAATCCCGCGAGACATCGCCACCCACAAGCTGAATGTCGATCCACTACATCCGCCCGTGCGACAGATGAGGAGAAAATTCAACGCCGCTATCAACGAAGCGGTCAGTGAGGAAGTAGACAAGTTACTGGCCAACGGCTCCATCAGAGAATCAAAGTACCCCCAGTGGGTCGCCAATGTTGTCATGGTCAAAAAGAAAAGCGGGAAGTGGAGAATGTGTGTGGATTTCACTGATCTGAACAAAGCATGCCCAAAGGATTCATTCCCACTACCCCACATCGACCAACTGATCGACGCCACCGCAGGACACGAACTACTGAGCTTCCTAGATGCCTACTCCGGCTACAATCAAATCATGATGGCCGAGGAGGACCAAGAGAAGACAACTTTCATCACCCACCAAGGGACTTACTGCTACAAGGTAATGCCCTTCGGGCTCAAAAATGCAGGGGCTACGTACCAGAGACTGGTCACCAAAATGTTCAAAGAGCAGCTCGGTAAGACTATGGAAGTCTATATCGACGACATGCTGGTAAAGTCGACAAGAAAAGAGGACCACATCGACCATCTGAAAGAAGCCTTCGAGATATTGAGAAGGTACGGGATGAAACTGAACCCCGAGAAATGCGCCTTCGGCGTGGCCTCAGGAAAATTCTTAGGGTTTCTCGTATCACAACGAGGTATCGAAGTCAACCCAGATCAGATCAAGGCGATAGACGCAATACCCGAGATACTGAACAGCAAAAAGCAGGTGCAAAAGCTGACGGGGCGAATAGCCGCCTTGTCTAGGTTCATCTCACGATCCTCCGACAGATGCCATAAGTTTTTCAATGTGCTGAGAAAGGACAATGGGTTACAGTGGAATGAGGAATGCGTCGAGGCCTTAAGAAAATTGAAAGCGTACCTGTCTTCGCCGCCACTGCTGGCCAAAGCAAATTCGGGCGAGCCCCTGCTGGTATATTTGGCCGTATCCGAGGTCGCCGTCAGCGCAGTCCTAGTTCGTGAAAACGAAGGTACGCAATCTCCTATTTACTATATTAGCAAAACCTTAGTGGACGCCGAAACACGGTATCCACACCTTGAAAAATTAGCTTTGGCAGTGGTCGTAGCTTCACGGAAGCTACGACCCTATTTCCAATGCCACCCCATAAAAGTAGTGACGACCTTCCCCTTAAGAAGTATCCTACACAAGCCTGAGTTATCAGGCAGACTCGCCAGATGGGCCATAGAGCTCAGTGAGCACGATATCTCATACCATCCAAGAAACTCCATCAAGTCGCAAGTACTTGTCGACTTCATAGCCGACTTCAGTGCAGAGATACTACCAGAGGCGGAATTAGAGGCACGTCGTGCCCCCTCCAACGCCGACCTATGGACTCTTTACACTGATGGCGCCGCTAACGCCTCGGGATCAGGACTGGGACTCTTCTCGAGGTCCCCACGGGCGAAACAATTCGCCAGTCCATACGATGCCCCGAGATGACTAACAACAAAGCTGAGTACGAGGCTGTTATTGCAGGTTTGAAACTAGCCATCAAGTATGGAGCTCGACGACTCGTTCTCCATTGCGACTCGCAACTCGTGGTGAACCAGGTCACCGGGACTTACCAAATCAAGGAGCAGAGGTTGCAAAAATACCAGTCAGAAATCCACAGGTTAATGACCGAGTTCGACGAGTGCCGCTTCGAACAAGTTCCGAGAGCACAGAACGTTGAAGCAGGCGGCCTAGCAAAATTGGCCACAGGCACTAAAAACTTCAACAAAGAAAGCGTGGTCACCCTCCTCCATTCAGCCATTGATCACACTGAGGTACTCTCTTTAAATTTGACTTGGGACTGGCGCAACCAATTTGTATCCTATTTGCAGGATGGAACAATCCCACTCGACAAAAAAGAAGCCAAGAAGTTTCGCGTACAGGCCGCCCGATATTGCCTAATAAACCACGAGCTCTACAAAAGGACGTTTGGCGGACCCCTAGCCAAGTGTCTAGGGCCGCAATAAACGCGGCCAGTGCTCGAAGAGGTACACGAAGGTCATTGCGGCGCCCACACAGGTAACCGCGCCCTTGTGCGCTGCATAATACGGGCCGGCTATTATTGGCCAACTATGAAAAAAGACGCAGCAGATTATGTTCGCCGATGCGAACAGTGCCAAAAGTATGCCCCCGTGATACACCAACCAGGAGAACCACTCCACTCAGTCACTTCCCCATGGCCCTTCATCACATGGGGAATGGACATAGTCGGTCCCCTACCAGCGGGACGAGGAAAGGTACGATTTCTATTAGTTTTAACTGACTATTTTTCCAAGTGGGTGGAAGCAGGAGCGTACGCCCAAATACGCGAACAAGAAGTCATCGCCTTCATATGGAAGAATATCATCTGCCGTTTCGGCATTCCCAAGGAAATCAACTGCGACAACGGACGGCAATTCATCGGCCAAAAGACAACAGAATTCTTCGACAAATGGCGTATCAAGCGGATACTCTCCACGCCATATCACCCCGCCGCCAACGGCCAAGCAGAGTCTTCCAATAAAACAATACTGAACATACTGAAGAAGAAACTCGAGGAAGCCAAAGGGCTATGGCCCGAGCTACTACCGGAAGTGTTATGGGCACACCGAACCCCGCCCAATTCCTCCACAGGAGAAACGCCGTACTCACTGGTCTACGGAACCGACCCGGTCATACCAGTCGAAGTCGGCGAACTAAGCTTAAGGTATTCACATGCCAGCGGAGCAGAGAACGACATAAACAGACTTCAAGACCTCGATGAGGCCGAGGAAAGAAGAGAAATGGCCCACATAAGAATGGTGGCTCAGAAACAACAAGTCGAAAGATACTATAACAAGAGAGCCAAAATAAGACCACTCAAAGTGGGGGACTACGTCCTCAAAGCCAAAACATTGGCATCAAAAGACCCAAGCGAAGGAAAACTAGGCACCAATTGGGACGGACCCTACAAAATCATAGCGGCAGCAAGTAAAGGAGCATTTCAATTAGAAACGATGGAAGGAAAAACGCTCCAAAACAATTGGAACGTCGCCCACCTCAAGTATTTCCATTTCTGAAAGGCGTCTCCCGAGTCGTACTCTTTTTCCCTTACCCGGGTTTTGTCCCAATTGGGTTTTCTTGGGGAGGTTTTTAACGAGGCGACAGAGGGGACACCTGGAGATACTTGAGAAATAAGTTTATCATACCAGCCACTCCATACGTCCTCCCGACTGGCATGACAAAGGGACTGGACTAGCGTGATCTCCAATGTATGAACGGCTACGGCCATCTTTAATGTATGAACGGCTACGACCATCTCCAATGTATAAACGTCTACGACCATCTCAACATGTAAAAGGCTACGGCCATCTCCAACAACATAATGGCTAAGGCCATCGACGTCGATAAGTCGACCCAGCTCGACTACGACGGCAAGTAACTCGACAATAGTCGAAGTTACGCACATGGCTAAGGCCATCGATGCCGATAAGTCGACCCACCTCGACTACGACGGTGAGTAACTCAACGACAGTCGAAGTTACGAACATGGCTAAGGCCATCAACGATATTATGGCTAAGGCCATCGACGTTGATAAGTCGACCCAGCTCGACTACAACGGCAAGTAACTCGACAACAGCCGAAGTTACGCACATGGCTAAGGCCATCGACGCCGATAAGTCGACCCAGCTCGACTACGACGGCGAGTAACTCAACGATAGTCGAAGTTACGAACATGGCTAAGGCCATCAACGATATTATGGCTAAGGCCATCGACGCCGATAAGTCGACCCAGCTCGACTACAACGGCAAGTAACTCGACAACAGTCGAAGTTACGTACATGGCTAAGGCCATCAACGATATCATGGCTAAGGCCATCGACGTCGATAAGTCGACCCAGCTCGACTACAACGGCAAGTAACTCGACAACAGTCAAAGTTACGTACATGGCTAAGGCCATCAATGATATTATGGCTAAGGCTATCTACGTCGATAAGTCGACCCAGCTCGACCACGACGGCAAGTAACTCGACAACAGTCGAAGTTACGTACATGGCTAAGGCCATCAACGATATTATGGCTAAGGCCATCGACGCCGATAAGTCGACCCAGCTCGACTACGGCGGCAAGTAACTCGACAACAGTCGAAGTTACGAACATGGCTAAGGACATCAACGATATTATGGCTAAGGCCATCGACGCCGATAAGTCGACCAGCTCGACTATGACGACAAGTAACTCGACGACAGTCGAGGTTATGCACACGGCTAAGGCCATCAACAATATTAAGGCCGAAAATAAAAGGTACAAAAAGAAAAGAATAACAGCTAAGTATAACTTCCATTATCATCCAAAAATACATGTACAAAAGGACCCATTTACGTCTCCAAATACAGCAAAACAAAATGAATGCAAGTCCTAAGGGGCTTCGCCATTCTGTTCACCGCCCCCCGTCGGATCTCCATCTCGTCCACCGCTGTCCTCGGCCTGATAGGCCGCAGAGATCCAAGAGCCGGATTCTAGACGGTTGACGTCTTCGGAGTTATAGCCCGCCCGGTCTGTGGAATCAGAACTATACCCACAAGTTTCACGGGCGACACGGGCTATGCGGCGTTGCTCCTGAACCTCCGCCTCAGTAGCTCGACCCGCAGCTAAGAACTCCTCGAATACGACCAATCTGGCCTCGGCGTACACCCACATATCATGCGCCTCACGATGAGCATCCTCGTCAGGCCTTGGTACAGCAGTCCGCTTAAGGACTTCAATCTCAGCCGCCTTGGCATCGAGTTCGGTGGTCAAAGCGGCAACCTTGATCCGCAAATCAGCAGCTTCCGCTGCTACCCCACGGCCAACCTCCAACTCTTCTTCCTTAGACTGGAGAAGAGTCTCCAGCTCAATGTTCCGAGCCACAGCGGTCATCAGCTGCTCGTCGATCTGCTTCAGCTCGGCCACCATCCGTTTCAGCTGGGCCTCCGAATGCTCCAAACCCTCACGGAAAACCCGAAATTTCGGGTCCTGCTTGAGTAGGTCCGCCAGCGCTTGATGTTTGACGCGGCACCGCCGATATTTCTTTACCACCTTGTTAAAGGTGGCTGCCTTCCTTTGCGCTAGCCGCCCCCTCTCTACCTCCAAGATGAGAGTCTAAAGAAGAGGAAAAGGAGGAAAGGCAAGTCAGTATGCATCAAAATTTACTTTACGATACATGAAGAAAATCGAAAAATACCTGCAAGGCCACGCCGGCAACCCTCCGGGATAGTTCCCCGTCGCTAACCCCTTTTAACATTTCACGCTCAGCGGCCGCACATAGCAGGGTCATATCCGCTGCGGCATGCTCGCTGTGTTGCAACAGGTTATACCCTCCTGGGATCAGAATTCGGTGGTTGGATCTACCTGCCATCATCCCCACACGGGCCGGACCCCGCGTTAACGCATCTGCGTCCGCATGGGCGGCCTCAGGGCCCCCCTCTCGGGACCGTTGCCCGCTTCTCCAATGGTAGCCGACGAGCCGCTCTCCGGAATGTGTGCTAGGCTGGTGTCGGGAACCGCCCTCCCTTGGGGAGCCGACCTCCCGGAACGGATGGCATCTGCCATAAAAACTGGCCTTGACTCGCGACGGGGCTCGCTCGCCCCCTCGTCTTCTGTGGCTATCCCCTTGCCAGTTATCAACCGGCGTCTTTTCCTCTCCGACGGCTCCTCGCCCTCAGAAGTCCCCTCCACAAGCCGCGGGGATGGCATTGAAGGAGTCGCTTCACTTGTGGACACCGCCTCGGGCAGTGGTTGAGGAACCTCCGGGGCGCCATCACTGGGCGAGCCACAGGGTATGTATCTGTCTTCAAAGTCAGTCCCCGCCCCAAGCGAGGTAACAACGCTCTTCTTCTTCTTCTTAGGGACGCTCCGACCTGCCAACACGAATAAGTCAGGTAACAAGAACGTAGGAAACTTCCAAACCGTAGCCAAAAAATTACCTGACGGGCCGTACTGTTGAAGAAAGGCAGCCCAGGTACAGCATTCCTCTGCGTAAGGTATTATTCTTTCCACCCATGATTTAATGTCATCAGTAAACTGGGGTGGGGAAGCCCTCGCTGCGAATAAAAAGGGGGGAAAAGCAAAGAAATCACAATGGTCGTATGGTCAAAAGCGCAAGAAGTCCTGAATTCTACAAGTAGAAATACTTACGTTCTGGATTCCATCTTTTCGGGAACCCTTCGGGATTCGACACCAGGTGCTCCGTCCTGATGTAGAAATATTTACGCCAAAAGCGGTTGTTGGTCTTGTCATCGGCTTTAACAACCAAGCCCCTTGTGCCACGACTTTTTAACTGCAGCATGGTACCCCTCAGTTAACCAGGGCTGAATAACTGTAAGAGGTGGTGGACCGAGACGCAGCACTCAGCCCTGGCCACATAAGTGGTCATAATACGGCACACCTTCAAGGTATAAGGAGTGAGCTGAGCCGGACACACATTGTAAAAACGGCAAAGCTCCTCCATCAGAGGGTAGATTGGAAGATTGTAACCGATCAAGAACGGGTACTCATAGAATGTGCAGTACCCAGGCCGGTGCATATTGACATAGTCCGTCCCGGCCGGAACCATTTCCACGTGGTCCGGAATATGGTGCGTCTCTCGAAGATCATCTAAGTGGGATTGTAATAAAACGTTGTGCTCCCAGGGAAGGTCTGGGCTTTTAGTTGGAAAATCCCTGCGAACATGCATCTCCTTCGGAAGGACGTTGTCTACACTGAGAGGAACAAGGGCCTTCTCTGCGTTTTCCCCTTTACCACCGGAAGTTGGCGGAAACCTAGATGGGGCATTATCTTTGGACTTTTTACTACTCTGTCCATGTTTTGTCATGTTATCCTACGTAAGAACGAAGCACTGGCGATAGGA
>NC_031995.1:29474158-29497004 GCF_001879085.1 Nicotiana attenuata
TCACTAGGGAGACGTTACCTATTTTTGTAACTTTTTGATTATTTCGAGGAAGGTCTCTTATTATATAAGGGAGACCTTCACATTGTAAACAGGAGGATTGGGGAATAATACAACTCTCTCATTATCTGACTCTCTCTCTCTCTATCTCTGTCTCAAACGAACATATTCTCTTGAGTTCATATTATCACTTTCTAATACTAGATCTACAACAATAACATCATTTTTACATCTCTAGGTCTACTATATTTGATTACGATTTACTCTTCCCTTACTTTCGATTGTTTTCTAGCTTACAAAGTACATTGTTAACTTTTGAGCCAAACAGTAAACTCAAAAAAAACAACTCCCAAGCCCATTTTGCACAAAAGAGCGCATGAACAGTGAGCCAATAGAAGGACTAGGAACTAGGAATTCCATCAAACCAGCAACAAGCATTTGAGGGATCAAACCAGGCGAACAACCAAAACTGTAAAAAAAATACTAGACAAAACATAACAAAGATGATTAAATTGTCAAACCAACAAAAATAAAATGCCTACACTCCAAGGACAAAGGAGAACTCACAACGGCAGCATGCTCATAAGGACGATTAATAATCCTACAAAGTTATAGTTCACATTCTCATAAAACTATAACTTATGATATAAAAATTGGTATTGTGTAAAATTGACTAAGCTACAGACTGTTGGGTCAATCTTCCCGTGTGATGAAAGGTGTATGTCCTATTTCAAGTGGAGAATGTTATCTTAGAACGTAACAAAAACTTTTCCAGATGATGGTTTGCTTCCAATGTATATTAATCCACACAAAGGCACAACATCATACTCAACTATATCATTCATAAATTGACTAAATTTGTCATGGAAACAATAGCAGCAGAAATTAAGAAGAGGGAAACAGAACCTCTCATCAATCCGAGCCGACGTATAAGAGATCCAAACAGAAAACTCTATCGCACCAAAGCTCGAACCTCGACAGAACTCAAGCTGGACCGGAAATGGAGAAACCCCGGCGAAGTGCCGGCATGGCAGTGACTTCGACGGATTGAACAGATTTGAAAATGAATTGAAGGTGGTTTATGGCCAAGGCAAAGACTACAGAGCTCTTAAGTCCTAAATCCGTTTTTCATTTTTGTTGTCTTTTCCGGCTGGTTCATTTAGGTCTTAGGCGTCCGATTTTTTTTGGTTTTTCTTTGATTTTGAAGAAGACAAAACGGCCAATTCCCAAAATGTGTCACTGCTGATTGCTATATCTCTTAGGTCCCTAGCTTTTTTTTTTTGTTTCTAGCGTGTATTTTTCAGCTACTTTGTTGTCTAGGAAGAAGAAGAGAAATGGCTCCAGCTCTTTTAGCTCTTAGCTCCAAACGGCGGATTGGTCATGTTTTTGGCGTAGGTCTATATTTAGGCATTAGGTACTATTATATAGGGGTAGGAATTAGGTTAGGGGTGTGGGCTTAGGAATTATGGGCTAGGTCCAAAAATTAGGCCTAAAAATGGATTGCTCGAGCCCAAGTTTTATTCTTTCCCCGCGAACGACACTAAAATACGATCTCATTTATTAATTAATCCTACTCAAGTAAAATAACTATTAAAGTAAGACTGACCGTTAAAATAAAACTATTTTTTGGTATTTTTCTAAATTAAAAAAAATGACTACAACACATTAATGAAACTATTTTTTTTTTGTAATTTTCATTTTCTTGTAATAAAATAAAGTAAAAGAGTAAAAATTAGTTGAAATAGCTATATTAAGCCTAAATTAAATATTTACTTGCTAAAATATGAAAAATCTTGGGGAGGGACAAAAATCATATGTCTACAGCACGATCAGAAGTACGCGGCCACGAAAGCAAGAATGCGGCCGCGCTCAGAATTATGCGGCCGCACAACTTCCGCAGGGGTATTTTTGTTCGAAAATTTCAGTTAGTATAAATAGAACTTTTTGTCATTTTTAGGTTAGGTTATGTTTTAGAGGAGCACCTAAGACAGCTATGTTTACTGCTTTTGGAAATTTTGTACTAGATTCATCTTTTAGCGTTAGATTTTCATCTTTTAATCTAGTATTATGTATTTTATCTTTTTTTCATATTTGATTTCAGTTATTTCCATGAGTAGCTAGATCCCATAGCTAGGGTTGTGATCCAACCCTGTGGGTATTTAATGGGTATTGAATTTTAGGATTTGAATGTGTATGGGTTAGTGATATTTAGCCTAGTTTTTGCTCGAACTTTAGAATTAGTGGTTGCAAACACTGATTCATGCCTTTATGGCTTAATCTTTACTTGAGAAAGAGGGACTAAGTCTAGGAAAACTAGGCTAACAAGGAATTAGGGTGAACTCAAGAAATTGATAGCCCAAATTAAAGGGTTAAACCTAGAGATAGTAATACCTGACTTGAGCTAATATCACTTGAATTGCATGAATACCCATTTGGACTTGAGAAAGCCAAATTGGGGAAAACCACTCAAACTACTGAGAGGTATAGAGTGAGTACTCGGGTGTGATAGCTATATTACGACCCCAACTAACCACACAATTGCCCTAGATTCTTGCTACCCGTTAGATATCCACCTACGTAGAAGTCACTACCCTAGTCTCTTTAAACCCTTGAGAATCAACAACAAAAACATTATACTTAGTTTCGAATATTGCATACAATAGAATATAGTTAGAAGTAGAATCAAACCCAACATTTGTGGAAGTGTATTTAAGAGCAAAACCCGCATCTAGACTTAGATATAAACCTATTTCCAAATAAATTAACTCCATGTGGATTCGATCCCGACCTAGTTGGGTAAAACTACATCGACCTCCCTCGCTACTCAATAGTAGTGCAGGCTTGGACCCGATCAATTTGGCGCCGTTGCCGAGGAGTTAGACGGTTTTAGCTATATATCTAAGTATTTATGTATTTTGTTTTTCTTTCCTTCCATTTTTCTAGTGTTTGTGTGAATTTCTTTTAGGTACCAAATAGATCTTAACAACAAAGCCCTGGGAAATTTGCCATTGGGGGAGGAGGTAGATGATGACCAAGCAAACTAATGTCTCCGAGGACGCGTTCAGGTTAAGGGTTTTCCCATTTTCTCTAAGCGGGAAGGCTTTGGATTGGCTAGAAAGGTTACCCAACCATTCTATACACACTTGGAATGAGTTGGCCGAGAAGTTCATCGCAAAGTTCTTTTCTCCGGGACATATGAAGAGATGAGATCCTTGCTTTTAAGCAAGAGCCAAATGAACCGCTACATGAGATTTGGGAAAGGTATCGGACGATGGTTAAAGAATGTCCGAATAATGATATGACCGAAGCCATGATCCAACAAATATTCTACCGGGGAATCATCACAACAAACCAATGTGTGGTTAACCAACTCGCCGGGGGGGAACTTCATGAACATGCCATACGCCGAAGCATGTGAAATACTTGATGAGATGGCAGATACCTCTTCGGCGTGGCAAAGTAGAGCTAATGTGCAACAAGGTGACCCTAATGTTATTCACTTAGACAAGGAGCTGCATGAGTACGACCAAGCTATAGCTGAGTTGACAACTACCATGAACCAATTGGCCAAAGCTCAGCTTCAACAAGTTCAAGGGCCAAAACAAGTGAATGCCATGGAAGGAGTGAATATAATGATCAACAAGAGAAGGCAACAAGGTCAACAAGTTCAAAACAATCTGGATCAATTTGAGAAAAGTGGTAGTGGGTACAATCAAGATGATTCATATGATGATCAAAGTGAAGAGGTTCAATATGTCAGCAATTATCAAGGTCAACAGGGCAATGCTCCAAATCAACAACAATGGAGATCATAGGGAAACCAAGGAAATTGGGGCTATCAAGGTCAACAAGGAAATCGGACTAGTGGCAACAACAACAACCAAGGCAATTGGGGGAACAACAACAATCAAAATTGGGGTAATCAAGGAAATCAAGGCAATAGGGGTGGCAACAATAATAATAATGGGGAGGCAATAACAATCAAGGGGGTTGGAACAACAATAATCAAGGGAATCAAGGGTCGGGCTTTCAAAGGCCCCCGATGTATCAACAACCGAACAACGTGCCTCCATATCCGTCACAAGGTCCTAGCTCTTCCAACAATGAGATGGGACGGATTGAATCCATGTTCGAGCAAATGATGAAGAAAAATGCCGACTCTAATGCCCAATTAGCCTCCCACAACACTTCTATCCGAAACTTGGAAGTCCAACTTGGCCAAATTTCTTAAGCTTTGAATACCCGCCCTAATAGGGCACTACCAAGTGATACGATAGTAAACCCGAAGGGTGGGAACAATACTGGCCATGCTATGGCGGTGACTACAAGAAGTGGTAGAGGTGGAGTTGTTAGTATCCAAGAAAGATTGTGAGTGATGATGTGTTGGTGCAAGATGATGATGAGCAAAGCAATGATGTGCAAGTAAATGATGAGAACATGAATGATGAAGCGAGGATATACATTGATGACAACGTGGAGGAGACATAAAATGATGTGAACCCATCTAGGGAACATGTGATAGACATACCGAAAATGGTAGAGCCCAAAGCCAAGGCTCCTTTGCCAAGGCCTCCTCCACCATATCCTCAAAGGCTCGCAAAGCAAAACAATGATAACCAATTCAAGAAATTCATTGATATGATGAAAAGTTTGTCCATAAATGTGCCTTTGGTTGAAGCTCTAGAACAAATGCCGGGATATGTCAAGTTCATGAAAGACTTGGTAACAAAGAAGAGATCCATGAATTGTGAAATGATCAAAATGACACATCAAGTGAGTGCCATTGTGCATTCCATGGCTCCAAATCTACAAGATCCCGGTGCCTTTACAATCCCATGCACTATTAGTAGTGCCGATTTTGCCAAAGCTTTGTGTGACTTAGGGGCAAGCATTAACTTGATTCCCTATTTTGTGTTCAAGACATTGGGGATTGGGCAACCAAGACCCACATCCATGAGGTTGCAAATGGCGGACAAGACAATGAAGAGGCTATCGGGGATAATTGATGATGTGCTAGTTTGGGTCGACAAGTTCATACTTCCTGCATATTTTGTGATACTTGACTGTGAGGTTGACTACGAGGTGCCAATCATATTGGGGAGACCTTTCCTAGCTACAGGGAAGGCCTTAGTTGATGTGGAAGTTGGGGAGCTCACCTTCCGGGAGGGCGATGAAAAAGTTGTGTTCCATGTTTACAAGTCAATGAGGCAACCTAATAGCAACGAAGTGTGTTCGTTTGTGGATCTTGTGACAGAAATGATTGTTAAAGACACAAGTTTTGTGATTAATGTGGAAGACCCATTAGAAGCTGTGTTACTGAATCATGATGTGGATGAGAAGGAAGGCTTGGTGGAATATGTCAATGCTTTTCAAGGAATGGGTTCATATGCATATGAGCCCCGAAAACTTTCCTTGGATCTTGAGAACTGGAAGACTCCACCAACAAAGCCCTCAATCGAGGAGCCTCCCACATTGGAGTTGAAGCCCTTGCCTTCACACCTCAGGTATGAGTTCTTAGGCCCTTGTTCCACTTTACCTGTTATTCTTTCCTCATGCTTAACTAACGTGCAGGTAGATGCCACCATTGCGGTGCTCTAAAGGAGAAAGAAGGAAATAGGTTGGACATTGGCGGATATTCGGGGTATAAGCCCCGCCTTCTACATGCACAAAATCATATTGGAAGAGGATGCCAAACCCTCTGTGGAACATCAAAGAAGTTTGAATGAGGCCATGCAAGAGGTAGTCAAGAAGGATATCATCAAATGGTTGGATGCCGGGGTTGTCTACCCCATTTCTGATAGTTCATGGACTTCGCCGATGCAATGTGTCCCAAAGAAGGGGGGCATGACTGTGATTACAAATGACAATAATGAGTTTATCCCCATAAGAACTTTCACTGGTTGGAGAGTATGCATGGATTATAGGAAGCTCAACAAAGTGACTCAGAAAGACCATTTTCTGCTTCCATTTCTTGATCAAATGTTGGATAGGCTAGCCGGACGTGCTTATTATTGCTTCTTGGATGGGTACTCTGGATATAACCAGATTCCTATTACACCTGAATACCAAGATAAGACCACCTTCACTTGTTTGTATGGCACATTCGCATTCTCAAGGATGTTGTTTGGTTTATGTAATGCACCGACTACTTTTCACTGGTGTATGATGGCAATATTCACGGATATGGTGGAGGACTTCCTCGAGGTCTTCATGGATGATTTATCTACTGTGGGGGATTCTTTTGAAGAGTGTTTGGATAATCTTGATAAGGTATTGGCACGTAGTGAAGAAACCAACTTGGTTGTTAATTGGGAGAAGTGCCACTTTATGATTGAGGAGGGCATTGTCCTCGGCCATAAGATCTCCAAGAATGGTATTGAAGTGGATAAAGCAAAAATTGAAGTGATATCAAAACTCCCTCCTCCTACTTCCGTCAAAGGAGTGAGGAGTTTTCTAGGTCACGCAGGGTTTTACCGTTGGTTCATCAAGGATTTCTCAAAGGTGGTGAACCCCTTGTGCAAGTTGTTGGAAAAAGATGCCAAATTTGTATTCAATGATGATTGTATGAAGGCATTTGAGCTACTCAAGTATAAGTTGACTACCACTCCCATTATTACCGCACCAAATTGGAGCTTACCGTTTGAGCTCATGTGTGATGCTAGCGATGTGGCGGTAGGAGCGGTATTGGGGCAAAGAATCAACAAGATATTCTATCCGGTCTACTATGCTAGTAAGACCATGAACGACGCCCGAGTCAACTATACGGTGACCGAGAAAGAACTCTTAGCCATTGTCTTTGCTATGGAAAAGTTCATTCCGTACCTCATGGGTACCAAAGTGATTGTTCACATCGATCACGCGGCGCTTTGTTATTTGATAAGTAAAAAGGACTCAAAGGCTAGATAGATGCGGTGGGTACTTCTTCTACAAGAATTTGATCTTGAAATCATAGACCGAAAAGGGAGTGAGAATCAAGTGGCGGACCACTTGTCCCGTTTGGAAGAGGAGGGAAGGCCCCATGACGGCCTTGAGACCAATGATTCATTTCCGGATGAACAACTCCTTTCCATGTCTTTGACCGGGATGCCTTGGTTCGCCGATGTGGCTAACTATCTTGTGAGCGGAATTGTCCCGAATGAGTTATCTTCAAACCAAAGGAAGAAGCTCAAACGGGACTGCTTGGATTATTATTGGGATGAGCCATATCTTTACAAAATTTGCACTAGGTGTTATCAGGAGATGTGTTTCAGAAGAAGAGCAATTGGGTATTCTTGAAGCTTGTCATTCTTCGCCCTATGGTGGTCACCATGGTGGGGCGAGAACTGCTACAAAGGTCCTAAGCTATGGATTCTATTGGCCTACCTTGTACAAAGACGCTAGCGAGCTTATTAAGCAGTGTGATGATTGCAAAAGGGCCGGTGGGATTTCCAAGAAAAATGAGATGCCTCTCACCACCATCCTTGAGATTGATATTTTTGATGTATGTGGTATCGACTTTATGGGTCCATTTGTGAGTTCGTGTGGGAACACCTATATTCTTGTTGTTGTGGATTACGTTTCCAAATGGGTTGAAGCTGTGGCTTTGCCCAACAATGAAGCACAGATTGTGGTGGCTTTTTTGAAGAAAAATATATTCACAAGGTTCGGCACCCCAAGGGCCATCATTAAGGGGTTCTCATTTTTGCAACAAAGCCTTTGACACTTTACTCTCCAAGTATGGTGTCACTCACAAGGTGTCAACCCCCTATCACCCCCAGGCAAATGGACAAGTTGAAGTCTCCAACAGGGAGATCAAGAGTATTCTATCCAAGACTCTCAATGCAAACCGGACTGATTGGTCAAGGAAACTTGACGATGCTTTATGGGCCTATAGAACAGCTTACAAGACTCCAATTGGTATGTTTCCGTATCGGTTGGTGTTTGGGAAAGCATGCCACCTCCCGGTGGAATTAGAGCATAAGGCCATATGGGCGTTGAAGAAATTGAACCTAGAGTGGGATGTAGCTGCCAATCTTCGAGTGGAGAAATTGAATGAACTTGATGAGTTTCGGTTCCATGCTTACTCCAGTTCGTCCTTGTATAAGGACAAGATGAAGTACCAACATGATAAGTATATCGGAAATAAATAATTCAAAGAAGGTAACCTTGTTCTCTTATTCAACTCTCGGTTACAGATGTTTTTGGGAAAGCTAAAGTCAAAGTGGAGCGGTCCCTTTGAAGTTGTACATGTGACTCCTTTTGGTACTCTAGATTTGAAAAACAAGAATGGTGAGATCTTTAGAGTCAATGGGCACCGGGTAAAGCACTGCCTTGGCAAGATTGATGATAGCCACATTGTGGAATTGATCCATTTCAAATGAATGATGGTAACATGCGTCGTGCCGCGATGTTAAATCAGGCGCTTCTTGGGAGGCAACCCATGTGTTTTTCTTTCTTTTGATTTTCTTCTTAGATTAGGCATTGTTTTGGACTAACTGGTTGTGAAGTATGTATAGGAATTGATTGTGCAGTGCAGGAAATTGACAAGGAAAAAGTTGGCTAAGTGGTGAAGTTTCGCGGATCGCGCCCAAAATTATGGGGACCGCACAAGCACTTCGCGGCCGCACAAATCTGTGCGCGGTCGCGCAACTGGATGATGGAAATTGCCAACTCTCTGAAGTTGGCCTATCAAAATTCCTTAAGAGTTTGTGGCTGCGTTCAAAATTTTGCGGACCGTACTATTTGTGCGCCCGCTACCATTTTTTCGCGGACCGCGTCCAACTGAGCTACAAACAGGTAAAGAGCATAGACCGTGACAAAATTTTGCAGCTGCACTCACATAAGTCGGTGGGGTTGCTGGGGTCAGAGTATAAATATGACTTCATGAAACTATTCGCACTTTACTCACTCTGACCTCTCAAACAAGCCTAGAGCACAGTGCACTTCATTGTTTTCAATCTAATCTTTTACTCATCAAGTGTTAAATTCCTACTACATTTCACTACTGGTATGTTCATTTCAATGAATCAATTTCAAATTTTTTCTTTTCTTTTCTCTTTCTTTTAATTTTCCTTTTTAGTTAGGGTTAGATTCATGCCATAATGTCAAAATGATTCTTAAATCTTGCTTAGAATCATATGGGTAGTGTTAAAATGCATAATAGGGGCTGGAATTAGTAGCTTGGCATAGTTAATTTCCATAAATCTTGTACAATTAGTGAAAACCCTAGTAACAAGTATTCTTCAGTACCGAACTAATTGAACTTTGCGGCCGCGCACACTTTTGTGCTGTCCGCGACACAGTATGCGGCCGCGTACAAAATTGTACGAACTGCGATACCCTAGTTCCAAAGCACTGCTATTTTCTTAGATTTCGCGGCCGCGCTCACTTTTGTGCGATCCACGATTGATCTTTCATGGCCGCATTCAATTTTGTGCGGTCCGCTGTTGATCAACTTTAGAGAGCCGTAGTCTGAGCCTGGTCTCTTCACTGTCGCGTTCACTTTCACGCGGACCGCGATGGGCAGTTTGCGGCCGCACTCACTTTTGTGCGGTCCGTGTTGCCCTGTTCTGAGAAGCACTATCTTTCATTTCATCTGTAATGCTTTAACACATATTGAACGCCAATTTTAACTCACTTGCACTACTTGTGTGTTGCAGACAATGTTACATTCCCGAGGTCGAGGTGATACTTTCAAAGGGAGGGCAGAACCCTCATGGGGCCGGGGTCGAGGCAAACCCCATATACCTCTGTCAGTTCAAAAAGTAATCGGCAAGAAAGCAACCACCAATAGACTCTCGAACACTTCTGAGTCTAGTGAGTATGTTCCATCTGGGGAGGCTTCTGAAGGAAACTCCGGGCAAGCACAACCGGAAGTCCAGTCCAAACAAATCCCCAAACAATTCCCGAGGAGATTGCATTTGGTTGATGAGTCCTCCTCCTCTGAGGGTTCATTTGGGGGTTTGGAAGAGGGTAGTGAAGATTCTGTACCCTCTTCCGCATATGCTCCCTCAGCTCCAATCAATTTAGATGATGATGATGAACTCCCGGATGACGGGAGAGGGGTGATACAATTGTGGGAGGCCTGGCTCGATCAAGGAACCTGGAGGTGTGGGCTGATAGGTTTGTTGGTGAGAAAGCTTATGCAAAATTTTGGGAATGGTGGACCCAAAGGTCGCTCACTCTTGAGCGACGGTTCATAACCAAAGACCTGAGTCAGCACAATCCAAATATTCTAAAGCAATTTTCGGAGAGAAAGGGATGGAAATGGTTCTCCGGCAGTCCGCATGATGCCAATGAATACCTCGTCAAGGAGTTTTATGGCAATGTTGCCCACATCAAAAAGAGCACAAAAGTGATGAAGGTCCGGAACTTGAAAATCCGGTTTGATGGCCAAGCACTGAACAAATATGTAGGGTTTGAGGAGGTTGAGGCGGTGCAATACCTGGAGAAGCTAGCCTTGGGTGAGGCCGTTTTCCCATGGCTAGCTGAGTTACTTGCTATTCTAGGGACGACACCCGTATGGCTCGCAGCAGGAGTGCCAATCGTCAGAAACACCCTCAACTTTGAAGCAAAAGGGTGGCAAACATTTGTGTGCAGCCGTCTTGACCCTTGCCAGCATGAAAATATCCTTTCACTTTCCCGAGCAGTGTTGGTAGCTTCCATTATGGCAGGATATCCTATTAATGTAAGGAACTTGATGTACTACAACATCTCCAATGCAGTCCAGAAAGAAGAAAGATCTTATCCCTACCCCAACTTCCTCATTGAGTACTTCAAAGACCAAGGGGTTGAGCCGAGACATTTTGATGTGGAGGTGAAGGCTAAAAAGCCTTTCTCATGGTATCACATCCAGGGAGCGGACTACCCTAAATTCAAGGGTAAAGCCACTACCTCCACTGGCCAATCTGAAAAGCCAGGGGTAGTGGCCACTGGATCAGTTTTCGAGCCCTCCACAGCAACCGGTACTTCTACCGGAGCAGCAGCAATGCCTCCTCCATCTTCAGTGCCACTTTCAGTACCTTCATCTTCTACCTACCTTCAGACTGCACTAAGGGTTTCCCAAACACTAGCCAGTCTCAACAATTGGATGCAGGCGGCTACCACAAAGCTGCCTGCCATATCCAGTGCAGTGGAAGTGCAGTCTTCAGTCCCAGCAGAGCTTCAGGTATCTCCATCAGTGGAGGACTCATTGAAGAAGATTTTGGAAAACCAGAAGAAGATTCTAGACGACTAGAAGAAGATCCAGGAAACTCTTGATACACATGGGAAGGTAATCAAGGATTTGGGGAAGCAGGTGAAGAAGCTGCGAAAGATTCAAAAGGAGACAGTCAAGAAGTTGACAAAGAGGTTGAGAAGATTGCATATGCGGGAGATTTGCGTATGGACCTTCTCATGGAGGAGACAGTCCCAGCAGCACATGCAGCAGAACCCGAGGCACCAGGGGCAGCAACTGGCTAGTCTGAGGAGCCAGCTGCAGCATCACACACTGCTGAGGAGCTGATTCAGATGCTCAGCAACCTCGTAGTCCCCCAGTCAGAGGATGTGGAGATACAGTTAGAGGATGCTGAGGACCCTGTTCAGGTTGAGGACCCAATGCAGACAGAGACCACATAGGGAGTTTTCTTATTCTCCACCCCCTTTTTCTTGTTCTTATTTGTTATTAGCATTGAGGACAGTGCTATCTTTCATTTGGGGGGTGGTCCATTTTGATTTGATGACATTTGGTATGTAATAACCATTACACTGTTTTTTATCTTTATTTTCAATTTTGGTAGGTATATATTCGTTATTTTTACTTTTGGTATGTATATATTTTTACCGTTTGATGTATATCTTCATTTCCATTTATGTATATATTCGCTTTACCTCAAGTTTGTATATATTCAGTTTAATTTCCATAGTTTACTTCATAACTTCTTTCGTTATTTTTCCTTAGTAGCATAGCTTCTTATTTCCTTTAGTAGCTTCTTTTTAAGTTGTTAGCTTCTTTTTTACGTTTTATGTGAACAATAAGCCTTTGATTTTCTTAATGTCACGGTTCTTTCCAAAGGTGGATGTTGTGTGAACCGGGTGGCTCTTCCTAACGATGGATGGCGTGAAAACCTTCTTAAGGGACTGAGTCCGTTTTCTTTATGTTTTGGTGTAAATAGTAGTAATGAATAAAAGTGTCTCAAGCAGGCTTCACTTGGTACTAACACATTTGCCTTTGACCTTATGGTTAGAAACAAGTTGATTGGCAAAGAATAGCTCTAGTTGTGACCTTTAGAGTCTTGTGTTGACTATAACAATCATCGAGTGGTTTCTTTGAGCTTTGTGATGTTCAATCTTAGCTAGGGTTGTTGTGGGCCCTCGACTCTGTTCTCTTTAACAATCCAGCAGCTTGAGAGGTGAGGTATTGAATTGCAAGTCCAAGTTCCGTGCCAATAAGTCTAGAACTTGCCCTGAATGTTTGTCTAGGCAAAATTCTAAGTGTAGCTCGACTTGAGAAATGATTGTAGGCTCTCCTTGATCAAAATTTGAAACTTGAAAGCTTTCTTTGCCTACCAATATGATATCCCTAGTCAACCCCTTGAGCCGAATCCCTTTTTCTTTTAATAACCACGTTACAAGCCTTTATCCGTTCTATAATGACCCTCTCTTGGCACCCGATCTTTCCTTGGCATTCTTGATAGACAATTGGCAAAAGCATAAGTTTGGGGGAGAGACGAGGAATGTGAAAGTGATAAAAGGTACAAAGAACAAAAAGAAATTAAGAAAAGGGAAGGCAAAGAAAAGAAAAAAAAGGCCAAAAAGAAATATGTCAAAAAGAAAGTGAATAAGGTAGAAAGTTGAAGGGATTCAAAGAAAGCAATGATGAAAGGCATGGAATGATTATAAAAGGAGAAAAATGATTGTCATGAGAAAGAAAGAGTGACAGTGTGTCTCTCTAGTCCCCCTAAGTAAGAAGAAAATGACCCAATGAGTCAAGAAAGTATGAGCCGAAATGAGAAAATGGAGTGCTTAAGGAAAGATGAAACCATCATATGCCGATAAATCCTACCTTGATCCAAAAGCCTTCATTACATCCCCGCAAAAGCCCTATATGATTTCGAGTTGAGTGAGCTCACATTAGTGGTGATTTACATAAGGGACAAGCTTATGGTACTTAGAGCCGGACTTGTGACATTCTTTTGAGAGAGATGAGCGTACTTCTTCACAATCCTTGTTTTGAGTGTTACATTCTAAAGTGAGATTTGCCTATGGAGAGTAGAGGAGGAGGACTCTGGGTTCCACAATGACCTACGTAATAGTGCGAGCTTCCTTGGTGAGTTAAGTTAACTCTTGATGCTCTAGTGTCACATTAGAGCTATGGTACTCAAAAAGTCAAAGCATAGTGTTGTTGATAATTCATTTGTGTTGAGGGTAATTGTTAGTCTCAGTTGATGCATGATTAATTCACCTTAGGGCAGCTGAAATATCCTTCTGTTTTAGTGGAGGTGGGAATTACCTTATTTGCTTGAGGACAAGCAAAAGCTTAAGTTTGGGGAGTTGATAAGTAAGGATTTTAACCTATTATTTTCTCTCTTTTACATGTGTTTTGGGCCAAAAACGCATGAAGATATTCCCGGAAACTAATGTAATATGATTGCTTGCAGGAATTGTTCAAAATGAGCCAAAGGAGTCATAATCAACTCATAAAGGAGTCAAAACTTGAACAAAAACCAAGATTGGACCAAGAGATCTGAAAGATCGCACAAATATTGTGCGGCCGCTAAAGCCACAACGCGGCCACGATCAGAAATGCGCAGTCTGTGAAAGGGAGATTTAGAGATTTGCATTTTCAGGATAAATGATAAGCGCGGACCGCGCCAGAAATGTGCGGCCGCTAAACTCTCTCCGCGACCACGATGGAAATTATGCGGGCCGTGATGCATGAAGTGCAGAGAGCTCACAACTTGAGCAAAAGAAAGAAGTGCGGTCCGCGTCAGAATTGTGCGGCCGCAGAAGTCCCTTACACGGTCGGGATTGAAATTATGAGGCCCGCGAAACTCAGCCACCCAGATCCAAATTTGAAGAACGTGGACCGCGATCAAAATTACGCGGCCACGAAAGCAAGAATGTGGCCGCGCTCAGAATTATGCGGCCGCACAACCTCCACAAGGGTATTTTTGTCCGGAAATTTCAGCATAGTATAAATAGAACTTTTTGTCATTTTTAGGTTAGGTTATGTATTAGAGGAGCACCTGAGACGGCTGAGTTTACTGCTTTTGGAAATTTTGTACTAGATTCATCTTTTAACATTAGATTTTCATCTTTTAATCTAGTATTATGAATTTTATCTTCTTTTCATCTTTGATTTCTATTATTTCCATGAGTAGCTAGACCCATAGCTAGGGTTGTGACCCAACCCTAGTGTGAGTATTTAATGGGTATTGAATTTTAGGCTTGAATATGTATGGGTTAGTGATATTTAGCCTAGTTTTTGCTAGAACTATGGAATTAATGGTTGCAAACACTGATTCATGCCTTTATTACTTAGTCTCTACTTGAGAAAGATGGACTAAGTCTAGGAAACTAGGCTAACAAGGAATTGGGGTGAACTCAAGAAATTGATAGCCCCAATTAAAGGGTTAAACCTAGAGATAGTAATACCCGACTTGAGCTAATATCACTTGAATTGCATGAATACCCATTTGGACTTGAGAACGCCAAATTGGGCAAAATCACTCAAACTACCGAGAGGTATAGAGTGAGTACCCGGGTGTGATAGCTATATTATGACCCCAACTAACCACACAATTGCCCTAGATTCTTGCTACCCGTTAGATATCCACCTAGGTAGAAGTCACTACCCTAGTCTCTTTAAACCCTTGAAAATCAACAACAAAAATATGATACATAGTTTCAAATATTGCATACAATAGAATAGAGTTAGAAGTAGAATCAAACCCAACATTTGTGGACGTGCAATTAAGAGCAAAACTCGCATCTAGACTTAGATATAAAACTAATTCCAAACAAATTAACTCCCCGTGGATTCGATCCCGACCTAGTTGGGTAAAACTGCATCAACCACCCTCGCTACTCAATAGTAGTGCAGGCTTGGACCCGATCAGTCACCCCCTCTCTTGGACCAAATGGCTCCAACAAATCACCCGAGAAATTTAAGGGATTTGAAATGCGCGGCTCACGGAGAGCCACGTCGCCTGCTCTCTACAATGACTACGACCCATGTTATCTATTCAACAAGCTCGACCATGAACAACATTATCCGCTCATCGAACTCACCCACGAGGACGATTTCGACAAGCGGATGGACTAACTGTATGGGCTAAAAATTATTTTAGTTAACCAAACCATATCAGCATTAAGAGGGCCTTCAAGGGATGCCACGTGTCACCAGTATGACTTCAACAAAAGGCATATTCAAGGTCGAAGTGATCTAATAAGAGATAAAGGGCGGGGCCGAAGAGTTAATAGAGATCAAGGTCGAGGATGAGCACTCTTCTTAAATAGAGTAATTACGACTAGTTTTAGGATAAGACTTTATAGAGAATATTCCGGTGAATATTCTTTGTATCTATACTATTAGGGTTTTGTGGAACTTGTTACCTTATAAATAGAAAGAGACATAGTTATATGGGGCATTAAACACTCATCTGTAAGAGAACACATTGACATTCTCTGAATATTCTTGCTTTATAATGCACATACAAAATATACCTTTTTCTTGAGATCCTTTTCTATCTTTTCTCCCATGATTCAAGGAGAATCCGAATATTCAAAAGCTCATCACTCATTCATCATTGTTAGAAAGAATTCCAAAGAATCTCACCCTTTTCGGGTGACTCGTGTGTTTTTATTTACTTAAATGTCATTCATTGCTGTTTATTGTTATTTAATGCTACCTCCTTCATTTTTGGATCATTGAATATAACAGTGTTGCCACCATTTACTACTGCTTAGCGGGTATTATCTTACTACAAAATCGGTTAATATATATATTTTGGATATTAATATTTGCTAAGATTAGCTCTATTTTATTAGAAAATCTAATTGTTTAAACCTAGATCTTAATTTTTGGTCAAAAATGTATGAGAATAGTGTTTTGGCATAATCTGGAGTACTAATGTAAGTAAATTCTCACACGGATGCTTCTTGAGTAGGGATTGTACGCTCTACAACAACATATAAACTAAAAATAAATTCTATACAACTAATTATATAATATATATAACTTATTGATAACTTATATATAACTTTCATATATTGTTTATCAAGTTAAAATACAACTACAATATCATTCAACTTAAATATAATTTCCATAAAATTTTTATACAATATGTCTTTTGTATGTAGTTTGTATATGATTTGTATATCTTTTTGCATGTGGTGTATTCTTCTTCCTCTCTGAAATTCCAATCAAAACTTCTCCTCTTAATAAATTTTTATATATATCAATAACTTTAGTAAAAGATAGTATTTGTAACTTAAATACAAATTTCATACAATAATTCATACATTATACAACTATTTTTCAACTTTTATACAACATTCAAATAAAAAAAATTATAACTACAATAAAATACAACTTAAATTCAATTTACATACAACTATAATACAACAATAAAATTTTAATACAATTTTGTATGTCATGTGCTCTTCTTCTTCTTCTCCTTCTCCTTCTTCTTCCTCTTCCTCCCCCTCTTCTTCTTCTTCTTCTTCCTCCTCTTCCTCTTCCTCCTCCTCCTCCTCTTCTTCTTCTTCTTCTTCTTCCTCCTCTTCCTCTTCTTCTTCCTCCTCCTCTTCTTCTTCTTCTTCTTCTTCTAAAATCCAGCCAAAATTAACTCTAATCTTCACCAACCGCCATCAAAATTGAGATATAAAACTCTAAAAAATATTCTCAATTGTTTGCAATAACACTCAATCCGCACGAATAATTTTTTTTGTATGTCATGTGTTCTTCTTCCTCTTCTTCTTCTTGTTCTTCCTCTTCGTCTTCGTCTTCCTCTTCTTCTTCTTCTTCTTCTTCTTCTTCTTCTTCTTCTTCTTCTTCTTCCTCCTCCTCCTCCTCCTCTACCTCTTTCTCTTCCTCTTCTTCTTCTTCTTCTTCTTCTTCTTCTTCTTCTTCTTCTTCTTCTTCGTCCTCTTCTTCTTCCTCCTCCTCTTCCTCTTCTTCTTCTTCTTCTTCTTCTTCTTCTTCTTCTAAAATCCAGCCAAAATTAACTCTAATATTCACCAACCGCCATCAAAATTGAGATATAAAACTCTACAGAATATTCCCAATTGTATGCAATAACAGTCAATCCGAAAAAATAATATTTTTTAAAACTCTAAATTCGAATTCAAAGCTTCACGCTTTTTAATGGCTGCCAATGGTGGAGAGATCAAACACATTCAAAATTTATTGATT
The DNA here is from genome assembly GCF_001879085.1 of Nicotiana attenuata. Taxonomy (NCBI): domain Eukaryota; kingdom Viridiplantae; phylum Streptophyta; class Magnoliopsida; order Solanales; family Solanaceae; genus Nicotiana; species Nicotiana attenuata. The sequence goes on from NC_031995.1 coordinate 29,491,530, forward strand.
GATAAATTCCAATTGCACACAAATTGTGCAACATGAAAGGAAATTACTAAGTTAAAACGCTATAGTAAAACGATTAACATCCATTGATGAATTCCATTAAAACTCTATACAACATGAAAGGATAAAAAACGGAGAACGTTGAAGGAAGAAAAATTGGAGAGAGGGGGGAAGAGAGATGGGGAAATAACTGATATTCCCTATTCAATTCCTAATATAAAAGGATACTCATTAATAGTAATTTTTATATAATTGGTAAATTGTATATCAACTTGTAATTAAGTTAAAACCTAAACAATGAGGGTGATGTGTGGCTACAATTCCGTATTTTAGTACATTATTTGCCTTGCAATTTACATGTTTTAATGATAAACTACACTTTAATTGTGCGTAATGTAGTCTATTTTAAGTTTAGGTGAATTGGAGATGAAAGTAGACCAAAATGAATACGTAAAGTCTAAATTGTGCTCGAAAACAGTTGAAAAGAAGAAAAAAAGAAGTGAGCAGCCTACAAATGAGGAAGCTGGTAAAGTGGGAGTTAGAGCAGGCGACGTCAGGCTGTTAGCTCGCGTTGGAGCAGGCCAGTCGAGGGGTAACGCCAGGTCCACCAGGCGTGGAAGCTGGCGATGCCAGGCCTGGGGCAAGCCTAAGCTGGCGTTATGCCTCGCGAGGCCAGGTTTGGGCGTGCACATTCTGAACTTTGAAGACTTATTTCATCTCCTGGTTTGACTAGGACTTGACCAACGCGTTTAGGCATTTTCCTACACATATAAATAGACCTAAAATGCCACTTTTGAAGGACTTTTGCAACCGGAGGTAAGGAAAGCTCGTGGAACACCCGTTGGGAATTAGAATTATTGATTTCTACATCCTTTCATCCTTACTTTGTAATTTAATTAAGCAAAATATTTGGAATATTGTTACTATGAGTATGAGTAGCTAAACTCTTAATTTAGGGTTTTGATGGAACCTATTGGAGGATGATTTTCTTGTTACTTTAATATAGATTTGCCATAGTATTTTCTCTATTTGTTCAACTATATTATTATTGTTGTTGATTGAAGGGCCCTCAATTGACTGTGCCTATTTAGTATGTATTACTCAGGAGAGAGTGCATATTTAGGTAGTTGTTGAATAACATCACTCCTAACGTATATGAGGGATCAATACGAAGGGTTTAAAGGTGGGATTGGGAATAACGAAACCTTGGTGCGATTTGAGTGAGCTGTACTTAAGGCCAGCTAGCGTAACTCGGAAGAATATATCTAGTATATTGTGGTAATTACTCGGGAAACAGTTACGACAATCAGAGTGCTCATGATCAGCAGAGAAGACTTAGGCAAATTTATAGAAGACGTAGCGGAAAGGATTCCGACAATAGGGGAAGTCACAACCTTAGATCATTCCAATTCTTGTCTACAACCCGTTCGTAGTTATTTATTATTTATTGCATTTTCATTACGTAATATTTAGTTAGTAAACATCCAATTTGTTACTTAAATATTTCTGAAGATTGATTGCGTGAATTTGTGCGAGTCTAGTAGTTGTGCTTAATAGGTTAATTACATGTGGGATTCGACTCCGGACTTATTAACCGGAATATATTTGCAACGACCACTTAGTCCTTTTTATAAGGAATAGTTGGACGTGATCAGAGGGTAAATAAGTTTCTAATGTAGTACATATAGGTAAAATCTCTTTTTGGAAAGTTCATCGAGAAATTTCAATAATATCAGCTTGAGTTGCTATTGGAAATGGTAACAAACTTGATAATAAGTCAATTTATAACTGAAAATTACTTTATGAGTGACGATATTGCTCTAAGATTTGATTTAAACATGGATTTGTTATTTAATCTGATATAATTATATTTTGTGGTGCAGTTTGTATTCGAATTTTGATTTTCTTGAGAAAAATCTTCAGAGATTATTATGCAATAATTTTTTTGTTGGAGCTCATACGTTTTAAATTAATCAACAAAAGAAAATATTGAGTACTGGTGACGAAAGTATACAACTTTTATACTTTTACAGTTCAGAAAAATATCCGAAAGTTCAAATTGAAAATTTTATCATATATTTAGGGAATCTTTCGTAAATGTCCCAAATAAGTCTCAACTTATCAACTTCTAGCAATTAATTATAGACTTACCAAAACTAGCCAAGCACATATGATTAATACTTTCACACGCAAAGATCTCCTTCCATATTTTAAAGCGTGATTAGCAACATTAGATGCAAGACGAAAAGAAAATTTCATGAATGGGGTAGCAAATAAAATGATAAAATACAAAAAAAAATATATACAAGATTAAAAAATCTAAGCAAAAAAGGACTTTTTTCAATGGATATGGTTGAAATTCAACGAAACCATATAGATAAGTCAATATACAAAATTTGAAGAAGATCGGAGGTGATTTGGTATCAAAATTCATAGTTAAAATCGAGTTTGAAAATTTTTTATGCAACATATGTATCAAACATGTATCACGCACGTATATCACACACGGGTATACATGGATATACATGTGATACGGATTTGATACAAATATGAATATATATTGATACACAAATGATACACATATCATTTTTTCATGTTCATCTTCTACTTCGAATTTTTAAATCAAACTATCTCAAAACCCCACCAAATCACCCAAAAATTGAGATTCAAGCTCCTTAAGATGTACCATTTCTGTTCTAATAATACCCACGCAGAAGAAAGTAAAAATTTGACTTTTTTTTGCTACAAATACCTAATTGGCTAATATTGATGATATTTGACTGATATTAGTAATATTTTATGAATTAGCCAATTTTTATAATAAGCTACTTATAAATGGACATAGCTGGTAGTTTCTCTATATTTAAATTCAAAATAATTAAGCAGCTAGAAGCTGGGGGCTCCCCATTTGCACGATATGTTCACTTTTATTTTTCCTCTGACGCAGTTCGATTTTTTTCCTCTCTAAATTAAATATTATCTTTTATTTTTAAAATAAATAGAAAATTTACTCTTACCATGCAATAGACTTGAAAAGAGGATTAGCCCAAAACCTCTATATGATACAACGTCTGAGTACTCTCGATTTTATGAAAATAGTGCTAAGCAAAACTTGGGTAGATAATCAGTAACCTAATAGCCTGTTTGGCCAAGCTTCTCAAGTGGCCAAAAGTGTTTTTTTTGCCAAAAGCATTTTTTAAAAAAAAAAAGTGCTTTTGGAAAAAAAAAAAACAGTTTCTGAGAAGTAGAAAAAAATTGCTTCTTCCCAAAAGCAGAAGCAGAAGCAGTTTTGACTTTTCTTCTTACCAAAAATGCCCTTAACAAAATATAGTATATACCACAATAACCGTTAAACCTAATACTTAGGATATTAATGAATAAATATTTCTTCTTATTTTTAGGATAGCTTTATAATATATAGTGACTTTAGCGGTAAATGCTTTTATATTTGTTGAATGGTTTTTAATATATTCAACTTATATTAAAAGAATTAAGTACTTTTTAATTTTATTTTCATATTTTACTTAAATAAAATGAAAAGATTTAATTATTGCATGTAATAACAAATTTTTGAGATTATTTATATTTACTTATAATATTAACTATAAAGTAAATTTATTCATGTCCTTATTCGTAATTTGATACTTAAAAGCACTTTCTGAAAAGCTTGGTCAAACACAAATTATTGCTAAAAAGTGCTTTTCAGAGTAATTAGCCAAACACAAACTGCTTCTCTACAAAAGTACTTTTTTCAAAAGCACTTTTAAAAAAAACACTTCTCAAAATAAGCTGATTTCTCCGACTTGGCCAAACAAGCTATAAGGCTAGCCATGAGTGTAGGAAAAAAGAGAAGGATTTGACCTTGAGTTTTTATATTTTCTCTTTTGAGTTTGAGTCTTCAAAGCCACATGAGCATAACGATCCACATTGAGTTAATTATTAATCTTCAATTGTCATGTTAGCGTACTTTTTATTAATTTCACAGTGTACCTGCTGCCTTCTACTATTAGTCAGGTCACAGGTGTTAGCAGCATTAATTATGAACATAAGGAGGTGTTGAGATTGTTAAAGGGTGTAGTGCTCACAGAGGGCGGATCCAAAATTTTGAGTTTATGGGTTCCTACATTGACTTCAAATGATTTTGAGTTTATGAGTTCCTACATTGACTTCAAATGAATATATTATAATAACCGGACTAAAGAACTGAGTTTCCAACTAAATATTCTTATACATTGTGTGAGAATGCACGGGAGAAAATATTATTGATTAATATTGACTTGTGTTTAACACGATACAATGAGCCCTATATACACACATAACATATCCTACTCCTAATACATATTGGATTAGGGTTATTTACTCCTAATTACATGACTATTCTAACACTCCCCCTCAAGCTAGTGCATATAAATCATATGTACCGAGCTTGTTACATATGTAGTTAATACGAGGACCAGTGAGGGACTTGGTGAAAATATCTGCAAGCTGATCATTCGACTTCACAAACTTTGTAGCAATATCTCCCGAGAGTATCTTTTCTCTAACAAAGTGGCAGTCAATCTCAATATGTTTAGTTTTCTCATGGAACACTGGATTTGACGCAATATGAAGAGCAGCTTGATTATCACACACAAGTCCCATCTGACTAATCTCACCAAATTTCAACTCCTTGAGCAATTGTTTGATCCAAATTAGCTCACATGTCGCCATAGCCATCGCTCGATATTCTGCTTCTGTACTAGACCGAGCAACCACATTCTGTTTCTTGCTCTTCCAGGACACCAAATTTCCTCCTACTAAGATACAATATCCAGCGTAAGAACGTCTATCAGAAGGTGATCCTGCCCAATCAGCATCCGAGTATCCAACGATCTGCTCATGGCCTCGATCCTCAAACAATAAACCTTTGCCTGGAGCTGATTTTATATACCGAAGAATGCGAACAACTGCATCCCAATGACTATCACACGGAGAATCCATAAACTGACTCACAACACTCACAGAAAAGGAAATGTCAGGTCTTGTCACTGTAAGGTAATTTAATTTACCAACCAACCGTCTATATCTTGCAGCATCGCTAAGAGGCTCCCCCTGTCCTGGCATAAGTTTAGAATTCGGATCCATCGGAGTGTCAACAGGTCTACAACCTGTCATTCCTGTCTCCTCAAGAATATCTAAGGCATACTTTCGTTGTGAGATCACAATACCTGAGCTAGACTGAGCGACCTCAATACCCAGAAAATACTTTAGTTTGCCCAGATCCTTAGTCTGAAAGTGTTGCAAGAGATGTTGCTTCAATTTAGTAATACCATCCTGGTCATTGCCGGTAATAACAATGTCGTCAACATAGACCACCAGATAAATACAGAGACTCGAGGCAGAATGCCGATAGAATACAGAGTGATCAGCTTCACTCTGAATCATGCCAAATTCTCGAATAACTGTGCTGAACTTACCAAACCAGGCTCGAGGAGACTG
>NC_031995.1:29498899-29522981 GCF_001879085.1 Nicotiana attenuata
CTGACTGGGGATACGAGGACAGATGAGTCAAGTGTCTGTGATGAGCTCACTGGGTGACTTGGTGCTGCAGCAAGGCGAAGTAATCGAGAGAATAATTCATCAACTGTGGGGACAGCCGGACTAGCCAAAATCTGGTCACGTACTGAATCAAGGTCATTAGGGAGTCAGCTAGTGTAAGAACTAGAAACATCTTCTGTCGTTGCTCTTGTTGCTTTTCAATACTAGCAGAAACTGGCATCAACGTCTCAAATTCTTCCATGATTGCCTGTACTTGTCCCAAGTAAGTAGACATATCCAATTCCTGTTTCTTCAAGCTTGTCATTCGCGATATTACATCATAGAAACGAGATATGTCATTAGTGTATAAATTACAAGCCTTTTCCCAAACTAAATAACATGTCTGGAATGGACGGAACAAGGGCATCGACTTGGAATCAATAGATCGCCACAGGATACTACATAACTGAGCATCGACCTTCTCCCACAGTGTTTTGGCCTTTTCATCACCTTCGCTAGCTTTTTTTGTTAAATGATCTTGAACTACTTGACCTTTACACCACAACTCGACAGACGAAGCCCAAGCTAAGTAGTTTGAACCTCCCATTAAAGGTTCTGAGGTAATCATAACACCGGAACTGCCAGAACCCGGGTTTCTAGACCCGAAAGCATCGACTCCCAAAGACATCGTTGTATTATCACCAAATAACAGAAAAAAATCAACTGACAACTCGCTGAAACAGATGAAGGAAACACTGTTTTTGCCGAAAAATTACTGTAGCTGCCGGAAAAAGTCAGTGTAGTCGCCGGAAAAACTCAAAGTGGTCGGAATCAAACGAAAAAGGTATGGACAGACTCGAAATCACTAGGCGATCCGACTGTCCAACTGGAAGTTTCTCGAAAAATGGCAGGAACAGTGTTCACGCGCCGGCGCGTGGAGAGTGTGGGTCAGATCTCGCCGGTGATTTTCTGGCGCGTGAGGGCACGTGAACTTGATTTTTCCGGTGGGGTTTACTGGGGTTTGGTCGCCGGAGCCTGAGGAGTCTTGTGGTGGTGTTGGTTTTCTGAAAACACCAACATAAATTGATGTGATTACGGGCAACCTTCTAAGTCGCCGGAAAATTGCACGGCGACGAGGTCTTTCTTCCCGGAAGTCGCTGGAATGATGCACAGCGATATGTTTCTCACTAAAGCTCTGATACCATGTGAGAATGCACGGGAGAAAATATTATTGATTAATATTGACTTGTGTTTAACACGATACAATGAGCCCTATATACACACATAACATATCCTACTCCTAATACATATTGGATTAGGGTTATTTACTCCTAATTACATGACTATTCTAACACATTGAATGATTTTCTTAATACAAATACAGAATCTAGCTAAAAGCTACTGGTTTCCCAGGAACCCATACTCATACCTTTAGATCCGCCCTGAGTGCTCAACGCAATAGCCTCATCAGCTTTGGAGATCAGCCTCTGACTCATCATCGTAAAATCTGAACATATTATACACTCGCTCATATTTTCAAATTGGCACTACCTCTTTACCTAAGTGGTACATTGTTCTCCTTGAATAGCTGGTGCAAAATATTTTCTGATCCATTCCTTCAATACTTGCTTTTTTGTGATTCGTCTACCTGCTTACTCTTGAAAGCATCACATTCCTCCTTTGAAATCTATCTAAGCTCACCATATTCTATATGAAATAAAACAGAGGTCACGTGCCACAATTCATGGCGTGGCAAATACTTTCACATGGACTGGATTTTTGGTAGCACTCGTCATCAATAGCGTGCAAGTCGAATACCCAAAAAGTTGAACTCCTTAATTATGAACCTCAAATTATTATCCCAAAGGAGATTCTATTGACATTATATGTTTTTTAAGAGCTCATATGAAGATGGTAAAATGAGGAATTATACAACCAAACTCCAACTAACTTAATTGTTGTTCTAATGGCTACTTTCCTTGTTCTTCAGCTGGTTGCTGAGTCTTGGTAAGAAGGGAAATAATCATTGGTATGCCAGCAGTAATTTGAGAATAAGTGTGCAGACATGATATAATATAGAACTATTGTTCTTCCATAGATTTATTGGAATATATAACCATAGAATCTGGTGATCACCTCCTCTGGTTTCCGTTTCTTTCCTTCAGGGCAGTCATAAAATTTTATCCACCACTAAAGTACTGAAAGAACACAAACATTATGTCCTGATTTCAAAGTTCCTCTCATAATTAAGAACCGTATTCTTGACTTAAACGAGATTACAGTTGGATTGGGAAGGGGAAGGTGTGGACGCAATAAAAACAGCAACTCCTGTAACAGCCTAAATCCTTTCCATTTTAACCCCAGCATACCTCGTTTAATAGAAGCCCATCTGCTGGCTTTCACACTTCTAAGTTTTACCTGCAAAATGTATTGTTTATGAGAAACACCCCAAAGAAAAAAAATAATAAATAAAACAAAACAAGGGAAAGAAAATCAGTTTAACAACGTATAGTTGTATATACATAGACAACGCAAATACTTTTTTATGGAAGATCAACTGCAATATCTTTTAGGCTTACTGAAGTATATAAATTCTTAAGAACAAATAAGCAATAAATATAGGATTTGTGCTGACAAACCTGGTCTTTGAGCTGCCAAGAGTAAGCTCAAGATCATCTGGACCACAATCCTCATGGATCCTCTCCCCTTCCCACGGCTTCACCATACCTCCTGCATTGCTTCCGAATGCAAACTCATCCGAAATCACTTCAGCCATGGGAATATCAGCGGTATTATCCAAGCCTGCAGTAATTGCAGGTGAACATGTACCACTCTGCCCAGGAGTACACATACGAGATCCACCGTGAGATAAAGCAAGGCCATCCATTTTGAAGCCAAACGGGTTCGACGAGACAAGACTGTATGTTGGAGAAGGTGGTCCACTAATTCCAGTAAGCCATTCTGAACCAGTGAAGGTCTGACGAACAGGGCTTGCTGGTGTAGATGAGGGAAGGAAAGGGTAGCGAAATCCAGCCCAGCCAGCATCAGTTTTTAATCGAGGAGTTCGGGCAGTTGGCGAGCTAAAAGGAGGGGTCACTGGAGCACTAATAGAGCCAGTAAGAATATGAAAATGAGGGAGCTTGGAGGAGGAAGCTGATGAGGATCCAGAAGAGAGGTTTTTAAGCCACGGGATGAGGGATTTTCCGTCCATGTTCAGGTTTGCAGCGTAAGAGGAAGAAGCTGGACTATGCAGGGAAGATGAAGCAGGGCTTGGGTTGTTGGAAGTGAAAGGGCTCGGCTGGTAAGATGAACATGGACTCATTGATGTGGAACCACCTATAAAATCCAATCTCTCCATTGGCTTGCAGCCCTGCAGTTCAAAGATATCAAGAAATCTCAAGAGGTATTACAATAGACAAACTGATTACAATATCTAGCAAGCCAGGTATAGCCAAATATTGGAATTACTTATTCTAACTGTTACAGAGTTACATTGTCCGCAATTAAAAAGCAAAAGTTCCAATATCATCCACAACGATTACCCTGGCTTATCATTTTCCAGATCTCTGCTGCTTTTAAGTTCCTCATATTAAAGAAGGTACCTTTTATTCTAAAATAATAACAGTACAACTTATATGACCAAGACAACACTATGATATTCAGAGTCTTTTTAACATAAAAAGGCCTCCAATTTTATTCTACTTGATCAGTTCAACTAAAAGGTACAACAAGGAAGAGAAGATAACATCTCACATTGTGCATTGAGACATGAGAGTAGATAATCAGATAAATAATACTGGGTCCTCTTGTTGCTAGTTAGCAGGCTTCAGATTTAGCAGGCTTCAGATTGTCTCAAAAACAGATGCATAATCAATTCTATCACGCAATAAATTGTCTAAAGTTCCACTTGTAACACATATCCCTCATACCTTACTCACACATTAAATTGTCATGAATAAGTATCAGAAAGATGTAAAAGAAAGTGTAACATTTTGCTTCAAGGGACTGTCAAAAGTTGTATTATTACATGCAGAGGTAAGAGCATGCATAGAGAATCACTTAAACTGAACTCCAAATAATTGAGTTCACTCAAATTAGTCTCCTACTTCCGTCCCATTTTAGTTGATGCACTTCACTACATCTTTTCACTGATTACAAGGAAAGACATGTGAAATAGGACAGGCACCTAAGCAAATAAAAGAATTATTATAGGCAGGGCCCCTGAAGGCAATGCTGAACACCCCTTTATATCACTCCATAAATAATGTAGCTGTCTAATAAAGAATCTTTCACAAGAACGGCAAGAGAAAGAGGGAAATACCCATTTCTAAAGCTGAAAAAAGGCATTTTCAACATTTAAGCAAGGTGATGACCTCAACTCCCCACCTTCTCCCTCAAAAGAAAAGAATGTTTGGCACGACACAAAAAGCAGAAAAAAGAAACATAAGTCAGTACAATTCTCCTATATTGTTAAAGACCCACCCCTAAATCGAGGCAGACATGTGAACACCCAAGGAGTTAGAGTAAAAATATTGCAGGGGTATTATTGTCTTCTCGATCCCAACGCACTTTTTCAGGTGTGAACTGATTAAACTGCGGAATCTTTGCAAATTTGCAACTCAGGGTTCAATAAAGCAGAAAACAAACAGAAAGGGTCTCGTGTGTTCAATGTCGAAACAGCTAAGCAAGTGTTTGGACATAGATTTGACTGAAACTTGAAATAATGAATTTTTGAAGATGCAATGAAAAATAATTTTGAAAGTTGAAATTGTATTTGGACATGCATTTAACTTGAAAAAAAATGATAAGTAATGTGCAAACTGGTTGGACCACAGTTATTAAAAAAAAATAAAGTGTTGAACAACCTCTGTCTATCTAACGTAAGCCGATGATTAAAGTAAGCCCAAAGAAGAATCTAATCTAATACCATGACGCAAGTATTAACAGCAATCTCAACAAACACCTGCCCGGTGCAGATTACTTTTGCAGTACGTAGTACAGCCTGCAACCTGCGCACTTTAATTAGCATAAATTGATCCGATAAAACCGCAACCATCTAACGTGCGCCACGGTACTAGTTCAGTAGTTCTATATTTCTAATGAAGAATTTTTGAACATGTAGGAATTAATAATTGCACCTAAAAAATAATTACAAATTGCGAAATTTAAGACTTGAAAAGTAAATAACATGCTACATAAATTCAATGCAGTATGAAATACCTTGCGGTAGGTGGTACCGTCCGGCTCGACAGTCCAGCCGGCTTCGTTGCAGAGGGCTTTAAGAACTTCATTGTTATCGCAATGTTTAGGGAGTTGGTAATTACCGTACATTCTTAATCCGGCGAATATTTTAGCAGCAATGGCCCTTCTCCTACGCTCTCTCCTCTTGTTGTTCTCCCTCTCCTTCCACGTCGGAATCCTTGTTCCCGACGTCATGATCGAAAGCAAAACGACGCCGTCAACAAGATCAGCACTGAGCAAAACTGAACCAATTTGAAACCCAGTAGCAGGACAAACTTCAAGTGGGAAAACCTCTGAGTTTATACTTTATCAGTGGTTTGAGAAGTGAAACAAACAAATGGACAATAAATGCTGAAGTCCGAAATATGAAACGAACCGGATAAAGGAAAAGGAATATATTGTTGAAATTGATAGTTTTTATGAGCTGAAAATTTGATGAAAGAAGATCGAATAATTGAAGACGTGAAAATCGAAACAGTGATGATTATGGAAGTAGATGAACAAACTGTGAAGCACTCCCACTTTAATACGAGGAAAAGGAAAAAAGAAACAGGGGATTTCAATGACGTTCAGACGTTACTAAGTAATTGACAATACTGCCCCCATTGGGAAAAAAATAGAATTTCCTATGCAATCTACTTCATCTAACAAACAAGTATGAAAGTTATCAATTATTTTAACAAATTTTTTCCCTCCTATACCATATATGAAAACTTTATTATCAAATATGTGCATAGTTTCTAATTTAACCCGCTATGTTCACAGTTTTTCTACAATTATTGTACCATTTATTAAATACTAATTATTAGTAGCTGAATCTTCCTAATTAGGCGCGCTACAAATCAGGAATAGAATATTCTAATTGATTTCGCGACCTTCAGATCAAATTTGAAACGCAAATCCTATATCTTCAATTTAAAATCCATTGACAGCTATTAAAAAGCTTGAAAGCTTTGAATTCAAATTTGGGTTTTCAAAAATCATTATTTGTTTGGATTGGGTGTTGTTGAAAATAATCGGGAATATGGTTTGGAGTTTATATCTCAATTTTGAGGGGTTTTGGTGAAGATTAGACTTGGTTTTGACTGAATTTCAGATTGAAACTCGAAGAAGAAGAAGAAGAAGAAGAAGAAGAAGAAGAAGAAGAAGAAGAAGAAGAAGAAGAAGAAGAAGAAGAAGAAGAAGAAGAAGACATATTGCAGAAATTGTAGATAAATTGTAGATTATTTGTATTCTGATTGTAGATGCTTTATTTTCTGTTTTCACAAATAAAAAACGGCTAAAACTTCTACAAATCTTCTGAAAAAACGCAATTATGTCAAAAATCCCAATTATGCTACAATTGAATGGGAATTGGGATATAAAAATTCAATGTACCCAGTTTGTAGATATTTTGTAGATAAATTGTAGATTATTTGTATTCTAATTGTAGATGCTTTGTTTTCTGTTTTCACAAATCAAAAACGACTAAAACTTCTACAAATCTTCTGCAAAAAACGCAATTATGTCGAAAATCCCAATTATGCTACAATTGAATGAGAATTGTGATATAAAAATTCTATGTACCCAGTTTGTAGATAAATTGTAGATAAATTGTAGATTATTTGTATTCTGATTGTAGATGCTTTATTTTCTGTTTTCACAAATAAAAAACGGCTAAAACTTCTACAAATCTTCTGAAAAAACGCAATTATGTCAAAAATCCCAATTATGCTACAATTGAATGGGAATTGGGATATTAAAATTCAATGTACCCAGTTTGTAGATATTTTGTAGATAAATTGTAGATTATTTGTATTCTGATTGTAGATGCTTTGTTTTCTGTTTTCACAAATCAAAAACGACTAAAACTTCTACAAATCTTCTGCAAAAAACGCAATTATGTCGAAAATTCCATTTATGAGATTGGACGAATCTTTATGATTTAAGAAGAATAAATATTGAAATAACACATGGAGCTAAGTTAAAGCTTGTGACAACTTGTACATATAATGTGCAAAAATCTCCAACGCAAAAGAAGAGTGTCCAGCTAGTGGAAGCCTGGGAACAACAGATTTTGCAGATCTGAATGAATTTAACTGAAACATCCTTCAACTCCAACCTGAAAGAATTGCGTTCTGGATATTCTACACAACTGAAACGTAAAGCAATGCTCATTCTAGAAGCCCAGGAATCAATTTCTGAACTGATAAGCATATGAAGGAAAAAAGAGGGCATGAAGAAAAGAAATCCCTCACTAAAACGTGGGTGAGGGTGAGGGTTTGGGAGAGAGAAACGTGAGAGGGGTGGGATATACAGTACCTTAAATTAAGGAGGGATATACGCTGCATTAATTGTACCCTTAAAATACACTATGGTATAGAATTGGTAATTTGGTATACTAAATGTAATTATATCAAACCTTAAACATTGAGGGTAATAAGGTTTCCTATATGGTATAGGAATGTAAAAATCTCTTCTTTTAATTAGTTGTCCAGTTTCATATTGCATGGGAATTGATGAAAAAGTGAAAAAATATTAAAATACTACTCCTTCCATTCACTTTTACTTGTCCACTTTGGACTTTGCACGCCCCTTAGGAAACAATAAATAAAATGCATAATTTACCATGATACTCATATTAATTGATGTGTAGTCTTAATAGATTTGAAAAATAATTTAAAATACTAATTAATGTTAAGGGCAAAACATGAAAAATAAATTATTTTTTTATTGGTATGCAAAAAGTGACAAGTAAAAATGAAAATTTATTTTTAAAATACTTGACAACTAAAAGTGAACGGAGGGAGTACTTTCTCCCTTCAATTGTACTTGTCCAATATACTAAGATTGTCTACTATACTAATAGCCCGTTTGGCCAAGCTGAAAAAATCAGCTTATTTTGAGAAGTATTTTTTTTAAATGCTTTTCAAAAAAATACTTTTGGAGAAAAGCAGATTGTGTTTGGCTAATCATTAAAAAGTAGTTTTGAACAACAACTTGTGTTTCGCCAAGCTTTTCAAAAAGTGCTTTTAGATGTCAAATTGCGGATGACCTATTAATGTTTGCTAACGGAGATCTAACTTCTGTAGGTCTAGTGCACAGAAAGTTTGGTAACTTCACGGATGCTTCAGGTTTACAAGCTAACATGTCAAAGAGTGCTCTATATTTTGGTGCAGTACCAGATCCTCCCAGACATGATATTCAGCAACTGCTGGAATATGGGCAAGGGGAATTACCTTTTAGGTATTTAGGGATCCCACTGGCTACACGGAAGCTGAAGATGGTAGAATGACAACAATTAATATCCAAGATCACTACAAGGGTGGCTTCATGTGTAGCAAAGAAGTTTTCACTATTGGTCGAGTCCAGTTGGTGAAGTCAGTTTTGTTTGGAGTTCAATCTTATTGTGCCCAGATGTTCATAATACCGGTCAAAGTGATGAAGGCCATAGAAGCTTACTGCAGAAGTTATATTTGGTCAAGAGCAAATGAAATAACTAGAAAAGCATTGGTCTCCTAGAGTAGAATGTGTGTGCCAAAGTCAGCTGGAGGAATTAACCTCACAAATTTGAAGATCTGGAACAAAGCAGTTATAGTTAAAACTTGCTGGGAATTACATAGTAAGAAAGATACCATGTGGATCAAATGGATACATGAGTATTATATAAAAGGAAAGTAGTTAGTAAATATGCCCATACCCTAGCAAGCAAGTTGGATGTTAAGGAAAATATTCAAGGCAAGAGAGGAATTGAGCAATGTGGAACATAAGTCATTAGAGACCAGGAGCATAATTAGGACCATCTACCTGAAAATGATAGGAGATCTACCATAAGTCACCTGGAAGAACCTAATGTGTGGGAATGCAGCAAGACCAAAAGCAGTCTTCGTAACATGGCTTCAACATCAAGACAGATTACTCACAGCTACAAGACTAAAAAGTTGGGGTATATAGATAGATACAAGTTGTCAAATGTGCAAACTAGCAGAGGAAATCAAAGACCATTTATTTGCTGAATGTGAAGTTAGCAGAAGAGTGTGGAGTAAACTAATGGCATGGATACAAACTGATTGGCCATCAATGATGACATGGGGACAACTGTGGAGTTGGATAGAGCAGAGAACAAGAGGAAAGACAAAGCAAGCAAAAATATTAAAGCTGGTATATATGGAGTTCATATATGCAATATGGATTGAACGAAATAACAGAGTTTTTATGCAGAAAGCGAAAACTAGTGATGCTATAGCTAGAGAAATATCATATACCTGTGACTTTACAGAATTTCAGATTTCCTAGTTAATGTGTATAGGATAGTTTCTCTTACTGTGGATATGTTTTCCATATGAACAGCAGACTGAGTATAAAGTCTAGCTGGGTTTGTAAATATTTTACTTGGTAATTAATGAAAGTTGATGTTACCAGGAAAAAAAAGAGATTTGCTTAATAGTTAATGTTATATAAGTCGATAAATAATCACAAATATTTATTATTAAAGATAATAATGAAGTCTTTTCATTAATATAAAAACAAAATTAAAAAGTACACTATTCTTTTAAATCAAGATTAAGACAATCTTTTTTTCTACTTTACTCTTATCGTGAACTATTCATTTCTCAAAATATTTTCCAAGACTTTGTTATCATTGTGATGCGTAAAATCATAAAATACGTACTTCATTTATTTTTTCTTAATGCAAGGAGTATAAGACTTTCATTAACGCTCATACGTTCAAGAGAAATGTTAATGTGAGCTAAAGAAAATAACTAATCTAAGAAAAAATTAAATGATTTTAGTTTGTTATATGGCACTAAATAGTAAATATAATTTTAAAAAATGTTAGTTCACCTTGCATATTCATTTGAAGAATTGAATAATTTTTTCCATAAGTTATCCTGGGGTCGTTTGGTAGGCGAACTAAATTATTCCGGAATTATAATCCCAGGATTAATTTATACCACATGAGAGATGGGACAAAATAATCCCACATTTGAAGGGATAAGGTGGGATAAAATGGGATATCCTGGATTAAGTCTGGGATTAAATTTATGCCGTATTTGGTTGGAGGTATAAATTTATCCTAGGATAAATTTATACCTCCAACCAAAGACGGTATAAATTTAATCTCACATCTTATCTCATTTTATCCCTCGCACCAAACGACCCCTCAGAATGCAACCCATGATTCACTTAAATAGTAAAAATATGCTTTTGTGGCTTTTTATAATGTTGAAATTAAGAAAGTATCTTTTTTAGATATTTTATGTATAAAAGATAGATTTCTTATGTGTAAAAATAAATTTTCCATGTGTAAAAAATGAGATCAGGTCATAAAACTAAAAATAAATTTGTAATGGGTCACAAAACCATTACCCCGCTAAAATATCTTGAAGGGAAAAATTGGGATAATAATGTCAGATATTTATGACCAATATGTCCATATATTTTACTTGTTTTTATTATATGTTGTTGTTTTATTTGTTACATACATAATTCATTCAAAACTTTATTGGGTGAATCACGAAGAGATCTCTTATAGTTTACAGAAACTAGATTGACCTTTCTTCTACTTTGAGTATCTATTGTCTAACACTTCTTTTCCACTTAATGCTCCACTAAACAAATCTTCCTTAGTACTAGAACGATTAAAAGTATGTATCAAAAAGTGAATTGCCCTCCAGTGCCTTCTGTATAATATGAAAACTCACTCAAAACATGGAAGTGAGATCGGGTCTATTTTATTTTATTTCACGCAATATGAAAATTGATATTAACAAATTTCAAAATTACTGAGTTTAGCTTGATGTTTGATCCATGTGGTTCAGTTTTTAATCTTTTGAAAGTGTACTGGTACAAAATGTACCTGACTTGTGGCCGACACAAGAGTCGACACGTGGCAAGTATAATCGAGTCAGCTCCATGTCAGTCGGAATCACATAGATGGAAGATTAAACACCAAGGAGCTGATCCCCAAATTGTCAGCACGTAATGAGTATAATTATCTATTTTATCGTCTTTTATACTTTATTTCAATAACATATATATCATCAAATAATAGATTAAGTAAAATTGTTTTATATCAGTTGCTTGTTGCCCAAACCTGTAAATTTAATTTCTTAGTGTTTACCTCGAAAATACGAGTAACAATTAAATTTGATTTGTGGTTTTAAAGATATGTGATTAAATTCAATACCAATTAGTATTAAAGAAATATAAAGTAGAAATGCAAGGAATAAGTGAATCAAACCAATGTTACTCAGCAGTGATGACCTCAAGCTTAGTGACCTCGAGATGGACTAAGAGCAATAAATGTAAAGGACAATAAAGAACAATTCTGATGAACAGTAAAAGAGAAAAGTAGGATAGTATATTCTTGCCAATGATGAGATGATGTTACAAAAGATTGGGGTCCCTTTTATATAATAAGGGAACCCTAAATAAAGTATATTTCTATTTACAGTAAGGAATATTCTTGATACAGCTGTCTAACTGCCTAGTACGGAATCATACAATCATATTCCGGGATTTGCGCCACGACCTAGGGGACGTGGCAGAAATCTAGCTCAATCTGTTACAAATCCATAAAGGTACTATTTCGGGGCCGAGCATACTCGGCCTCAGTATGCTTGTGCTCTGTCTTCGACCTTGGGTTCGGTCCCCCGAACTCGAACTTAATCTCACCTGAATTCGGGCTTTGGGCGATCTCTCGAGCCTATAGATCGAAGGCATACGATCTCGACCGTATACAGATAGTCCCCGCGTTTCTTAGAGTAAGACGATAAGAAACGATTTGAACCTCGATTCCCCGTAGTCTATAATGATGATGTCATTTCTGTCACGTAGGCGTTTGAAGTGACTGAAATGTCCCGTCGGTTCTCTTCCCCAAAATATTAAATGCACGCCAGTACTAGTCGGCCATTAGCGCTGCCGAACCGTCGTCTCCTTTCTATAAATATGAGGCTACTTCTTTGAATAAAGGACTTTACTCTTTCATCACTTTTACTCTAATTCTTCTTCATTTCTTTCTCTAATCATCTGTTTTCACCGCCCCTTTTAAGCGCCGGAAAATGCCAAGTTCCTGTAAAACACCACATTCTGCTACCATCTGTATTCTTTAGCTTAAAATCATGGCTAAACTTCCAAAACGGTTCCCAAAAAAGATAAACCGTTGTCTTCTTCTACCTCCCAGCCGGCCAAACCGGTGGTGCCGCCGACTCTTGAAGAAATCACCCCTGGCCCTTGCGTGATTAAGAAGGACTTCAATATTAAGAATCCACCCGATATTCCAGGCCGATGCGAGCATGAATCTCGATATCTTAGTTTGATATCGAAGAAGTACCTCAAAGTAATGAAGAGGGATTGCGGCTGGGGGGACGAGGTCCTGGTTGATATCCCGAGCCCCGGGGAAAGCATTACTACCCACGTGGAGGGGTTTTTAAGTGTTTACACTTACCCCTTCACACTGGGTCCCCTCGATCCGGTAGTGATCGACTTCTAATAAACATATGAGATCACTCTCGGCCTAATTCACTCCTCATTTTGGCGCATCATGATCATGTTGCGCTACTTTTCCGAATAGGCCGAGGGGTTGGAATTCACCCTCAACCATCTGATTTGATTGTATCAACCCCAGCTGTTTCGAGGGCTTGTCAAGCTACAACGTCGAACAAAGAAAGCCTTCTTTGCTAGTAATGACGAAGCCAAAGATTGAGGCTAGATGAGTCGGTTCATCAGAGTAAAGACTTCGGATGTCATCCCCAGGGATAAAATGCCATTCCCGGAGAGATGGAACTTTAATCGTAAGTGGAGTTCTTCTTCCCAGTATCAATTCATATTCAGCTTCCGTGTCTCATAATGCCTTTACCCTTTCTGTAGCCACTGCCTGGGCGCCTCACGCGGTCCCCGGCCTCAAGGACTAGGTCCGAAAGTTAGCTGCCACCTTCTCCTACGATGAGCGCAAATGGTGGGAATTATCGAGGGGAAAATGGGAGGCCAAACATCATGGTAAATTCTCTTCCAAAGTTTCAGATATTTTTCATTTGTTGGTGGCGTCAACTTATTCTTGTTCATTCGTGCAGGCACCGGAGATGTATCTGAAATGAGGCTAGCTCCACCCGGGGAGAAGACTGCATCCTCGACCCCGAAATCGGGGAAAGAGAATAAAAGAAAAAGGGCTTCGAAGCCTGAAGATTCCCAAGATGAGGCGGCACCTGCCCGAAATCAAGGAGAAGACTCATTCAGGTGGACTTGGATTCAGCCATTCAACACCTGGAAGATAAAGAGAACGATGGTGAAGAATCGGCGCTGGTACCTCGAACCAAAAAACCAATCGAAGCCGTCAATGCCTCCAAACCTGATGCCTTGCCACTCGATGATGGAACTCCGAATAGAGACTCGGGAAAAGCCCTCGAGTCCTCGGAGATCAAGATCACACCTCCTTCTTCAACAAATACACCGAAGGGGACAGGCGCTGAGAGGGTCGAAACTAGCCAGAGCACCCTCAGTGAGGAGTTTGGGGCCATGACAATGGGTCACTCACTTTCTCTTCCAGCTTACTCCGAGGAGACAATAAAGGATGCTCGGGCTTTGCAAACACCTGATCCGAGCAAGATCCTCGAAGAAGACCCCCTTTCGGGATTGTTTCACCGGGGTTGACAATGTTGCTGACCTTAACGATGCATCCACCCTTTTCGAAGAGGCTCAACGTCTTCTTTCTCAGGTAAATGCTAACTTTTATTGTTGTAACTTCCTCTTCCCTTCCTTTCCTTTGACTGACATATCTTCATTTCATGCATAGGCCATTATCAAGATTAGAGCTGAGCTGAGCTAATGTGCGGCCGAGCTCATAAGGGTTTCGGGTGAAGAGAAGGCCCTGAGGCTCCTCTGTGGCCAGAAGGAGGAGGAGCTTAAGGAAATTCGGCCTGAATTGGCCAAAGCTCGGAAAAATGAGGCCGAGCTGGATGAGCAGGTAACTGTGATTTTAACAGGGTATGGTCTTCTTGGCCTTACTTCGGAGGCTAATACTTCGATGTCTCAGCTGCAACAGAAGTTGGAGATGATTGGGCAGCTTTGGAGCGAGGTTGATCAAGTTAAGGCTGACTGCCATAGGTGGAAAAAGAATATGAATCAGCTAGCTGCCGATAAGGAAGTTGTTACAACCCAACTGACCTCGGCTGAAACTCAACTTCGAGGCATTAAGGCGAAGGGTCTGGCCCAGGCCAAGAAAATCGAGGAGTTAGGACATAATAAACCCTTAGGTTTTAATATAATACCCCTTAAGGTTTTGTTAATCCTCGAGCTAAGGTTAAATTGATTTGATGTGAAATCGGGATGTCGGGATTCTCGAGTCCGAGTTGAGTGAGAACGGGGTCCCGAACTCTATATGTTTTGGCCCTTAAGCCTTTTGAAGTTGGACCTTAGGTTCTTATATATCAACCATTAAGCTCTTTAAGTTGGACCAATTCAGCCTCTAGAGTGGCTATATAATTTTTCACTCTTTTCGGCTAAAAGACTTAGTGAAAATTTTATTATGCCTTAGCATGTGTTTTTCGTACCCAAAACATAATCGAATACCCCTTGAGGTTTTTTCAAAGGCTGATGTTATCGAAGCCTTTAAATTATTCGAGGGCTGAATTTATCGAAGCCCTTTATATTTTGCTTTTGCCGAGGGTAGCCTGATTTAACCGAGTTTTTTTTTCAAAGTGTTTGAAGGCCTTTAATTTATGGCAGAAGTCGGACGTCTCCGAGCCGCATTATTTCGGCCGTAGCCTTTTATATGACCGTAGTCTTTAATATGGCCGTAGCTTTTTATATGGCCAATTCCTTTAATTTGACCGTAGCCTTCGGGTGTGTCTCTTGGACTTGTTTCCCGATAACCTTTCGAACTTTTTCGAAAAGTTAGTCCCCGAGTATATTGGCCTTGGCCTTTGTTTCGGGGGGATACCTCTTTGAGATCTTATGAGTCCAAGTTTTTGATGACTCGGATGAGCTGACTGTCGATGACAGTCCCCAAGTGTCTCGGGGTTGCGTTCGTGCTTTGGCTCTTGAGTCGTTTCCCGTAGGATTATAAGTGTAGAGCTCGTATAATAGTAGACTTCTTTGAGACATAAAGTGTTTTTGATAGAAACAGAAAGCTTCTTCAAATAATTGGTACATGCGTACATGTTTTGCCGTCAGGGCTTCGACTATTCTATATGGACACGGTTCATCTGACCGTTTGGCCCATTACAAAGTTCTCCTATTGAGGCCCTCTTAGGCGTGAAGTATTTTCCTCGAAAATATGACCTCCGAGGGTGATGCCCCCCAGTATTCGAGGTTGATTGAAAAGAAGCCTTGGATACTGTTGAGTTCTCCTTAGGTAGCATAAAGTTTTTGTCTCGTTAAAAACCTTGCCGGTAAAACCTATTTGGGACAAAATCCGATCTAAGGGGAAAAAAGTGCAACGCATGCTTTAAAACCTAAGGACTTCGTGTAAAAAGGGTGTCTTCGATGGCTTCGATCGAACATCTGCAATGAGTTAGTTTTAAACTCAAATAGACAAAAGGATAAAGTCATACCTTAGCAGTAGTATCGTTTGAGTAACGATACGTTCCAATTATTTGGCAGCTGTTCACCTTCCATCGTGCTAAGTCTGTAAGATCCTTTACCAACAATTCCGAGGACTCGGTACGGTCCTTCCTAATTCGGGCCCAATTTTCCTTCATTCGGGTCTCGAGGTTAATTTCAATACCACGATTCGATACCATAAAGCCGAGGAACTTACCCGAGCCAACCCCAAAGGCACATTTCTCCGGGTTAAGCTTCATGTTATATTTCCTCAAAAGTTTGAATGTTTCCTGCAAATGAACTAAATGGTACTCTGCGCGCAGGGACTTAACCAACATATCATCAATATAAACTTCCATTGTTTTACCTATTTGTTCTTCGAACATTTTGTTAACTAGGCGTTAGTATGTAGCTCCTGCATTTTTTAGCCCGAAGGGCATTACGCTGTAACAATAAGTTCAAATATAGTAATAAATGAAGTTTTTTCCTGGTCTTCCGGGTTCATCTGAGTCTGATTGTACCCGGAGTAGGCATCGAGAAAAGTTAGGATCTCGTGGTCGGCCGCAGCATCGATCATACAATCGATGTTGGGCAATGGGAAAGAATCTTTCGGACATGCTTTGTTCAAGTCCTTATAGTCTACATACATTCTAAGTTCGTTTCCTTTTCTAGGAACTACAACTACATTAGCTAACCACTCGGGGTATTTTACCTCCCGAATAGACCCTATTAAGGAGTTTGGTTACCTCGTCCTTTATGAACGCATGTTGTACCTCGGACTGGGGCCTCCTTTTTTGCTTCATCGGTTTAAACTTGGGATCGATGCTTAGCCGATGTGTGGTGATTTACGGTGGAATCCCTATCATGTCTAAATGGGACCAAGCAAAGCAATCCATATTATCAATAAGAAATTGAATGAGTTTTTTCCTGAGTTCTGGGGTTAATCCCGTTCCCCAGTATACCTTTCTCTCGGGCATGTACTCGATCAGTATGACATGTTCCAGCTCCTCAACTGTCGACTTGGTTGCATCGGACTCTTCTGGAGCGACGAAGGTTCGAGGAGTAAGGAAATCCTCTTCTTCGTCCTCGATTACCTGTTGCTCCGATTCCGTCGAGGCTGGGGACCGTGATTGCTATTTGGCCGCTTTCTTACCTTTGGTGCTCGATTTCACTGAGGTCGAAGGCTCTGGTATTGGCCCCACTTACTTGACAGCAAACATCTCCTTTGTAGCATGTTGCTCCCCGTAAATCATTTTTACTCCATCCTCCGTTGGGAACTTCATCATCTGATGAAGAGTTGAAGGTACTACTCTTATGTTGTGTATCCATGGTCTCCCGAGGAGCGCGTTATACCTCATGTCACCTTCAATGATATGGAATTTAGTATCTTGTATGGTCCCGGCTACATTTACTAACAAGATAATTTCTCCCTTTGTTATTTCGCTTGCCATGTTGAAGCCATTTAGGACCCGGGACGCCGGTACAATCTAATTCTATAGGCCGAGCTGCTCTACGACCCTTAATCTAATTATGTTTAATGAGCTACCTGGATCCACGAGAACACGTTTAACCTGAACTTTTTTTAAAAGGATAGAGATTACTAGGGCGTAGTTGTGTGGCTGAGATATGCCCTCTGCTTCCTCGTCGTAGAATGATAAGGCGTCCTCGGGCACGTAGCTCTAAGTACGTTTTTCTCATATGATCGACACCTTAGTGCGTTTGACCACTGGTCCTTGCGAGACATCGATGCCGCCAACGATCATGTGGATTACATGTTGTGGTTCTTCTTGTTCATTTTTTATTGCATCTCTCTCCCTGAAGTGATTCTTGGCTCGATCGCTTAGAAATTCTCGAATGACCCTCATTGAACAATCGAGCCACTTCTTCCCTTAGCTGCCTGCAATCTTCTATTTTATGACCATGCGTGCCACGATACTTACACATTAAATTTGGATTCCTCTTAGACAGATCGATTTGGATTGGCCTGGGCCACCTGGTATCTTTGATTCTTCCAATAGCTGACAGGATTCCTGATGCGTCTACACTGAAATTATACTCTGACAATCGAGGTGCCTCCGCGGAATCGATGTGTTTATTGAACCCGTTCCTACTCATGAGTCCTCGAGAACTTTGACCTCGATCATTTCTCCGATCATTTCTGGGGGTGTTTTGACCTGAACCATTGTTCCTCCGATCAACATACGGCTGATACTGCTCTTTGTTTGATCTTGATTCCCTGTCCGTATCCCTCGGGGGCTTGGCTGCGAATCTATTAGGATAAATCGAACCCGATGGGGCTCCCAATTGGTCATCCTCGACCCTGATTTTTTATTGATAACGGTTGTGCACATCTGACCACGTCCCAGCTGGATACTCGATCAGGTTCTGCTTTAATTGCCGAGACGTAATCGAGCTCCTTTCATTTAAGCCCTGCATAAAAGCTTGTACTGCCCAATCATCGGAGACCGGTGGTAACTCCTTTCATTCCATATGAAACCTGGACAGGAATTCCCTCAACATCTCGTCGTTCCTTTGTTTTATCTTGAAGACATCTGATTTTCTCATGGCCACCTTTATGGCCCCGACGTGCGTTTTCACGAAGGCGTTTGCTGACATAGCAAATGAGTCAATAGAATTAGGAGGTAAGTTGTGATACCAAATCATAGCTCCATCCGACAATGTTTCTCCAAAGTTTTTCAATAAGATCGATTCGATCTCATCATCATTCAAGTCATTTTCTTTGATCCCGCAAGTGTATGAAGTAATATGCTCGTTAGGGTCGGTTGTCCCGTTATATTTGGGTATATCGAGCATGCGAAACTTCTTAGGAATAGGCATCGGAGCCGCACTTTGAGGGCATGGTTTTTGTATGAACTTTTTGGCATCTAATCCTTTCAAAACTGGAGGTGCCCCCCGGTATTTGGTCAACACTGGAGTTATAAGTTTCCAGCTTTTTGTCATTGTCTTCAATCTTCTTTTCTCCGGACTCCATCCTCTTGGTGAGCTCTTCGAGCATCCTCATAATGGTGGGGTCAGTCCCCGAGTCATTTCCATTTGACCTTTCTGGCGCTGGCTCAACACGTCGATTGTTTTCATGTTCATCTACACTCGGAGTCTTATTTTGACTTTGAAGTTGAGCAATGGCGATCTGCTGAGCTTGCAGCATCTCGAATATCACTTGGAGGCTGATTCCCCCATCGCCTACTCCTTGTGTTCCTTGGCCACCAGGTCGGGCTTCTCTGCGTACACTCCCTCCGGGGTCTGTGCCTAAATCCGCGTTTAGAGTAATGTGTGAACTAACATCGACTGGTTCCATGTTTGGCACCTCCCCAGGGTTTATTGGTGGTACATCGACCCCTATATTGTTGTTTTCACCAAGACCTTCGTTGTCATGAACGGGTGCATTTTGTGAGCTAGACATATTTCCGCCTGAAAATCAAAAATTCTTGACAAGAAAAAGTGTAAAAATAACGTGTGTAATGAGAATCAGTAATGAAATAATCACTATTATCTTTAGCCCCACGGTGGGCGCCAAACTGTTTACCTCGAAAATACGAGTAACAATTAAATTTGATTTGTGGATTTAAAGATATGTGATTAAATTCAATACCAATTAGTATTCAAGAAATATGAAGTAGAAATGAAAGGAATAAGTGAATCAAACCAATGTTACTCAGCAGTGGTGACCTCGAGCTTAGTGACCTCAAGATGGACTAAGAGCAATAAAGTAAGACCATTAAATGTAATTAACAAGTTAAACAATTAGCTAGAAATAAAATCTAAGTAATTAGCACGAACTTCCATCACTATTTGACACAAGTAAATGCATATAAATGAAAAATTGATGATGAATACCCAGTACTAGTAGTTCTTTTGAGTTGCACTTCATAAATTAACAAGTTTTATTAGTGTGTATGAATTTACTAACTATAGACTAGTCCCCAATTAATTTTTATTTATCAAGAATTCAGATGTCGTGATCTGCGACTAATTTCCGATTAAATAATTAAAAAAGCAACCGCAAAACAGGAGTAAGTGGATTAGGGGGCCACTTGCACGAAGAATGACGCAACCGCGTCACGTGCCAACGACTCCTCCCTTTAGGCTCTAACCAACCCCCTAAATTTAATGTAAAAAAAGGTAAAAAGAAATAATCAAATGCAGAGGAAAATTTCACACGTGACAGAGTTCGGCGCACGTATTAGCCATCAACAATTGACGAGACCGAAGTGGCCCTAAGAAGCACGCGAGAGGACTCGATTACTGCCACTTTCACGTGATCCCCTTATGTGAAGTACCATATCATATAGTCAACAAAAGGCATAAACATTGGCCCATTTTGTTTACTTTTCTCTCCCTCCATATAAATAAACAAACAGTGAGGCCAACACAGGCGCGACTGCAAGAAAGGCACAAATTGTGTGCTCATCTAATTATTTTTTGATGTTGGAATTGAATTCTTAAAAACTAAATGAACCTTGAATACTAGACTGACAATAAGATGTTAGATCCTACTCTATATGTGGGGAGTACACAAACTGCCATTCATAGGACGGCTATTCAAGGATTAATTGGTATTTATTTTGTTTTGAATTTTTAAAAATAGATCTTAATTTCATGATAATTCAGCATATTTGTATCCCAAAAATCAAACTAAAAATTAAAATTCATGACACATTGATTAATTCCTAAATAGCTACTTGGTGTCATTTAAGAATATCTCTTTTTTGTTTAGTAACTTTTTAAATCTAGCATCCTACATGAAATGTTTAAGGTCGTAAGATACAAAGGGTATATTGTGCATTATACACATCTTTGGTTTAAGATCACAATATTCAAAAGTTTTTCTTATTTTATTAAACTTTATATATAACAAACTAAGACACTTAAATTGAAACGGAGAAAGTGATAGATATAATTTATCCAGTTCATTTCATGTGATATTTTTTCATTGAATATAATGTTAGTTTAACCATGGCGGAACTAAAATACTAACAAGGGAATATCATGATTCCCCGATTTGCACAATGTAATTTTCAGACGAAGGAGATTCAATTGGACATCTTCCTTGCTTTAAGCTCCACCACTGGTTAGTTATTTCCGTAGTGTAATCAAACTTAAAAGGGAGGGAGCATAACAAGAAAGCACCAAAAGGGCAATTTGGGAGGCGAGGGGCGAGCATTGATCACGTGCCTGCCTCTGGGTTAGTCCACTAACAACAGTCTAGTCTAGTTAGCTGTAAGATTAGATTGGGAGCGTTGGGGTCTGTTTTAATGTTAGACTAAGGGGTTGTCTCAGGTGGTAAGACGGATCATTGGGGACCAATCTATACATATTAGTAACAAAAAGAGAAGTAGGTTCTCATTACGGATGGATCTGCCTGCCACCAACATGGCAAAACTATTTTCTTTTGTTTTTTTGTTTTAGAAAAATCTTGATCCAATTCCAGCACCATTACACACCAAATGATGAGAAAACAACCCCATAAATCATGTAGATCCGCAAGATGCCAAGACGAAAACGTTTTTGCCAACATCAATTATATCATATCGAAAGTCATACTTGTTTACCTTGAAAATGGTAATGACAATTATATTTGATTTTGTGATTTTAAAACTACGTGATTTATCTTGATACTAGTTGTTAGGCAATAGATGCTGAGTTTAAGTAAAGAGAATGAGATATGCAAATCAATAGGGTCACAAGGCTGGGCCTCGAGCTGGCTCGAGCAGGGCCTCGAGGTCTAGATGAGGCTAATAGCGATGAACTATTGATAAAGAATCAACGATAATGAAGGCCTTAAAGATGGCCTTTTGCGGCTAATAATAGGCAATAAATGAATAACAATAAATGAACAATGAAAGAATAAGCAATAAATGTGTAGAACAATTGTGTTAGCCAAGAGAGCAGAGAATGTTGTATATTACTCAATATGTTCCTTACAAAATGACAAGGGTCCCCTTTATATAGGAGGGTGAACCCCAACACAGTACATGTCTAATAAATAACGAAGAAATGCTACTAGTACAGCTGTACAACGGCTTAGTACGGATTTATACTATTCTTTCAGATTCTGTCAGTCCTCGTTGCGTGCCTTCGGGGGTTTCCCGCCTTTCCATGACGATCATCGACTTGCACTACTCCGAGATTGTCCTTCGATATGCCCCCTCGAGGGAAGCACCTCGGGGCGCGCTTTCAAATTCCACTTCGAGCTCCTCAAAGTCGGGCGTTGGAGTGCCACAGTAGCCCCAGAGTCGAACTCTTCAAATTCGGCCGTATACAGATAGTCCCCGCGTTTCTTAGAATGAAATAATAAGAAACGATCTTGAGTTCTTACCTCCCTGATACCCCCATTGTGACGTCAGCCACGTGAGGTCTTTAAATGATGCGGCAGAAAAAGTCGTACAGGGGTCTTGTCAACACAGTTCACGAAAAGCCCACGAACTGCTATTGGTCGCCCTTTCAACTCCTCCAACTCGCTTAGATGACTTACAAATACTCTAATTCCCTATCTTTCAAATCTTTGCAACATCTTCAGATCTTCAAATTTTGTTAACAATTTCCTGCCTTTTCCCCTTTTCTGTATTCACTTCTGCGTCAGCTTGCTTCTAAACTTTGTTATGACCATGGCTAGAACCTCTAAGACAGTATCCTGAAAAGGGGAAGCCCTTTCTTCATCACGCTCGTCTAAGAGCAAAAAGGTGGTGCCTGATCGCAGCAGACTCAACCTTAGGAAGAGTGGGCGCTAATACTCTTACCCAATAGTGGTATCGGGGTCAATTTTCACAGGGAGCTAGAAAGGGAGTTGGATATTTGCTTAGCCTAGAAATGCGTGTTTGCTTCTAATTGATCTTCTAACATTTTTGGGTTTTTATGATTATCAACTACAATTTAACAACTACTAATTATAACTAAATTATGCTAAGATATTAATTCTAGGTTGTATGCAAGATAGAGAAAGACACTAGGGTAGTGGCATTTACCTAGGTGGTCAACTAACGGGTAGAGATTCCTAATACAAGAATGATGATTATGGGGGCTTATGCTATAACCGTTGCACGATTGCACTCACTCTCACACCTCTGGGTAGAAAGAGTGATTTTGCCCAATTGACTCTCTCGAGACCAATTGGGTAGGCCAACAAGCCCAAGCAACTGTCACGACCCAAACCGAAGGGCCGCGACGGGCACCCGGTGCCTTACTCAACCGAGTACCAACGTAACATATCTTTCTTATCATACTATCAAGGGTAAATGAGATAGAAAACATGTCATGAGATAACAAGAATAAAACATAAGGGAATACTCAACATATGATGACCGAACATGATATACAAACTTATACATGTGACATACGGGCCTATAAGGCCGTCATGACCATTTGTAAACTCAAAACATAGGCCTACAAGGCCATACAAGTATCCATACACCTGACATCTGTCTACAAGCCTCTAAGAGTACATAAAATCATAAAGGTCGGGACAGGGCCCCGCCATACCAATCAATACATATCCAAAGCATACTGACCAAATAGGCAACTCCGGAGCAAGTGGAGTACACCAACACCTTCGCTGAGCTGATAGCCTATTAGGAGGAATGTCAACCTGTCTATCGGGACCTGCGGGCATGAAACGCAGCGTCCCCAGGCAAAAGGGACGTCAGTACGAATAAAGTACCGAGTATGTAAGGCAGGAAAGCATAAATAAGAACAGTAATGTAAAGAGAGATAGAGGAGATACAACCTGTAACATCTGAGTGCCTCTGGGGGCTACTGACATGAAATGCATAATACATATATATACATAAACTTTTAAAAACATACGCCTCTGTGGGCATCATCATCATCATATCATACCCGGCCTCAAAGAGGACTCGGTAAAAACGTACCCGGCCATCATAAGGCTCGGTAGAATCGTACCCGGCCACGTGGAGCTCGGTAAACCCAACTGATCAGTGGTTGCACAATAGGTGCCATACCCGGCCGACTATAGCGCGGCTCGGTAGAGTAAAGTAGATACATATATAATGCATGCTGGACTCATGGAGTCACGTTCTAAACCTTTTGGAGTGACATAAGGTCATTGCACCATCGACTAACATTATGGACATCATACCATCAATATGAACTTCACTAGGACTCAAGGATCATATATACTTTCTTGGAATAACTTTTTAAGGAAAGAATAACATGGACAACCTTAGTTGCTAGGAGTAGATTCATTATGAAATAGCGTATCGTTTATGTTCGTTTCACTTTAGATCATGCCAAAAGAATGAAGGAAGAGCCTTAACATACCTTGTATATACTGCCCCAATCTCAAGCT
>NC_031995.1:29523081-29636636 GCF_001879085.1 Nicotiana attenuata
CCCAAAAACCCCGAGCAAGAGGAGATGATACGAAAGGTCAAAAGTTTAGAGCAGTCCTTCAGAAATATGCAAGGTCTCGGGGGTCAAGTGAGTGTGGCTTACAAAGACTTGTGCTTGTTTCCTGACGTCCAGTTGCCAGCAGGATTCAAATTACCCAAGTTCGACTTGTATGATGGCCATGGTGATCCGGTGGCCCACCTCAGGGGATTCTGCAGCAAGATGAGGGGTGCTGGGGGAAAAGATGAGCTATTAATGGCCTACTTTAGTCAAAGCTTAAGTGGCGCAGCGTTGGAGTGGTACACAAGACAAGATCATGCTCGGTGGTACACCTGGGATGACCTGGCTCAAGCTTTTGCATGTCATTTTCAGTACAATCTCGAAATTGTCCCGGACCGTCTATCACTGACCAAAATCGAGAAGAAGCCCGGAGAAAGCTTTAGAGAGTACGGTTTCCGTTGGAGAGAGCAAGCAGCGAGAGTTGATCCTCCGATGAAAGAGAATGAGATGGTTGATTATTTCCTTCAGGCTTTGGAGCCAACCTACTACGGTCATCTGGTGTCCGCTGTAGGGAAAACTTTCAATGAGGTCGTTAAGATGGGAAGTATGGTGGAAGAGGGTCTCAAGCCCAACAAGATTATGAGCTACTCAGCCCTCAAAGCAACCACGCAGGCCATTAAAAGCGGCACCGGAGGAGTATTGGGAAAGAAGAAGAAAGAAGAAGTGGCAGTAGTGGAATCAAGGGTTTGGTCCAGGGGTCCGTCACCATATTACCACCAACCTCGCCCTCACCCCCAAGCTTACCCGCATACCTCATATGGCCTACCACAGCATTACTACCCACCTCCTACTCCCCATTTCTCCGTCCATCATGCCCAGACATACCCCCAACCTCCTACCCGTGCACAATGGCGCGCACCCACTCCCCAAAACACTTACCCACCCCCAAGAACCAACAGAAACACCGCCGGAACCAGTTTCCAACCCAATCCTGCATATAAGAATGGTAGGTCACAGAAGAAGAAGACTTTTACTCCTTTGGGTGAATCTTATACTAGCCTGTACCACAGATTAAGGCAATTGGGCATGTTGAACCCGATTGAACCCAAATTACCAAACCCTCCCCCAAGAAACCTGGACCATTCAGTGAACTGTGAGTACTGCTCAGGAGCGCCTGGACATGATACAGAGAAGTGTTGGCATCTGAAAACCGCCATTCAAGAACTTATTGATACACGGAGAATTGAGGTGCAGGCTCCGGAGACTCCCAATATCACGCAGAATCCACTACCAATTCATCATGAGGCTCACATGATCGAGATGGTGCAGAAGGGAGAATACAAGAAGCCGTCGCAAACTATGATGATGATTAAAGCAGTTGAAAATAAAGCAAACGAGGAATTGGTTGATAAGAAAACCTTGGTCGCAGTGGACTAGACAGTCAGTGAACCAGTGAGGATAATAAAATCAGAACCTGTTAAGGTGACAATACCAGGAGCAGTTGTCAAGCCTGTGTTGGTTGTAAAAGGCGTCCGAACAGAGCCAGTTATCATTAAACCAGTGACCCAATTGCCTGTGGTTAGTGAGAAAGCTGTCCCGTGGAATTATGGCAGGGTGACTGTGATGTACCAAGGAAAGGAAATTAAAGAAGAAGTGTGTGAAACTCATGGGTTGACTAGATCAGGGAGGTGCTTTGCCCCTGAAGAGTTGAGAAGGGTTAAAGCAGCTAAAGACATTCCGGCACCGATAAAGAAGGCTGTTACTAAAGAAGAAGCTGAAGAGTTCCTGAAAAAGATGAAGGCCCAGGACTATTCGATTGTGGAACAACTGAGGAAAACCCCGGCACAGATCTCATTATTGTCCTTATTGATCCATTTGGATGAACACCGCCGGGCCTTGATGAAGATTCTAAACGAAGCTCATGTGCCAGATAAAATCACTGTGAATCATCTTGAGAGGATTGCAAACAAGATCTTTGAGGTGAACAGGGTGACATTTTCTGATGATGAGTTACCATTGGAAGGAACTGAACATAATAGAGCCCTTTACCTCACAGCAAAGTGTGAAGATTCCGTGGTGACTCGGGTGTTAATCGATAATGGGTCTAGTGCCAACATTTGCCCTCTTTCCACTCTAGAAAAGTTGCAAGTTGACAGAGAAAGAATTCATAAAAATAGCATCTGTATACGGGGATTTGACGGCGGAGGGAAAGACACAGTGGGAGATATTGTGTTAGAGATAACAATAGGACCTGTGGAATTTACTATGGAGTTTCAAGTGCTCGATGTCGGTGTTTCCTACAATCTTTTATTGGGACGGCCCTGGATTCATGCCGCAAAGGCAGTACCGTCTACTTTGCATCAAATGGTCAAGTTTGAATGGGATCGGCAGGAGATCGTGGTTCATGGAGAGGACAACTCTTGTAATGCTATTACATCCTTCGAGGAAGTTGAAAATGACAAAGGTCCGTAGGTGTACCAAGTCATGGACACAGTGCCAGTTGATAAAATCCCGGAAGGGGAGTGTGTTCCTATGCCCAAGATAGCCGCCGCATCTGTTATGGTAGCTTCAGAGATGATAAGGAATGGATTCTTGCCCGGAAAGGGGTTAGGTGCTTCACTGCAAGGAATCATACAGCCGGTGTCTCTCCCCGGAAATCCAGACACTTTTGGGCTAGGTTTCAAACCCACTTCTGCTGACATAAGGAGAGCCAAAAAGATGAAGAAGAGAGTGTGGACCCTTCCAAAACCTATTCCTCGCCTTTCCCGTTCCTTCGTCCGGCCTGGTACTAAACGACGCCCAGCAACAGTAATGCCAAATTCTGTGGTGATAGAACTTGACATGGAGATGATCGCAAGGATCGAAAGGGTGTTCGATGAAGTGAATATGGTGGAACCCGGCGAAGGTCCGAGTAAAGTTGATGTGCAGTTCGTGGGATCTCAGGCTAAGCTCAATAACTGGGAAGCTACTCCTCTTCCAATTCGGAAGGAGTCGTGGTAGTTAGTTTTTGATTTTTCTTTGAGTACTAAATTGGGTTGTAATTCAGATTTCTATGTTTCGTCCATTTGGATGAGTTAAATCTTGTTATCTTACAATTCTAATGAAATGCAATGTCCTCCTTTCTTCTTTCCTGATCGCCTTTATTTTGTTTTCTTTTCTCTCTTGTACAGTCCCTTTTATGCTGGTTTTAATGATGTGTCATGCATGAGGAATCTCCGGCCTAGTCTTGATAATCAATGTGAAATAGTAATACAGGAAATTGAGTGTGATGGCGAGAGGGAATACGATGACGAGGAAGCTTTGGAAGAAATCAGTAAAGAGTTAAATCAATTTGAGGAAAAACCCAAGCCTAACTTGAATGAGACAGAGGCAATCAATCTAGGGGATCGGGAGAATGTTCGGGAAACAAAAATAAGTGTCCATTTGGAAGCCCCGCTCAGGGAGGAGATAATTAAATTGTTGCTTGAATACAAAGACGTTTTCGCATGGTCGTATGATGACATGCCAGGTTTAAGTACCGATTTGGTGGTCCACAAAACAGATATCAGTGTGAAAATCAAAGAAGAGGTTACCAAGCAGCTTGAGGCGAAGGTCATACGAGTTACTTGATATCCTACCTGGTTAGCTAATGTGGTGCCTGTACCAAAGAAGGATGGGAAGACCAGAGTGTGTGTTGATTACCGTGATCTCAATAAGGCGAGCCCGAAGGACAACTTCCCACTTCCAAACATCCATATATTGATTGACAATTCTGCCAAACATGAGATTGCTTCCTTTGTGGATTGTTACGCGGGCTATTACCAGATTTTGATGGATGAGGAGGATGCGGAAAAGACAGCATTCATCACGCCTTGGGGAACGTATTGTTACAGGGTCATGCCATTCGGTTTGAAGAATGCAGGGGCAACGTATATGAGGGCAATGACTACCATGTTCCATGACATGATACATCAGAAAATCAAGGTCTATGTGGACGACGTGATCATAAAGTCGAGGAAACAATATGACCATGTTATGGATTTGAGGAAGTTCTTCCAGAGACTCCGCAGGTACAACCTCAAGCTTAATCCAGCAAAATGTGCATTTGGAGTTCCATCAGGGAAGTTATTGGGATTCGTGGTAAGTCGGCGCGGTATCGAATTAGACCCGTCTAAGATCAAAGCCATCCAAGGGCTACCACCGCCAAGGAACAAGAAAGATGTGATGTGTTTGCTTGGCAGGTTGAATTACATCAGCAGGTTCATTGCCCAGCTTACAACTACTTGTGAACCCATTTTCAAGTTGCTAAAGAAAGATGCTGCGGTCAGATGGACGGACGAATGTCAAGCAGCATTTGATAAGATCAAGAAGTATTTGGCTAGTCCACCAGTGTTGGTCCCGCCAGAGCCAGGAAGGCCCTTGATCCTTTACCTGACTATGTTAGACAATTCGTTTGGTTGTGTGCTGGGGCAGCATGACATCACAGGAAGGAAAGAGCAGGCGATTTACTACCTCAGCAAGAAGTTCACATCATATGAGGTAAAATACACTCAACTCGAGAGGACGTGTTGTGCTTTAACCTGGGTAGCGCAAAAGTTGAAACATTACTTGTCAGCATATACTACCTATCTCATCTCTCGGTTGGACCCATTAAAGTATATATTTCAAAAGCCCATGCCCACAGGGAGGCTAGCGAAATGGCAAATCTTGCTCACAGAATTTGATATTGTCTACGTGACTCGGACTGCAATGAAAGCACAGGCGTTGGCTGATCATCTAGCTGAGAATCCCGTGGATGATGAGTATGAGCCTTTGAATACATACTTCCCGGACGAAGAGGTAATGCATGTTGAAGAATTAGAACAGGTCGAGAAGCCTGGATGGAAACTGTTCTTTGATGGAGCTGCCAATGCCAAGGGTGTCGGAATAGGAGCAGTACTGATTTCTGAGACAGGGCAGCACTACCCTGTCACTGCTCAACTTCGTTTCTATTGCACCAATAACATGGCTGAGTACGAAGCCTGTATCCTGGGACTGAGATTGGCTATAGACATGGGTGTCCAGGAAATCTTGGTCATGGGTGACTCGGATCTTCTTGTACACCAGATTCAGGGAGAGTGGGAGACACGAGATTTGAAGCTCATACCATACCGGCAGTGTTTGCATGAACTTCGTCAACGGTTTCAATCAATAGATTTCAAACACATTCCAAGAATGCACAATGAGGTTGCCGACGCTTTGGCCACCTTGGCATCAATGTTGCATCATCCGGACAAGGCTTACGTGGATCCATTGCATATTCAGGTTCGAGATCAGCATGCCTATTGTAACGTGGTGGAGGAAGAATTTGATGGTGAGCCATGGTTCCATGACATAAAAGAACATCTCCGGGTGGGAGTATACCCGACACAGGCTACAGGGGATCAAAAGAGAGCAATTCGACGCTTGGCAAGCGGATTTTTCTTCAGTGGAGGAGTGTTGTACAAGAGAACTCCAGATCTGGGGTTATTGAGATGCATAGATGCCAGACAGGCTACAGTTATCATGGCTGAGGTACATGCGGGAGTTTGTGGACCTCATATGAGTGGATATGTATTGGCAAAGAAGATCCTCCGAGCAGGTTATTATTGGCTTACTATGGAACGGGATTGTATCAGTTACGTGCGCAAATGTCATCAATGTCAGATACATGGAGATTTGATTCATTCTCCGCCCTCTGAATTGCATACAATGTTGGCACCATGGCCGTTCGTTGCCTGGGGAATGGATGTTATTGGACCGATTGAGCCAGCAGCATCAAACGGGCATAGATTCATTTTGGTAGCTATTGATTATTTCACTAAATGGGTGGAGGCAAAAACCTTCAAATCTGTGACTAAGAAGGCAGTTGTCGATTTCGTACATTCAAATATCATATGCCGGTTTGGGATCCCGAAGGTAATCATCACAGATAATGGTGCCAATCTCAATAGTCATTTGATGGCCGAGACATGTCAGCAGTTTAAGATCATGCACCGCAATTCTACCCCATATCGCCCTAAAGCAAATGGGGCAGTCGAAGCAGCTAACAAGAATATCAAGAAAATACTTCGGAAAATGGTCGAAGGGTCAAGTCAATGGCATGAAAAACTACCTCTTGCCTTGTTAGGCTATCGCACTACTATCCGTACTTCAGTAGGAGCGACTCCCTATTCATTGGTGTATGGAACCGAAGCAGTAATACCTGCAGAAGTCGAAATCCCGTCCCTCCGGATCATCGCTGAGGCAGAGATTGATGATGATGAATGGGTTAAAGCCCGCCTGGAACAACTAAGTTTGATTGATGAGAAGAGATTGGCAGCAGTGTGTCACGGTCAGTTATACCAACAGAGAATGGCAAGAGCATATAACAAGAAGGTGCGTCCGCGGAAGTTTGAAGTAGGGCAGTTGGTGCTGAGACGTATCCTACCTCATTGGGCTGAGGCAAAAGGAAAGTTCGCCCCAAACTGGCAAGGGCCATTTGTTGTAACCAGAGTTTTGTCCAATGGCGCTTTATATCTAACGGACGTAGAAGGGAAATGTGTAGAAATGGCTATCAATTCTGATGCAGTCAAGAGATATTATGTATGACTTCTTTATCTTTGTGTACCTGATTGTATTTGGCATGTTTTGAGATTGAAATGACGAAGGCGTTTTGTTCTGCTATCTAAACACTTTATCCTTTGTTACCCCTTTGAGCCTTACTTACTTTCTTGCATATCCCTCTTTCGGAATCAATAATAAAGCTCGTAAGCCCGAGCAGGGAAAGAAAATGGAGAAACAAGAGAACAACAGTGAAAAGGAGAAGAAAAAAAAAAGAAAAAAAAAAGGAAAAAAAGAAAGAAAAGAAAAAGAACAGTGAATAAAACAGAAAAATAAGAAAGAAAAGAAAAGGCAAAGAAAAGAAGTGAAAGGAAAGAAAACAAAAGTGGAAGAAAAGGAAAGGTCGCAACAATGAACGTAGTTTTATGCCTGAACTACGTTTGACTTGATCCCGAAAGGGTACGTAGGCAGCCTCACTGAGGTTCAGTCATAACAAAAGAAAATCCAAGAATCCCCAAGAAGGAAACTGGGGCAGAAGTTATGGTTGTCGCAAGAGATATGATTCCGAAAGCTGTAATGTTGAACCCACATTTGAATTATTTTGAACTTTTATACCTTTCTTTCTAAAACCCATCCAAAAGCCACATTACGGTCCAAAGAAAGACCTTCTGATCAATCTTAAGAAATGTCAACGCAAGCAGGTAAAGTGATTCTTATTGGGGACAACACTCTGGCGCCAGAAGGAAAATGATGAAATGAGAGAGTCTTACTGGTGAAAACCCTCACGGGCACCGTAAGGCGAAGTGAGTTTGAGAGATATTAAAAATGAGAGAGTCTTATTGGTGAAAACCCTCATGGGCACCGTAAGGCGAAAGTGAGTCTTCAGATGTGCAAATGAAGGAAGTCTGTGGTTGAAAGATGTTTGGAAACATGGCAAAAGAAGCAAGACTTGGGTTTTGGTGAGAGTCGGGCGTGAAAGTATGAGACAACAAATGTGGTAATTGACAATTTATTGGTTGGACAGACTAGGTTGGGATCCAAAATGCATGGCACGATCAATAGAATCAGCCTTTCCGCTCAGATAAGTCCTGTCCTTTTTCTCTTCATTACTGTTCATTCATTTGCAGAGTTTTTCTATCCTCAAAACCTTCGAGGTCATTGCATTTCATTTTCTTGAAATCTTCTATAAGACGTTTTAGTGTCAGTTCTATTCAAAAACAAAAGAAGGATGTCAAAGCTAACTACCAGCTTCCCAGTTGGGTGGCACAACAAGTTGGGGACATGTCAAAAGAGAGTAAAACATGAAGGACCAATAAAAACCAGTGGAATAATCAGATGTTTGCAAGGAAGAGGCAAGGTTCACAAGAAGGGGACAGGAACACCAAACAGTAATATGAAGTAAAACATGTGGGTCATCGAGACCAGAGGGTTGAAAGTCAATTGGGAAATCGTGGCAAGCCAAAGCAAGTTCAGGAAGCAAGTCAGGGTGAAGTCGGAAGCGGAAGCATGGCCAACAAGAATGCCAGCAGCTAATCACCATTTTACATTAACAAATTTTTCTTTGATTGAAACTGGGGCAGAAATTTTCTTTGTTGTTTATTTTGTTGAAGTCAGGCGCCCACCTGGAGAACAAGGGAATACATTTCAAGTTTTAGCAATCAGGCGCCCAACTGGAGAACAAGGGAAGTACAATCCAATTTTAGCTTTTTAATTTTTCATATTTGATAACGTGCTGTACCCCGTTACCAAACTGGGGCAGAAATTTTCTTTGTTGTTTATTTTGTTGAAGTCAGGCGCCCACCTGGAGAACAAGGGAATACTTTTCAAATTTTAGCAATCAGGCGCCCACCTGGAGAACAAGGGAATACATTTCAAGTTCAGCAGTCAGGCGCCCACCTGGAGAACAAGGGAATACATTTCAAGTTTTAGCAATCAGGCGCCCACCTGGAGAACAAGGGAATACGTTTCAAATTTCAGCAATCAGGCGCCCACCTGAAGAACAAGGGAATACATTTCAAATTTCAGCAATCAGGCGCCCACCTGGAGAACAAGGGAATACTTTTCAAGTTCAGCAGTCAGGCGCCCACCTGGAGAACAAGGGAATACATTTCAAGTCTAGCAATCAGGCGCCCACCTGAAGAACAAGGGAATACATTTCAAATTTCAGCAATCAGGCGCCCACCTGGAGAACAAGGGAATACTTTTAAATTTCAGCAATCAGGCGCCCACCTGAAGAACAAGGGAATACTTTCAAGTTCAGCAAGTCAGGCGCCCACCTGCAGAACAAGGGAATACATTTCAAGTTTTAGCAATCAGGCGCCCACCTGGAGAACAAGGGAAGTACAATCCAATTTTAGCTTTTTAATTTTTTATATTTGATAACGTGCTGTACCCCGTTACCAAACTGGGGCAGAAATATTCTTTGTTGTTTATTTTGTTGAAGTCAGGCGCCCACCTGGAGAACAAGGGAATACTTTTCAAAGTCTAGCAGTCAGGCACCCACCTGGAGAACAAGGGATACATTTCAAGTTCAGCAGTCAGGCGCCCACCTGGAGAACAAGGGAATAAATTTCAAGTTCAGCAGTCAGGCGCCCACCTGGAGAACAAGGGAATACATTTCAAGTTTAGCAGTCAGGCGCCCACCTGGAGAACAAGGGAATACATTTCAAGTTCAGCAATCAGGCACCCACCTGAAGAACAAGGGAATACATTTCAAGTTCAGCAATCAGGCGCCCTCCTGGAGAACAAGGAAATACTTTTCAAGTCCCACCTGGAAGACGGACACATGTTTCAAATGGTAACAATCGAGCATCATTCGGAGGAATGGCAGCAATATCGCCAATCACAATGCAAGACAACAACAGGAATACCATCGGAAGATCACAAGATACAGGTTCAAGGCAGCACAAGAACAAGTTAGAAGACATAGATAGGACTCTCCTGTAGTTTGTAGATCATAGTTTAGGCTAGCTTCTTTTATTTTAATACGATGTAATAAGGAGGTCAGCGAGCAGTAGCAACAGCAACAGCAGAAAGTCACAGCTCTTGGTAGTCCCAGCTACCAAACCTTCCCGAACTACACTGACCTGATTCCTGTTTAGCCCAGGATATGTAGGCAACCTCTGAAGCAGGGTGCGGTCAAGCTTTTCAAAAATGCTTCACACGGAATATGCGAACGGGCAAAAATCGATCATTTCCGCTCACTTGTCTTTGCACGAAAACTCTTTGTGTTTCCGCGCAAAGAGGGGCAGCTGTGAGCACGTGATTTTTGCCCTAAGTAATAATTCCCAAAATTTCAAACAAAAAAACAATTTTTTTCTAGCATTTTATAAATTTTTGTGAATTTTGTGGCATTTTTTGGTAATTGTTGCATTTTTATTTGTGCATTTTAATTCATATAAAATACAAAAATACGCATTTATATTTAGGTTTCAATTTCATGGTTAGTATTAATTAGGGATTAATTTATTTTTAGAACGTAATATGGAGAAAATAACAAAAATAGTCCACTTTTGCATTTTTAATGGTTAATTGTTGAATTGGTCGCGAAATAGGTTTCAAACAATTTTAGGAATTAATTAGCTTAACTTTGAAATATATTAGGTTTTTTGCGCATTTTTACAAAGTCAGAAAAATAAATACAAAATGAAATACAAAAATAGATAAAAGAAAAAAAAGAAAAAAAAAGAAAAGGAGTATTAAAAAAAAATGGTCTTAATTGGAGACCAAATTTGGGCCAAAATCAATCAGCCCAAGTGAAATACCCCAAAAAAAAAACACACCCCAGGCCAGCCAAACCACTGGCCCAAACGCCTTGCCCGGTCCAAATGTCCCACACCCAAAACGACGTCGTTTTGACGTCGTTAAATCATGAGCGTCCATCCCCTCAGATCCAACGGTGCATAACCCCTGGTGTTTAATTATAAAATTGTCGGATATATTTAATAAATTAAAAAAAACCGTTTCCTTTCATCCTCGTACAGATCCTCTGAACGGGCGACACCGCCGGAACCACCGCCGGCGGCGAACGCCGCCATGGCCAATCCATCCCAAAATCACACCCCAGATTCTCTTTCTCTTCCTCATTCCAAATATCAAGTCAATTTCCCTCGAATACTCCCATATCTCGTCGAATCTACATCAGAAGATTTTCCGGCCAAGTCGCCGGTTACGCCAAATGGTCCCAAATTAACACCATGGGACCGCCTTGACCTCCTCTACCCAAACCCCATAGCCACTTGGCTCGAATATGACCA
Source organism: Nicotiana attenuata (assembly GCF_001879085.1). Lineage (NCBI taxonomy): Eukaryota > Viridiplantae > Streptophyta > Magnoliopsida > Solanales > Solanaceae > Nicotiana > Nicotiana attenuata. The sequence goes on from NC_031995.1 coordinate 29,533,875, forward strand.
GAACGGCTCGAATATCTATTTCAAGTTTTCCGGCCAAAACCCTAAAATGGCCAAAGTACATGCAACTGATGTCAAAGGGCCCCTGGACCTCCCTCGTAAGGAATGGATCGTCGATAAAGCTCAAATGACCCTAAGCATGGCCGAATTTGGGAATAACACGACTAGCCGGAGTCGCTTTTTTCTCAGTAAGTTCCCCTAGGTTTCTTAACAGTTCTTTGTAGTGAATTAATTGTTGTGTTAATTAGAGTCTAATCGTATTTGTTTCGTGTCTATTTGGTCCAATCTGTTAGTTTATTGATTTAATCCCTTTCATCTTACTTAGTCAAGTTTAGGATCTAGTCTGATGGTTGTTGCTGATTGAGTAGCTTTAGTTCAAAGATGTTCTTTAGATTTCCCGATTTAGTATTAAACCCTGTTTTAATTCGGGTAGATTGAATATTGATCAATTAAATATGCAGGTTTATAATGGTTTTAGATTTTTAGGCTTCATTTAGTTCTAGGTGATTAAAATAGTTCTTTGATCTGTTAATTGTTCAGTTTGCCTGATAGATTGGTCTGCTTATTAAAGCTTGATTTAATTGACCTAAGGCGGATAATTTTTAGGAAGATGGGGTAGTTTGGGGAATAAACAAGAGTGATAAATTCAGACTAGGGGAGGTTACATGTGATGGTAATTTAGGTCTTATTTGGGGAAGGGTAGGTCATAGAAGCTTCTAGTATGTTGTTCACCTATNAAGTCAAGTGCAGAGTAATAAAAGTCAAATAAAGTCATGAGCCAAGGCTAAAGAAATCCTTACTGTAATTAGGGTAAAAGTTGTGTACTAAAGCAGGTTGTAAAGAAAAACCTTGCATTTATTGTTCTAAAACGGGTTATAAAGAAAAACCTCGTGTTTGTTATCTTTTATTAAAAAATCTGTTACAAGAAAAAACAGTTGCGAGAAAGTTATAGATGTAATTCAAGCACATGTAAAGTATTATTCAAAACTTGTCAAAGTTCAGAAATAAAAATTTCTCGAAGTTATTGCAAAAAACATGTGTGTTCCTATTTCTTTTATCGTATGATCACACCATTATGAAGTTGAGACGTCTTCTTCATTAAGTGTCAAAATATAAAAGGGCCCTCTTTTATAAAACTCATGTTATTTAGTCATGAGGTTAATGAAAGCATTTTTAAAGAACAAAAATGCAGACTATTCTTTAAGTCCTTGAAAATAAAAAGGCAAGGATAGAACATACGGAAGTTCAATGATAAATAAAGCTTCCTAATATTTAAAACTAAAGACTAAGTATAAACTTAGTCATCGAACTGTTCATACAAAAAAAATGCCCCTTAAACAAGACTTGGGGACTTGTATTTCTAAAAAATCAAACCTCAAGTGATAGCCAGGGGTTTGATTACAAAAACAAACTATCACAAGAAACCAAAAATCTTAAACATGGTTTTCCAGATTGGCACCTGCAACAAGGGAATTTAAAACAGTTATAAAATTTCTTCTAAAAAGAAGGAACTGAAGAGAGTTCATCAGTGGGCTCAACTAGAGCAGCACCATCGACAACTGAAGGTTGAGCTTCAAATATAGCAGTAGGAGCATCAACGGGTAGAATCTTGGTTTGACTAACAGCAGGAGGAACGGAGGAACTCGAGGAAGGAGTGACACTCGTAGCAATTTCAACAGTCACTGGAATTTCAACTGTGGAGGTCGCAGCCAAGGTAGTTTCAATCATGGGAACTTCAACCTCGGGAGATGAAAAATCTTGCGGTTGTTGTGCTCGTTCAATGGCTTCATTTACCTTGGCTAATTCAGATTCCAGGTTGAAATTTTCTTGACTTATCTCGACCAAAGTATCACAACAAGACTTTAAGAAGGTCCAACTTACCTCAACATTGGTAGACTCTTCAAGAAGTTCATAATCTTTTTCCCAAGAAGCGACCTCATTCTTGAGTCCTTCATTCTCGGCTAATACAGAATTATAAGAAGATTGAAGGGCTGCATGAGAATTCTCCAAAGCATGCATACTATCCACAGAGGCACGAAGATCCTCCTGTGCTTTAGTCAAATTCTGAACTAACTCCCCAGCATAAATTTCTTTTTGGTTCAAAAGATCCTTCAATGCTCTGATTTCTTCACTGGCCCTGGATAATTGTTCAGAAAATGAAGTCTCAAGACGTTCTCTTTCCTTTTCCCCCCTGATTCAACGAAGCCTTGATGATCCCCAACTCGGAAGAGAGTGCTCGAACCTGTTGTTCTAAGGCACTCTTGTTCTCTTGTAAATCCTCCATGTCGAGTTGAACACTGCCAAACTGTTCCTTCCAGTTGTTTGCCTCAAACTGAGAATCACGTGCTACCTTCTCCAAGAGGGAGATTCTGCTCACCAGCTCAGTGCCAATAAGATTGGCCTACAAATAAAAGAGAAGTAAAAATCCTAGAGTCGAAAATTTTTACAGAATGGAGAAAAGTAGGAAAGAAAAATACATTTAAAGTGGAATGCACTATGTCATTCATGAGGGTCAGGTTGCTGTGGCTTTCAAGTTTTGCTTTTTCAATGGGGCCAATCAAAGGCTCGAGCCAAATATCAGCCTGACCAGACTTTCTCAAGAGGCTGTTGTTAGCAGGAACTTCAATGGTTACGCTCCTCATAGTAGTACTCTTACTTGAAGAGCCCACCTCCGTATGGTGAACAATGGATGGAGGAACAGACAAAGGAGGAGCGATAGAAGGAGGAACAGAAGCAACAGTTGATGAAGGTAAAGGAGCAATCATAGGTACGGGAGATGAAGAAGAAGATAAGAGAATTTCATCTAGAATAGGTCCTAAGTTTTCACTACCAAAACCACTAGCAAAAAGTTGATCGATAGACTCACGAGTATCGTGAGGAGAGACGTCATCATCAGGAATGATAACTGCAGTAATAATAGACTTGGAGGGAGATAGATGAGGAGAAACTTCAGCTTCATCATCAGAGACGATACGTCTCCGAGCTCGAGGCCTCATCACCAGGGAACCTTCATCTTCCTCCTCTGAATCTTCTTCTTCAGTTTCAGTAGTTTTTCTTTTTGAAGAACCCAAGAATACATCTTGGGATGAAGAGGTGCGAGTACTCAAAGAGTCACGAGCAGCTATGATAGACTCTGCGCTGACCCTACGAATAGCAAATCCTGATAAAAAGAAGGATAAAAGTTAGAACAAAGAAGATATTTAGATACAAACAAGGAAAAATACAAACCCTTACCATGAGTTTTTACTTTCCAACCATAACGGCTGGAAAGGTTTTTCCACGATCTACCCTCCATTGGAGCAGCCTTCAACAATCTTCCTACCTAACCACGGAAGTTGGGCATGGTTTCCACGACACCCATAGTTGCTGAGAAAGGAAAAAGAAGCGATATTAGAAAAGGTGATAAAACCTGAAAGGGAAAGGCACGAGGAAGATTTAACACTTACGTGCAAAGTTCCACTTCTCGGGGAAGGGAACGTTATTTTCACCCACTAAACCAGCAGTGGGGGCAGCAACAAACCGGGCATATCAGCCACGGTCTTTATTGTCCTCAAGGCTCACTAAAACCCTCTTGCTCCTGGCTGCTAGGGTAAAAACACCGTTGCGAAAAAGCCTAAGGGAATAGAGATGAATTAGGTGGGGAAAAGTAAATTTGGCATCCGCCAAGTTAGTGAGGTGCCTTAAGCAGGCGACAGCCCTCCAAACGATTGGGCCAATTTGACCCAAGCTAACATTAAAAAAGCGACAAAAATCCAGAATAACTGGATCAATGGCCGGTTTAAACCCTAAAGTAAAGGGATACGTATAAACAAAAGAAAATCCAGTAATGTAGGAGGTGATTCTCTGATTTGGATTAGGAATGATGATAGGGAAATCATCACTCCAATGACAATCTCTACGAACAATGGGGATTAAAGGGTCAGTAATTTGAGAAGGATAAGTATCAACTCGATTTAAAGAGGCGACTTGAGTTATGAGAGATTACCTGTTATGATAAAAAGATAAGTCTGTTGGAACTATTTCTTCCACTAAAGGTTCGCGTAAGGGTTTAGAGGATTCTTTGTTTCTGGAAGATAACCTTTGAGAATGGGAACCTCCGGTTCTAGAAGAAGGGCCAGAACTAGGAGAAGGTATGAGTGAACTACCACCACGAACAGATCCCAAACTACGGAGTCTACCACCACCACCTCTTCTGTGCCTAACGGGAGCATTGGGAAAGCTGTCTAAAATAGGAGTTCTTCTAGGGTTAGGGTTCGGAGAAGCCATGACAAAGAAGATTGAAGTGAAGAAGAAGTGAATAAAAAGTTTTGAAAAAATTAAAGTGTTCAATACGCTTTAAATGGTAAAAGACAAAGATGGAAGTTATATTTATACTAGTGAATGACCGTCAGAAGGAAAGACTATAGTGATGGGAAGTCCATAATAATGATAACTGACACTTCGTGGACAGGGAAGCCAAAAAGAAAGCCTAAGAAAGTGTTGCACAATTGTATTACCAATAAGAGGATGACACGTGTCCAGCGCATTAAATGAAAGTAATAAGTGAAGCGTCAAACTCTGTCAGAGCATTAATGGTGACAAAAATTCTCCCTTAAATGAATTCCACTTCCCAAATATTCAAACTGATGAATAAAAAGTGGGGGGACTATCCGTATTGGGGAAAATTATATTTATGTATATGATGGCGTGTCATGACATATAGACTGGTCAAACAGTCAAAGAAATAAGGTTGGTTAACAGATACGAGCAACAGCAGATACGAGCAGCAACAGATACGAGAAAATTAAATGGAGGGGGTGCGAGCAGTCATACAAGTAATTCAACGCTCATACCTATTCAAGACATTTAAAACTCAAAGATAATGAAGAATCAAAGGAATGAATCTAACAGCAAAAAGGAGCCCAGATATAGCATTTAATGAGTATTAATTATTGAAAATGTTAGAGAATATGTATTTAATATATATGATTGCATAACGTAACATTTAAAGTCATTAATTACCCATAATAGCATTATTATGACAAAGGTAAGGCTCGTATCCCAAAAAGAGCTATAAAAAGGGAAGAAACAAACAATTGTAGGGGGGTGTGACTATTGGAATATACTTTGATTTACCAGCTTTCATACTTGGTTACTCTAAAATTTCTTTCTTTATTTACTTTTTCGATTATCAGTAACCCGACTCTTCTAAATTCTAGCTTTGACTAAAATCCTATTTTTTGGTTAAACATATAGATGTTAAGAACTCTAATTATTTTGTACCAATTAGTTGGTTAGTTAGTTATGACAGCTGTACACAACTGTACCAATCAGCTTCGTAGTTAGTAGTTAGTCGACTTGGTTTAGTCTTAGCTTAGTCTTAGCTTAGGTTGATCAATTGCATTGTATATAGTGGAGGTTCCACTCACTTTTCTTCTTAATGAATTCATTTGCAATATTCTGGAATCTTCTCCCATCGTCTTTTCTCTCTCTTTCTCTCTGAGTTCTCATGACATGAAGGTCACAGCTTCATCACCATTGAAGCTCAGTTTTGAGCAGCAGTAGAGCTTCAGTCACTGTTCCATTGGCTAATTCTGATATGGTATCAGAGCAAGGAGCATCGATTTTGGATTCGATTCACAAAATTTGCCAGTTCTCTCTCTGCTGATGACCTTTCGAACTAGATCGCACACATGCAACTTCATTTCTCCATGGATTTCGAGTTGTAGTCTAAGGACAGGTTTTCTTCTTACTTCTAATCCGTAATTGTTTGAGAGTTATTGTTAAATTCCTAATCACCTTACATTCTAGTTATCGAGTCCCCTAGAAATTCTGTAAATCACAAATATGACGACTGGTGAGAACGATAATCAACCAACACCAACTGTGAATGAATCTCTGAATCAGTCAGGTGTTGACACCAGTAGCCCTCTGTATATGCATCCATCCGATAATCCTGGGATAGCTTTAGTTCCCGCTCCATTTGATGGTTTTGGTTATCGTTCATGGAGAAGAGGTGTGATGCGAGCATTATCTATGAAGAATAAATTGGGATTTATCAACGGAGAGTGCAATAGACCAGATCTAGATTCATTAAAATTTCTCCTGTGGGAAAGGTGTGATGATATGGTCACATCATGGAACCTAAACTCTTTNCAGTCACTGGAATTTCAAATGTGGAGGTCGCAGCCAAGGTAGTTTCAATCATGGGAACTTCAACCTCGGGAGATGAAAAATCTTGCGGTTGTTGTGCTCGTTCAATGGCTTCATTTACCTTGGCTAATTCAGATTCCAGGTTGAAATTTTCTTGACTTATCTCGACCAAACGTATACTACGACGAGACTTTAAGAAGGTCCAACTTACCTCAACATTGGTTTTTTCTTCAAGGATTTCATAATCTTTTTCCCAAGAAGCGACCTCATTCTTGAGTCCTTCATTCTCGGCTAATACAGAATTATATGAAGATTGAAGGGCGGCATGAGAATTCTCCAAAGCATGCATACTATCCACAGAGGCACGAAGATCCTCCTGTGCTTTAGTCAAATTCTGAACTAACTCCCCGGCATAAATTTCTTTTTGGTTCAAAAGATCCTTCAATGCCCTGATTTCTTCACTGGCCCTGGATAATTGTTCAGAAAATGAAGTCTCAAGACGTTCTCTTTCTTTTTCCCCCTGATTCAACGAAGCCTTGATGATCCCCAACTCGGAAGTGAGTGCTCGAACCTGTTGTTCTAAGGCACTCTTGTTCTCTTATAAATCCTCCATGTCGAGTTGAACACTGCCAAACTGTTCCTTCCAGTTGTTTGCCTCAAACTGAGAATCACGTGCTACCTTCTCCAAGAGGGAGATTCTGCTCATCAGCTCAGTGCCAATAAGATTGGCCTACAAATAAAAGAGAAGTAAAAATCCCAGAGTCGAAAATTTTTACAGAATGGAGAAAAATAGGAAAGAAGAATACCTTTAAAGTGGCATGCACTATGTCATTCATGAGGGTCAGGTTGCTGTGGCTTTCAAGTTTTGTTTTTTCAATGGGGCCAATCAAAGGCTCGAGCCAAATATCAGCCTGACCAGACTTTCTCAAGAGGCTGTTGTTAGCAGGAACTTCAATGGTTACGCTCCTCATAGTAGTACTCTTACTTGAAGAGCCCACCTCCGTATGGTGAACAATAGATGGAGGAACAGACAAGGAGGAGCGATAGAAGGAGGAACAGAAGCAACAGTTGATGAAGGTAAAGGAGCAATCATAGGTACGGGAGATGAAGAAGAAGATAAGGGAACTTCATCTAGAATAGGTCCTAAGTTTTCACTACCAAAACCACTAGCAAAAAGTTGATCGATAGACTCACGAGTGTCGTGAGGAGAGACGTCATCATCAGGAATGATAACTGGAGTAATAACAGACTTGGAGGGAGATAGATGAGGGGAAACTTCAGCTTCATCATCAGAGACGATACGTCTCCGGGCTCGAGGCCTCATCACCAGGGAACCTTCATCTTCCTCCTCTGAATCTTCTTCTTCAGTTTCAGTAGCTTTTCTTTTTGAAGAACCCAAGAATACATCTTGGGCTGAAGAGGTGCGAGTACTCAAAGAGTCACGAGCAGCTATGATTGACTCTGCGGTGACCCCACGAATAGCAAATCCTGATAAAAAGAAGGATAAAAGTTAGAACAAAGAAGATATTTAGATACAAACAAGGAAAAATAGAAACCCTTACCATGAGTTTTTACTTTCCAACCATAACGGCTGGAAAGGTTTTTCCACGATCTACCCTCCATTGGAGCGGCCTTCAACAATCTTCCTACCCAACCACGGAAGTTGGGCACGGTTTCCACGACACCCATGGTTGCTGAGAAAGGAAAAAGAAGCGACATTAGAAAAGGTGATAAAACCTGAAAGGGAAAGGCACGAGGAAGATTTAACACTTACGTGCAAAGTTCCACTTCTCGGGGAAGGGAACGTTATTTTCACCCACTAAACCAGCAGTGGGGGCAGCAACAAACCGGGCATATCAGCCACGGTCTTTATCGTCCTCGGGGCTCACTAAAACCCTCTTGCTCCTGGCTGCTAGGGTAAAAACGCCGTTGCGAAAAAGCCTAGGGGAATAGAGATGAATTAGGTGGGGAAAAGTAAATTCGGCATCCGCCAAGTTAGTGAGGTGCCTTAAGCAGGCGACAGCCCTCCAAACGATTGGGCCAATTTGACCCAAGCTAACATTAAAAAAGCGACAAAAATCCAGAATAACTGGATCAATGGCTGGTTTAAATCCTAAAGTAAAGGGATACGTATAAACAAAAGAAAATCCAGTAATGTAGGAGGTGATTCTCTGATTTGGATTAGGAATGATGATAGGGAAATCATCACTCCAATGACAATCTCTACGAACAATGGGGATTAAAGGGTCAGAATTTTGAGAAGGATAAGTATCAACTCGATTTAAAGAGGCGACTTGAGTTATGAGAGATTACCTGTTATGATAAAAAGATAAGTCTGTTGGAACTATTTCTTCCACTAAAGGTTCGCGTAAGGGTTTAGAGGATTCTTTGTTTCTGGAAGATAACCTTTGAGAATGGGAACCTCCGGTTCTAGAAGAAGGGCCAGAACTAGGAGAAGGTATGAGTGAACTACCACCACGAACAGATCCCAAACTACGGAGTCTACCACCACCACCTCTTCTATGCCTAACGGGAGCATTGGGAAATCTGTCTAAAATAGGAGTTCTTCTAGGGTTAGGGTTCGGAGAAGCCATGACAAAGAAGATTGAAGTGAGGAAGAACTGAATAAAAGTTTTGAAAAATTAAAGTGTTCAATACGCTTTAAATGGTAGAAGACAAAGATGGAAGTTATATTTATACTAGTGAATGACCGTCAGAAGGAAAGAGTATAGTGATGGGAAGTCCATAATAATGATAACTGACACTTCGTGGACAGGGAAGCCGAAAAGAAAGCCTAAGAAAGTGCTGCACAATTGTATGACCAATAAGAGGATGACACGTGTCCAGCACATTAAATGAAAGTAATAAGTGAAACGTTAAACTCTGTCAGAGCATTAATGGTGATAAAAATTCTCCCTTAAATGAATTCCATTTCCCAAATATTCAAACTGATGAATAAATAAAAAGTGGGGGGGGGGGACTATCTGTATTGGGGAAAATTATATTTATGTATATGACGATGTGTCATGACATATAGACTGGTCAAACAGTCAAAGAAATAAGGTTGGTTAACAGATACGAGCAACAGCAGATACGAGCAGCAACAGATACGAGAAAATTAAATGGAGGGGGTGCGAGCAGTCATACAAGTAATTCAACGCTCGTATCTATTCAAGACATTTAAAACTCAAAGATAGTGAAGAATCAAAGGAATGAATCTAACAGCAAAAAGGAGCTCAGATACAGCATTTAATGAGTATTAATTATTGGAAACGTTAGAGAAAATGTATTTAATGTATATGATTGCATAACGTAACATTTAAAGTCATTAATTGCCCATAATAGCATTATTATGACAAAGGTAAGACTCGTATCCCAAAAGAGCTATAAAAAGGGAAGAAACAAACAATTGTAGAGGCAGGTGACTATTGGAATATACTTTGATTTACCAGCTTTCATACTTGGCTATTCTAAAATTTCTGTCTTTATTTACTTTTTCGATTATCAGTAACCCGATTCTTCTAAATTCTAGCTTTGACTAAAATCCTATTTTTTGGTTAAACACTCTCTTCAACAACGTAGCAATATCTATTGATTCCGGCAAACGGTGATAATTTTTCTTTGTCATAAGTAATTATAATCGTTAAGTTTTTAAAGAGTTGCACGCTGAAATTTGTTGCCAGTAATTGACATATTTAAAGACAGTGTGCTCCTATTGCACTTAAATCCTAGGTCCGCCTCTGGGTGCTGTATAAATATTTGGTGAAGAAAAGTTCATTTAAAATAGTATTACTAATGAACTTAACTTGAAACTAAAGGCATGCTACTCGCTAAGTAAGATAATTTGATAGTATAAAGTTTCTTGACATTATCGGTGTGTATAAGTTGAAAGTATTCCAAACAAATAGTCTCAAGTATTTCTACAGCAAAAAGAATGTTATACAAACTATAGCAAAGATAAAGTAATATTCATAATGTAAGCCTTAAGATCTAGGGAAACACCAAACACGAGCTGATGTTAAAGGTAGCCAGAGAGAGAAACTTCTTTAATTAAAATAAATGAATAGGTGAACTCTTACATGTACATTACTACAGAAAAAGTGTATTCATGTAAGAGTGGATGTAAAATTTTACCTTTTAGTGTTGTATACGGGTAAAATCGAGCTTGCCTAATATTGTACAACTAACCGAAATCGGGATAACAAATTAAAGCTCGGCCTCGGTTATATCGGATCATGATACGGAGATGGATTGGTAAGCTCGTAGAACGATGGCCGATCAAGATCGATATCAGCCGTGATCGAGACCGAAGCGAGAAAGAGTTCGCGCGAGATTGAAGGAAGCCCGCTAGGTCGAATAACAGAAAGCCGAGATATCCGTGATCGGGCAAGAATCGTGGAGGAAATCTCGACATGTATCAAGTCAAGACCAGATATTTAGCCCATCATGATATTTCCTTCTGTAATTAGAATTATACAATAAATAGGATTCCTATACTATATAAAGAGGGTCCTAATCATTTTTTCTCTTGCAAGCTCTATAATTCAGTTCATACTTTTCAATAGCTTACTCAGTTGGTTCGAGGACGGCGTAGCTCGATTGCCACATCTGTTCATCAAATTGGTTTGCTTTATTTTACTGTTAATTTCTCACATTAATTCTCATATTTATTAGTTTGTGCCAAGTGAAATCACATATCCTTGAAACACTTATAAGTTTAATTGTTATCCTATTTTAAGGGTAAACAGTTTGGCGCCCTCCGTGGGGCTAAGGATAATAGTGATTGCCTGGTACAATTTTCGTATCAATTTTACGCTTGTTGAAGTGTCTTTGATTACAGGATTAACATGTCAAACTCCCAAGTAACACTGTCACGATCCAAAATCCGCTAGTCGTGATGGCACCTAACCCAACCCGCTAGGTAAGCCAACTAATAATTGTCCAATTTCAATAATAGTAATAAGACAATCAAACAAAGGAATTATCTGAATCTTAAACCTTTCCCAAGGACCGTTAGTACAAATCATGAGCTTCTAAGAATAGAATTTACAAAGGTGATATGGAGTAGATACCTCTTCTGTTTGAAAAGTACATAAATAGATTTCTTTTGATAAATATAAGGCTACCATGAACAAGAGGTAACTATAATAGGAACGCAGGTACATCTTCAAATCCGGCAACCATCGAGCATAGCAACAACAATAGCCAACATCTCCACGCAATGTGTAGAAATGTAGTATCAGTATAACCGACCCCATGTACTGAGTAAGTAACAAACCTAACCTTAGGTTGAAAGCAGTAACGAGCTGGAACATAGGTCCGGTCCAACACCAATAACCAATAGCAGTTCATAACAACGTAGAGCATATAAATAAGAAAGTAAATCAGAGATAAAATGCTCATCTTTTTCACAGTTTTCCGAAAATAGTTCCACTTTTCAAGAATATAAGTGAAAACTCAAATCCTTTAGCGAAATCGTCGTAAAACATGAGATAGTTTGAAACTATAAATTTTTCAAAAAATCTTTTCAACAATAAATTAAATGTTTCGTTTTCTTTCCACATATAAAGTGTGAAATACCTCTCTATGCCTACATATGAATGTGTGTAAAAAGTCATGAATGACGTGATACCGTACAACATAAGAAAAAATGCATCTCTATGCCTGTATGTCATATGTGCATGCAATTCCATGTATCTCAGAGATGAATCATGTACTCACACTCTTAGAGTACTCAATCTCACTGTCTAACACTTTTCACTCATCATGCTCAACCATTCGGTATTGTATATGGCCCATATGGCCCGGGAAAATCCATTCCGGAACATATATATTACTGACTATAAGTCACCCAGTACCGAGAAAAAAGGGCAATCCAACCCTGTGGAGAAATCTATCTCCAGGTATCAATTACTTCGGACAAATCCATGTCCAGGAAAATCCATCCCTCAATAATATATATCACTACTAAAAAAATTGGTTTTAGCGACGGACAAAGTTTGTAGCTAAATAAAAAAATTCGTTGCTAATCTTATTTAGCGACGGATTAGCGACAGCTTATCAAGAAATTCTGCTAGCTACGGGCAATTTAACGACAGATTAGCGACGAACGTTCGTAGCTAAATCCAATTTTTTTAATGTATCATCCGTGCTCGTTGGGGATGTGTACAGACTCCGGAGGGGCTCCTACAGCCCAAGCGCTATCATAAGTCAGATCCAAGAATAAATCAATATAACATGCTGCGGCGTGCAGCCCGATCCTATAACTGTCACTCATAATCAGGCTCTCAGCCTCACTTAGTCAGCAATCTCTCCAGTCTCACTCACGGGCTCACAATGTCATGATACTAGCCCGAGAACAATGATATGATGTATCCATAAACAACAATTAAGATTGAGTATGATATAAATGCATGAATATGACAGAGTACGAAATATCAATAAAATCAGTGAGATGACAGTAAGAAACGAGCACTATGGGTCCTAACAATATCAGCATAAGCCTAAACAAGTTATCTAGCATGATTGACAACTCAGGTACTTAATCAGATGGTGAAAACACAGATATCAACAAAATAGGGCCACTAAACAGTGCCACGAAAATAACGGAGTCACAATTCACAGGGTGCATGCCCACACGCCCGTCATCCAGCATGTGCGCCACCTCATCATCAATCACATAGCACGTAATTCGGGGTTTCATATCCTCAACACTAAGTTTAGAAAGTTACTTACCTTGAACAAGCCAATTCCAATAACGAGCAAGCCAAGCGATGCTCCAAAAAATCCATCACGCCCGTAGCGACCTCCGAACGGCTCAAAACTAGGAAACAACAACTCAAATACATCAAATAAAGCCCAAGGAAATAGTTCCAAATAATAAAGAATGAATCCTAAATCAAATCCCAAATCCAGCAAAAAATCACATCCGGGCCCACACCCGGAACCCGACAAAACTCATAAAATTTGACAACCCATTCAATTACGATTCCAACCATACTAGTTTCACTCAATTCTGACTCCACTTCAATGTTCAAAACTCAAAAATTCATTTAATGAAACTTTAGGCCAAAACTCCCAATTTCCTCCTTAATGTTCATCAACCAAAAGCTAAAATCGAAGATAGATTCATGGAATATAACCCAAACCGAGTAGAGAACACTTATCCTAATGCATATGGTGAAAATTGCTTCAAGAATCGCCTTAATCCGAGCTCCATAGCTCCAAAAATGTGAAAGTGGCCGAAACCCTTGAAATAGAGTACTTTATACTTCTGCCCAGACATCATCTTTCACGAACGCGACAATACTATCGCGTTTGCGATGAACAAAATAATCTGCCACCATAACACACTTCGCGTCCGCGATAAACACCTCGCAAACGCGACTCACAGCTGACTCATACCTTCACGAACGCGGCTCCAACTACGTACGCGATGAAGAAAAGCCTCCAGTTCCAGCTCCCAGCTCAACCCTACGCGAACGTGATCCCTCGTACGCGAACGCGAAGAAGACTTTCCCTAACTCTACGCGAACGTGGACCAATACTCGCGAACGCGATGAAGGAAATTCTACTGCCATCAAAATACACTACGCGTTCGCGACACTTGCCTCGTGAACACGAAGAAGTACTGAGACACCAGATACCAGCAGAATATGGCAGTGGAAAATGAAGGAAAAATGGTCCGAAATCAATCCGAAACACGCCCGAGCCCCTCGGGACCCCGTCCAAGCACACCAACAAGTCCCGTAACATGACACGGACCTACTCGAGGCCTCAAAACACACATAAGAACATCGAAACGATGAATCACACTCAATTCGAAATCAATGAACTTTGAAACTTTAATTTCCACAACCGATGCCGAAACCTATCAAATCACGTCCGATTGACCTCAAATTTTGCACACAAGTCACATTAGACATTACGGACCTGCTCCAACTTTCCGAATCGAAATTTGACCCAGATATCAAAAAGTCCACTCCCGGTCAATCTTTCTAATATTCCAACTTCCGCCGTTTCAAGCCAAATTCTAACGCGGTCAAATATTAAAAAGTCAAACTTGGTCAAACATTTCAAATTCAAAGCTTCTAGCTGAGAATCATTCTTCTAAATCAATTCCGAATAACCTGAAAACCAAAACCGACGATTTACATAAGTCATAATACTACTCACGCCCTCAAACAACTGAGTGAAGCGCAAATGCTCAAAATGACCAGTCGGGTCGTTACATCCCCCCCCCCCACTTAGGCTTACGTTCGTCCTCGAACGTGCCAAGAGTTTTTTCGAAAATCCATCAAATCGCCATGTAACCGTACCATGCACATACCCGGGGGTGATCCCACGTCACCCTATCCCATATAAGTCTGATAACACAACATAACTAAAATTTCCTAATTCAAATTAGCCCATAAGCCTTAGAATCCAATTTCTAACATTCGGAATTTCCATAAGATCATATTCTTACATCAACACATTGTTCAAGTCTTAATAAGCTGTATCAAGTCTTCACCATGACCCAAGATGTTATCACATGATATACTGCATAACTCAAATACTCATAGCGGTATCTTCTAATCACAGTAGCTGCTCCAAACAATCCAATGCCGCTAACAAACCTCTTATCAAACAAAGCCTCGTTATAACACCTTCATACACTGCCTATGATGAAAGAACCACACAGAAACTCATAACCATTCACCAGATCAATAGGTCGTGGAGCTCCCTCTCCACCGACAAGAACAATAGCAGATTTCTAAGCCGACTTTCGATATTATCCTTCCAAATATACCACCATCAAATTCGATAGTATCCATCTTAGGTACAATGACCTCATCTCGTCCAACCCGTCCACTCTGGTGGCATGACACATCAATACAATCTAAAACCACAACCCGTGTTGCAACTCGTTCACCAATTAGCAACATTCCAAATGTACTCAATCATGAAAATGACTCAAACGAGAGAACTGTACCACCAGCTTAACAAGTACCATCACAACGCCATGCTAAGGGCCTAGCACACACCTTAGAACCAAAACACACGAATCCAACACAAAGGATCATATTCAACATAACTCCGCCGCAATGCGTGACCCTATCCAAATGCTGGTCCATATTACATACCTCGAGCCGCCTTGCTCAAAACCAATAACCAAGTGCATTACCATAACCATGGAGAGCAAATAACACGATACCACAATCCAGAAAGAATATAGCCAACGCACAATCAATCATGCAGTACCCAAACACTCATCTCGCTGAAATTCCGCTATAAAGCCCAAATAGAACCCCACCATATATGCATATAACCAACGAATAACAACTCCTCGTAGCATAGAAGAGTAACTCAGAGATCACTTTCAGAACACAAATAAGCTCGGCAACAACCGAATGTCACATCCCTCAACAATAGCAGTATGGGGCCAACCAATTCGACCCGGTGCAGAACACACATCCTAATTGGGCCTACCAATGGACCCCTAAATCAACTCTGGTCATCCACAAATAGATACACGACCCTCCGAAGATCCACAATGACTTACCCATAACAGATACCATCCCCTGACTAGCTTTGGCCACATTTTCACAGTCCACAACCACGAAACGATCTACTCATGAGAACTCCCAGTCTCCAAATCTATAGAGCACACGAATCACCATATCTGACCCCAACTCCACCGCTCTAATATCTAACACATCTCTCATACACAATCATCCCATGAGGAATACTTCTAAAATTCTTCCATGCCACAAAGCAAAATTTGAACATCAACAGTCGATCAACCAGGAGAGTGCCGCAATACCAATGAAGTATCCATAAATCAAAACACAGTGCCTCTTCTGAAACTTACAGCCTCATCAAGCCATATCTAATAATAGTATCATCTATCTAATCATCTGAGATCGTCCATGTTGCCTAAGAATTCAGGACCTTCCTTTCAATATCGAATCGTGACCTTGCACTTGCAAATCTCAATACTACACGACACACCACACCCATTATGCCATCATATGAAAGATACGAAAATCTCAAAATCAACTCTGAGTCACAAGTATAATATATATATTCAATCAGGCAGAATACTTCCATTTGATCCCATATAGGACGAAATCCTAATCCACAACATGTTCCATACACCGGTAGGACATATATACCTCGAACCATGGTAGAAACTATCGAGAACTCTTCGAAACCCATTTTCACATAACCAGGCCATCAGAACTAAATCTTTCTAACTTAACCAAGCCCCGCAGGTCACCAATTCCAAGAGCATTACCACGAAGCACCTGTAGAAAGTCACCACATCATAAGTACCCAAAGAACAGATCATATATTTTATTGTGTTGTTCCAACCTACTACCAAGTCGTTCCCAACTTCTCCGAGTTTCTGTCTTATTGCCTTCAAGTTGACACTTTTCCTCGCCAGAACACCACGACCCTTAAAAAAACTCACACAATCTGTCCTAACATAAAACCACATGCCTTAAAGCACATAAGCCACAAAACGCTCTCTTAAGCACCCCCAAAATACCACAACCGAGATACTCACTGCTAAGAGACCTCCTACGAATTTCAAGCTATTCTTTCACCTTCCTGATACAAAAATGTAGAATCCATACGGATATAGAAATGACACAAGTCTCGAGACCATCCACTGAAAATCTCAGTTTCTAGCCATATACAAATCCTGAAAGTTCCTAATTGCTACATTTAAATCTTGCACCTATTAGAACTATTCTCGAGAGTCTTCCACCCTGCTCAAATCTCAATTATACGGACCGAACAACCTCTGGCCCATTAGCACACCAACACCCAAGGAAGTGACCCCACCTTAATGCAAACAAACTAATTCCTATTCCATGCACACTACATCCTTCACGAATAACCACTCAATCATTCCATGTTTTCCATATACCCATAGAGTGTAATACGGCCCACACCCAGAAATCCCTTCACTTGAGTCATCCTCAATCTCAACCTCTGTAAGTCATAACTAATTAACAAGTATACCTCAAACCGAACCCAATACAACACCTAGACGTGCAATCAACTTACCAATAGCAGACTCCTCCACGCGGCTCAAAGCCATAGGTCAAAACACATAATAACTCATGATGCCCATACTCTATTACAACCAGAATACCGCAGTGAGATTCCACTAAATCCTCTATAAGCTCATGAAACACAAACCATCTAGATCTCAAATCATTCACAAATCTTGCATTCGCATTTGTGACAGTCAAGCCAACACTTATAAGCGATCCAAACTCAAATTGCAACACATATAATTCACTGGTAAAAGAGAACTGGCTACAAAAAAAACATAGGGATCACATAAACCTCAAGTCATCCTGTAGGAGATAAAACACATGCTTTACCTCAATCTGACATCTCTCTATTCCCTTCCACAGTCATGACTACTACGCAATCACTTAATCTTCCTGAGTCTGAACTCATATCACGACATTGAAAACTTACTTCACTCTGCAACCAAACAACATGAAAGATCCTTCAACACGCCCATAACTCGAGACTATACGTCGAATAAAGACATAAATCAGGCACCCAGTAGCCCCTTCTACACCTCAAGCAAACCCTTTTAGTCACATTTGAACCATATGAACACATCTCGTAGTCATATCATACTCATCACATAGCCACCCAGCCACAAACTCCACTAATAGGGACACTGCCGGGCATATAAATCCAAAAGCACATGCTCACACAATCAACACCTCTATGCTCAAGCCACAGTCGAAACTCGGCCTCTAGTCCTCCAGACTGGCCCATCATCAGCATACTGAAATCACATCTCGCACCTCATCCCGGGAATCACAGGCCGTCCATGCAAAACTAATACCGAGCGCTCATGTGCGCATACGAATGCGTGGAAGGAATTTCAAGAGTTACGCTTCAAGCTGAATCAATGTCGCACGATAAGGAAAGAAAGATGGGAAGTATATCCTAAATTCCCTGTAGCCTCTCGAAGATAGATATGGACGTCATCATACTAATTCGCGTGACTCTACATGACACTTGCTCATGACTTGTAGAACCTATGAACCAAGGGCTCTGATACCAATCTGTCACGACCCAAAATCCGCTAGTCGTGATGGCACCTAACCCAACCCTCTAGGTAAGCCAACTAATAACTGTCCAATGTCAATAATAGTAATAAGAATATCAAACAAAAGAATTATCTGAATCTTAAACCTTTCTCAAGGACTGGCAGTACAAATCATGAGCTTCTAAGAATAGAATTTACAAAGCTGATATGAAGTAAATACATCTTCTGTTTGAAAAGTACATAAATAGAGTTTTTTTTATAAATTTGAGGCTACCATGAACAAGAGGCAGCTACAAGAGGAATGCAGGTACATCTTCAAATTCGGCAACCATCGAGCACATCAACAACAACAGCCAACATCTACACGCAATGTGCAGAAGTGTAGTATCAGTATAACCGACCCCATGTACTGAGTAAGTAACAAACCTAACCTTAGGTTGAAAGCAGTGACGAGCTGGAACATAGGTCGGGTCCAATACCAATAACCAATAGCAGTTCATAACAACGTAGAGCATATAAATAAGAAAGCAACTCAAAGATAAAATGCTCAACTTTTTCACAGTTTTCCAAAAATAGTTCCACTTTTCAAGAATATCAATGAAAAATCAAATCCTTTACCAAAATCGTCGTCTAAATTGTTCCGAAAATCCTTTCCACAATAAATTAGATGTTTCGTTTTCTTTCCATATAGCAAGTGTGAAATACCTTTTTATGCCCACATATCAATGTGTGTAAAAAGTCATGAATGACGCGTGACCGTACAACATGAGGAAAAATGCATCTCTATGCCTGTATGTCATGTGTGCATGCCAATGTCATGTATCTCAGACATGAATCGTGTAATCACACTCTCAGAGTACTCAATCTCACTGTCTTACACTTTCCACTCATCATGCTCAACCACACGGTACTGTATATGGCCCATACGGCCCAGGGAAATCCATCCCGGAACATATATAACATAGACTATAAGTCACCCAGTACCGAGGGAAGAGGGCAATCCAACCCTATGGAAAAATCCATCTCCAGGTATCAATTACTTCCGGCAAATCCATGTCCAGGGAAAACATCACTTGATAATATCATCCGCGCTCACTAGGGGAGTGTACAGACTCTGGAGGGACTCCTACAACCCAAGATCTATCATAAGCTAGATCCAGGCATAAACTAATATAACATGATGCGGCGTGCAGCCCGATCCCATAACTGTTACTCATAATCAGGCTCTCAGCCTCACTTAGTCAGCAATCTCTCCAATCCCACTCACAAGCTCACAATGTCATGATACTAGCTCGGCAACAATGATATGATGTGTCCATAAACAACAACTAAGACTAAGATATAATATGAATGCATGAATATGACTGAGTACGAAATATCAATGAAATCAGTGAGATGACAGTATGAAACCACCACTATGGGTCATAACAACATCAGCATAAGCCTAAACAGGTTATCTAGCATGATTGATAGCTCAGGTACTTAATCAAATGGTGAAAACACATATATCAACAAAATAGGGCCACTAAACAGTGCCACGAAAACAACGGAGTCACAATTCACCGGGTGCACGCCCACACGGCCGTCACCTAGCATGTGCGTCACCTCATCATCAATCACATAGCACGTAATTCGGGGTTTCATACCCTCAACATTAAGTTTAGAAGAGTTACTTACCTCGAACATGCCAATTCAAATACCGAGCAAGCCAAGCGATGCTCCAAAAATTCCATCACGCGCGTAGCGACCTCCGAACGACTCAAAACTAGGCAAAAGCAACTCAAATACATCAAATAAAGCCCAATGAAACAGTTCCAAATGATAAAGATAGAATCTTAAATAAAATCCCAAATCCGGCAAAAAATCACACCCGGGCCCGCACCTCGAAACCCAAAAAACTCACTAAATCCGACAACCCATTCAATTACGAGTCCAACCATACCAGTTTCACTCTATTCCGACTCTAATTCCATGTTCAAAACTCAAAATTTCATATTATGAAACTTTAGGCCAAACCCCCCAATTTCCTCCTTAAAATTCATCAACCATAAGCTAAAATCGAAGATAGATTCATGGAATATAACCAAAACCGAGTAGAGAAAACTTATACCAATTCATATGGTGAAAATTTCTTCAAGAATTGCCTCAATCCGAGTTCCATAGCTCCAAAAATGTGAAAATGGCCGAAACCCTCGAAATAGACTATTTTATACTTCTGCCCAGACATCCTCTTTCGCGAACGCGGCAATACCACCGCGTTCGCGATGAACAAAATAATCTGCCACCATAACACACTTCACGTTCGCAATAAACACCTCGCGAACGCGACTTACAGCTGAATCATACCTTCACGAACGCTGCTCCAACTATGCGAACGCGATGAAGAAAGGCCTCCAGTTCTAGCTCCCAGCTCAACCCTACGCGAACGCGAAGAAGACTTGCCCAACTCTAGGCGAACACGGACTAATACTTGCGAACGCAATGAAGGAAATGCTACTGCCATAAAAATATACTACGCATTCAAGGTACTTGCCTCGCGAATGCGATGAAGGACTGAGACACCAGATATCAGCAGAATACAGCAGTGGAAAATGAAGGAAAAATGGTCCGAAATCAATCAGAGACGAGCCCGAGCCCCTCGGGATCCCGTCCAAATATACCAACAAGTCCCGTAAAATAACACGGACCTACTCGAGGCCTCAAAACACACATAACAATATCGAAATGATGAATCACACCTCAATTCAAAATCAATGAACTTTGAAACTTCAACTTCCACAACCAATGCCGAAACCTATCAAATCACGTCCGATTGACCTCAAATTTTGCACACAAGTTAGATTTGACATTACGGAAGTGTTCTAACTTCCGGAATCGAAATTCGACCCCAATATCAAAAAGTCCACTCCCCGTCAAACTTTCCAAAATTTAAACTTTCGCCATTTCAAGCCAAATTCTACTGCGGGCCTCCAAATCACAATCCGGACGAACTCCTAATTCTAAATCACCCAACGTAGCTAACGGAACCATCAGAAATCTAACTCGAGGTTAAATACTAAAAAGTCAAACTTGGTCAAACTTTTCAAACATCTAGCTGAGAATCATTCTTCTAAATCAATTCAGAATAACCAGAAAACCAAAACCGACGATTCACATAAGTCATAATACATCATACAGAGCTACTCATGCCCTCAAACAACTAAGAGAAGTGCAAATGCTCAAAAAGACTAGTCGATTCGTTACAAACACCCACACATAGAGACAATGGCCTTGGTCTTCATGGAGAGAAAGAAAACATAGCCGCCACAGGAAATGAAGTACCTGCAGTCAACCCCGATGGAGCGCTGGACGTGGACCCAATTGACGTCAGCTCCCATATCGCCATTAATGGAAATTTGGGCATCGATCCTGAAAATAGCATCCGCAGGGATGCTCAAACAACCGATCAGAGCGCACAGAGCGGTCAAGAAGGCTGGATCAACCTTTGAATGATATTCGAAATGTTGCAGACTCAACAAGCTGCAATAGCACAACTCCAAAATAAGAATCACGCACCAAGAAAAATCGAGCTCGAGCCATCACAAGAAGTTGTTCATAGAGCTGAATCGGTGCCAAAAAGATTGAGTAGAGGAGAATCAGAGACTAATCCTGCTATCATAAAGATGCTCGAGGAATTGACAAAGCCAATCGAGACTGGGTAAAAGAAGATCGAGGAAAATGATAAGAAAGTGGAAACTTATAATTCCAGGGTTTACCAAATCCCAGGCGCACCCCCAATATTGAAAGGGCTAGATTCTAAAAAGTTTGTACAAAAACCCTTCCCCCTAAGTGCAGCTCCGAAACCAATCCCGAAGAAGTTCCGCATGCCTAAAATTCCGACGTATAACGGGACCACTGATCCGAATGAACACGTCACCTCGTATACATGTGCCATCAAAGGAAATGACTTAGAAGATGATGAAATTGAATCCGTGAAATTCGGCGAGACTCTATCAAAGGGTGCCATGATATGCCACTCATCCAACAAAGCCTTCAATTGAGGAGCCTCCCATCTTGGAGTTGAATCCATTGCCTCCACATCTTCGATAAATAAAAAGACACTCACGAGAACAAGCATAGAGCAATATGTGTTATGAGAATTAATACAAGGCAATCATTATTATCCTTAGCCCCACATCCCCATAGCTTCACAATAATTGAAGCGGAATTTGATCGAATATCCAGCTGTCACTTGGCCGATGTACATAATCGACACCAGTCAAAGATTAGGGTCGAAGACGACCAGTTGGGGGCTCCTTCCGGGTCCGTCTATCCAATTAGGTCCATCGATAGAGTTAAAAGGGACATTGATCGGGATCCACTGTCGAATAGATATCCGTATCAACCATATGGCAAAGATCGGAGAAATAACGGGCCTGGACGCAACCCCATTCGAAATGATAGAAGGAATAATCGAGGATAGAGCTCCCGAGGACTCATGAGCAATAGTGGTTTCGATAGAGATGCCGGATCCAAAGAAGCACCTCGATTATCAGAGTATAACTTCAACGCAGATGGTTCCGCCATAGTGTCAGCCATTGGACGTATCAAAGATACCAGGTGGCCTCGACCTCTGCCAACCGATCCGGCTTAGAGAAATCTAGACCAAATATGCAAGTATCATGATGGTCATAAAACAGAAGATTGCAGGCAGCTAAGGGAGGAAGTAGCCTGATTGTTCGATGAGGGGCATCTTCGAGAATTCTTAAGTGATCGAGCCAAGAACAACTTTAACACAGAGATTCAAATAGACAGAACAAGCAAGAAGAGCCGCAACACGTGATTCACATGATCGTCGGAGGGGTTGATGTTCCTCAAGGACCGGTATTTAAACGCACCGAGGTGACGATCACAAGGGAAAAGCGAACTCGGGATAACTTACCAGAGGAAAACATGTCTTTCAATGACGAGGATGCAGAATGGATTGAACAACCTCACAACATGTGTTTCTTGATCCAAGGTAGCTCGGCCAACATTATTCGAGCAAGGGTCGTGGAACAACTCGGCCTACAAAATCAAATTGTGCCTGCAGCCCGAGTACTTAATGGCTTCAATATGGCAAGTGAAACCACCAAAGGTGAAATTATTTCACCAGTAAACCTGGCGGGGACCATCCAAAAAACAAAGTTCCATGTGATCGAGGGTGACATGAGGTACAATGCACTGCTCGGAAAGGCCTTGGATCCATAACATGGTGGCAGTACCCTCGACCCTTCACCATGTTCTAAAGTTGCCAACATCAGAGGGATTTAGAACAATGTACCTGGAACAACCTGCCGCCAAGGAGATGTTTTCCATCGACGAAGTAATAGCGGTATCGGCACTTTTATCAGCAAATGGGTCAGATTCAAAGGGAAAGCAAGAGGCCAAATAGCAACCATAGCCACCAGCCTCGACCCAACCGAAGGAGCAAGGATCCTACGAGGATGATGATTGTATGATACCTCGATCCTTCATAATCCTCGATGATTTTGACGCCACAAAATCAACGGTCGAAGAGCTGGAACAAATCTTACTGATCGAGCATCTGCCCAATCGAAAGGTATACATGGGCACAGGGTTAACTCCCGAGCTCAAGAAAAAAACTTATTAAATTTCTTAAAGCTAATATAGATTGTTTTGCCTTGTCCCATCTCGATATGACAGGGATCCAACCGGAGATCACTACTCATAAACTAAGCTTGGACCCGAAGTTCCGCCCGGTGAAACAAAAAAGGAGGCCTCAGTCTGAGGTCAAATACGCCTTCATCAAAGATGAGGTAACCAAACTTCTCAAAATAGGATCCATTCGGGAAGTAAAATATCCCGAATGGTTAACAAACATAGTGGTAGTCCCTAAGAAGGGAAACAAACTTAGAATGTGCGTAGATTGTATAGACTTGAACAAACAATGCCTCAAAGATTCTTTTCCGTTGCAGAATATTGATCGTATGATCGATGACACGGCCGGCCACGAGATTCTCAGTTTTCTCGATGCCTACTCCGGATACAATCAAATACATATGAACCCAGATGATCTAGAAAACACTTCATTTATCACTAAATACGACACCTATTGTTATAATGTAATGCCATTCGGACTAAAAATGCTGGTGCAACTTATCAACGCCTAGTAAATTGAATGTTCGAAGAACATATAGGAAAATCGATGGAAGTTTATATTGATGACATGCTAGTTAATCCCTGCGAGCAGAGGACTATTTGAAACATTTGCAGGAGACTTTCGATATAGTAAGGAAGTACAATATGAAACTCAACCCAGAAAAGTGTGCATTTGGGGTTGGCTCGGGCAAGTTTCTCGGCTTTATGGTGTCCAATCGGGGTATCGAGATCAACCCCGATAAAATCAAAGTTATCGAGGATATTAAAGTCGTAGATAATGTAAAGGCTGTGCAGAGGCTAACCGGGCGCATAGCCGCCTTGGGGCGATTCATTTGGAGGTCCTCGGATAGAAGTCACCGATTCTTCTCACTGCTTACAAAGAAGAACAATTTTGCATGGACCACGGAATGCCAACAGGCCTTGTAGGAACTAAAGCGATACTTATCGAGCCCGCCGCTGTTTAATACCCCAAAAATGGATGAACAACTTTACTTGTACCTGGTAGTCTCGGAGATAGCGGTAAGTGGAGTCCTGGTCCGAGAAGAACAAGGTACGCAATTCCCTGTCTATTATATTAGTCGGACCTTAGGCGAGGCCGAGACTAGATATCCACACTTAGAAAAGTTAGCACTCGCTTTGATAAGCGCCTCTAGGAAATTAAAACCATATTTTCAATGTCATCCCATATGTGTTGTAACAACTTATTCCCTTCGAAATATTTTGCATAAACCCGAACTTTCGGGGCGATTGGCCAAATGAGCCGTGGAACTCAGTGGGTACTATATTGAGTATCAACCCTGAACAACCATCAAGTCTCAAATCTTTGCAGACTTCATAGCTAACTTCACGTCGGCCCTCGTACCCGAGGTTGAAAAGGAGTTGTTATTAAAATCGGGTACGTCATCGGGGGTGTGGACCCTATGGATGGTGCTTCGGACGTGAAGGGGTTCGTGTTGGGTATCATTCTAAAATCACCCACGGGTAATATAATTAGATAATCTATCAGGACTCCGAAATTGACTAACAGTGAGGCCGAGTATGAGGCCATGATTGCAGGTCTCGAGTTGGCTAAAAGCCTGGGAGCAGAAATCATCAAAGCCAAATGTGATTCCCTCTTCATGGTCAACCAAGTCAATAGGACCTCCGAAGTTTGAGAAGACTGAATAAACAGATAATTGGATAAACTACAGGTAACATTACATCGGTTTAAAGAGTGGACATTACCATATGTACCTCGAGAATAGAACAGTGAGGCTGTAGCGCTTGCAAACTTGGGGTCATTGGTCGAAGATGACGAACTTAACTCGAGGACTGTCGTGCAAATCTCAAGATCAGTAATCGAAGAAGGCCATTCCGAAATAAATTCTACAAGTTTGACCTGGGATTGAAGAAACAAGTACATAGAATACCTAAAGAACGGGAAGCTCCCATCAGATCCAACGGATTTGAGAGCTCTACGCACAAAGGCAGCACAATTCACTTTGTCTGAGGATGGAACGTTGTTTAGAAGGATGTTCAATGGACCGTTAGCGATATGTTTGGGACCAGGAGATACCGACTACGTCCTACGGGAGATTCACGAAGGCACTTGTGGAAACCATTCCTGTGCCGAATCACTTGTTCAAAAGTTATAAGAGCAGGGTACTATTGGGTCGATATGGAAAAGGATACAAAAGAGTTCGTTTGAAAGTGCGAAAAATGTCAAAGGTATTCGCCAATGATTCACCAGACCGGAGAATAGCTCCACGGTCTTATCCTCATGGCTGTTCATGAAGTAGGGAATGGATATCATCGGCACTCTACCATCGGCCCCAGGTAAAGCTCAGTTTATTTTGTTTATGATTGATTATTTTTCTAAGTGGGTTGAAGCACAGGATTTTGAAAAAGTCAGAGAAAAAGAAGTCATAGACTTCATTTGGGACCACATTATATGTCGATTTGGGATGCCTGCTGAGATTGTGTGCGACAACGAAAAGCAATTCATCGGCAGCAAAGTGACTAAATTTCTCGAGGATCACAAGATTAAAAGGACTATCAACGCCATACCACCCCTGCGAGAACGCACAAGCCAAATCAACCAACAAAACCATATTCAGAATCTTAAGAAAAGATTGACCGACTCTAAGGGAAAATGGAGAGAGATAGTGCCCGAGGTTCTTTGGGTGTACCGGACGACGTTGAAATCCAGTACAGGGCACCACCGTTCTCTTTGTTTTATGGTGCCGAAGCTCTTATTCCAGTCGAGGTCGGGGAACCTAGTCTCAGGTTTCAATATGCATTAGATGAATCGAATAACGAGACCATGAATTCGAGCCTAAAATTGTTGGATGAAAGAAGCGAGGCCGCCCTCGTTCGATTGGCCGCACAAAAACAACTGATCAAAAGGTATTTTAATCGAAGAGCCAATCTTCGACACATTAAAATTGAGGACTTGGTGCTAAGAAAAGTAACCCTCAACACTCAAAACTCGAATGAAGGAAAACTGGGTCCAAATTGGGAGGGACCATATCAGGTCCTCGACATCATCAGAAAGGGATCCTACAAGCTCGGCACAATGAACGATGAGCAATTACCAAACAATTGGAATGTATCACTCCTAAAGCGATACTACTGCTAAGGTACAACTTTATCTATTTTCATTTATATTTTAAACTAACAAATTGTAGGTGTTCGATCGAGGACAACGATGGATTCTTCAATACGAAGTCTTTAGGTCTGAAAGCACGCGGTGCACTCTTTTTTCCTTAGACTGGTTTTTGTCCCAAATGGGTATTTCCGACGAGGTTTTTAACGAGGCAACCATTGATCATGCTAACTTAGAACAATTCAACAGTATCCGAGGCTTCTTTACAATCAACCTCAAATACTGGGGGGCATTACCCTCGAATGTCAACTTTGTTGCAAGGAAATTACTTCGTAACAGCGGGGTCTCGATACGTAAATTTTGTAAAGGCCAAACGGTCGAATGAACTGTGCCCATATAGGTTACTCAAGCCCTAACATCAAACATGTACGCATGTATAATCATCTATTGAAAGAAGTATTTTTCCTTGCCGATATCTCATGACATAGAAATTTTTTCTACTTTACAACTTCATACTCTGGATGTATTGTGTAAGCAAGCTTAAAGGGCCGATCATAACGAAAGTTCAAACAACTAACCCCACGCTCGGGGACTGCCGTCCATAAAACAACCGAGATCGAATTATTAAAACTTCGAGATCATAAGACCTTAAAGGTGACCCTCGATTTTTATAGGCCACAACCACCCCACTCGGGGACTGACACTTCGGGCACCAAAGTGATACGGGAAAATAAGCCTAAGAGGCAAGTCCCAAATAAATAGGCTACGACCAAATTAACACGGGCGGAGACGTCCGAATTCCGTAATAAAACAGGCCTTCAAATATTTTCATGAACCGGTTAAAAGGGCTACCCTCGGAAAAATTATAAAGGGCTTCAATAATATCAAGCCATAACAATTGTAATGAGTACAAAATTGTTCGAAATCTCGAACAATCCCTTATTTCATGCTAAGGCATTACTGATTTTGCAAATGCAAATGATAAAAACTTTTCAAGCCGAAAAAGGGGAAAAAGCCATAATTATTCTTTATACAAAGGCCATGTCGGCCTAATAAAAAAGCCTAAGGTCTATTTTTTGCTTC
This sequence comes from Nicotiana attenuata, assembly GCF_001879085.1. Classification (NCBI taxonomy): domain Eukaryota; kingdom Viridiplantae; phylum Streptophyta; class Magnoliopsida; order Solanales; family Solanaceae; genus Nicotiana; species Nicotiana attenuata. Next base: position 29,561,882 of record NC_031995.1, read on the forward strand.
GAGTTCGAAAGATCATCCTCGTTCAAATAAAACCTAAGGGTTACCTTATTTCTAGTCTAAGCAAGCACTCACTCAATCACAAAAACTATGCTAGTTTGGTTTCGGTCGAATTGCCCAAACCTCGAACCCATGAATAACAATTTCATAGGGCACAAATTTCATAAGACATAAGTGAAATGAAGTTTCAAAGAACAAGATAGAAAGAGGAAAAGATCTTTATATATGTCAAAAGTTTTTACAAGGGCCACATGGCCTGATCAAAAAAATTTCTTTACAAAGGTCGATCGGCCTCAAAGTAAAAGTGAAAATTACTAGGCCTAAGCAGCACGAACCTTATCGGAGGAAGTTTCTTCACCCTCAGAATCTTCTCCACCAGGTCCGCTCACATTCTCGGAATCCTCATCGGGAAATGCTAGTTTTCGAGCCTTTGCTTCCTCAGCCTTGGCGATCTCGAGTTCAGCAGATATATCGAAACTTTGAGCAAGGACCCCCTCGAGAGCCTCCCTTCGAGCCTGCCACTTCGAATGATCCACCATGCCTATGGCCTACTCGAGGGTCGCTTTCATATCAACCTTGTATTGGGCCACAGTAGCCTGAGCCTTAGTATTGGCCGTGGCCGCTTCAGATCTAGCAATCTCGAGCTCTTTGGCCAGATTGGCTAAATTGGACTCGAGCTCCTCGACCTTCTTCTCCTGAATCGAGGCATTCTGCCTTGTGACCTGAATCTAGGATTTTTTAGCTGACTTGGGCTCTGCTTGGATGACCTCCTTTTTCGAGGCTAAGATATCCATACATCCCATGAACTTTTCAGCCTCGGCTCATACTTCATCTATTTGCCTTTGAAGATCCTTGATTTGTTTGGGTCTCTATCGAACCTGCAGAATTGGATCGTTAGTTGTTATCTCCGATTCATCCTCACTATCATGAAGAACTCGAAATACCTGCTCGGCCATCTCAACATGCTCATCTTGAGCCGCCACCAAGTCTACCTGAAGCTTCTCACCAAGAAGCTTGTAAGTATCGCATTTCTCTGTGAGGCCCTGGACCGCGGCCTTGTGTTCTTCTCGGATTCAAAGAAAGGACTCATGATGCAACACCAAAGAATACGAGAAAGGAAGGAAATGTTAGAGATATCTACGATTCATAGTCATAAAGAAACAATGCAATGACCCTTGAAACTTACCCGATTCAGAGCATGCTGGGCCACGTTGAACAAGTAACCAACTTCCACCGCATCCATCTTGGCTTGGTCCTCTTCAGTGACCAAGCATCGGAGATAGCTAGCCACCCCTACGCGGGCAGAGAAAACTTGAGCGTCCACCGGGATCGAGATGATAAGTGGCCGCTTACGCTCAGGATCAACGCTGGGAGCCGGGAATTGGTTGGTCAGTTTAAAGCTCGAGGAAGCCTCACTCGAGATCTTCCTCGGTACGTCCAAATCACCAAGACCGGTGACAACTTCAACTCGGCGAAAAAATCTAAGAAGAAATCTTCCTCTCCATGGGCTCCCTCCTCGTGACAAGTCTCCTCCGCTTGAGCGTCACGTATCATCGAGTCAGGAACTGGAGGGAATGAGGGGGAACCCCCGATTTCTATTGCCACAAGTGGGTCTTTCGAGGCGTCGTCTTTGTTCTGGGGAGCCTCGAGCCTGGTTTCTGCTCCAGCATCGATAGAATCTTTGGTAGCCTTCCCACTTCGAGGTGAGGCATCTTCGGTTCTTTCCGGCTCGGGCTCATCAAGTCGGGGCAAAGCAGTTTGGGCTCCCACCGATCCGATGGTTCTTTCAATCTCTGTGCCAGCTCGCACATGAGTCACCGATCCAGACTTTTCTTCTTCGGTCACATCCAATATCTGATGGACGGACTCAAGAGATACGTGGATAACGTCCCCCTTAGGCTTGGGAGGCCTCCTAGCCGGCTTTTCTTTTTCGGGCCTGGAGAACTCGGAGCCTCCTTTCTTTTCTTCTCTTTACCTGCTTTGGGGCTAATGAGGAAAGAAGTGCCTCTTCTTCAGCAGAGGGGGGCCTCATTATTACATCCTTCCCGAGGCCTACAAAAAGGAAAAGATGAGTAAGTACAGTATTGAAGCCCGAATAAAAAACCTTTCCAAAGAAAGAAGATTACCGTTGTTACGGGCCTCCCATTGGCCCTTTGATAACTCCATCCAGGAACGCTCGGAGTAAGATTTTTGTGATACTAATCCCTCGGCTTATTGCCTTAGGTCGGGGATCACTTCCGGCACAACAGCCACAACTACAACACAAAAGCTTGGATGAGGGGAGGACAAGAGGTGAAACGGCAAAAATAAATATTCAAAGGCAAAGCAATACTTACGCTTTATGTTCCACTTTTCACGGAACGGCATATCTTCAGGAATTAGATCCGAAGTCTTTATCCGAACAAATCTGCCCATCCAACCTCGATCTCGGGTCTCGCCTATGCTCGAGAATGGGGGTTTGGTGTCTCGGCAGTGAAGCTTGATCATGCCTCCACGATAACACCGGGGGTCGTAGAGGCTCATGAGGTAACCGAGGGTAAAAGGATGCCCTCGATCTTGCCTACAAAGAATCGAAGGAGGATCACGATCCTCTAGAATGACGGATGGATTTGACCCAGGGTGACATCGTACCTCTTGCAAAAGGCAACGATGACATGGTGCAAGGAACCTATCGTGAAGGGGTAGGTATAGACGCTCAGATAACCCTATACTTGAGTGGTGATGGATTCCTCCGGGCTAGGCACTACTACAGTCTTGCCTACCCAGTTGCACTCCTCTTTCACCTTCTCGAGGGGACCTTGTGTAATCGTACACATGTACCTCGACATTGGTTCACATCGACCCGGTGTCATGGGTGTATTCTCCACCTTAAAATCAGTAGCAGTAGCGCACTTCGTCGGAACGAAGTCCACGAGGGGGTGTTCCGCCGCGGCTACGGCGCCGGCGGACTTTGATGAAGAAGCGGTTTCCTTATTTGGAATGGTTTTTGAAGTTTTAGCCATTCTTATATGCAGAGAAAGATGAAACGGGGGAAGAAATCTTGGTGTTTTGCGATGAGCAAGTAAAGAAATTCAGGGATATGAGAATATAGAGCTTTGAAGAAGGCAAAGATTTTGGAAATTAGAGGGAAGAAAATTTGTAAGTAAAGTTTGAAAGATGAAGAAAGATGCATTCATAGGTTGAAGGCTTTTGTGCCGGTGGTGGCCGACCGTCGGCTGACAAGCATTAAATGCCTAGAGAACTGTACCGGCAGGACGTTTCAGTCACCTCTGCTACTTACGTCATGATGCCTACGTCATGGTAAACCGAGGGGAAGTTCAAAAACTCAATTTTTTTCTTGTCATTGCACTCCAAAAAAACGAGGGGACTATCTGTATACGGGTAAAATCGAGCTTGCCTAATTTTGTATGACTAACCGAAATCGGGCTAATAGATTAAGGCTCGACCTCGATTATATCGGAACATGATACGGAGATAGATTGGTAACCTCGTGGAACGATGGCCGATAAAGATCGAAATCAGCCGTGATCGACCGAAGCGAGAAAGAATCAAGAGAGATCGAAGGAAGCTTGCTAGGTCGAATAACATAAAAGCCGAGATATCCGTGATCGGGCAAGAATCGTGGCGGAAATCTCGGCATGTATCAAGTCAAAACCAGATATTTAGCCCATCATGGGATTTCCTTCTGTAATTAGAATTATACCTTAAATAGGATTCCTCTACTATATAAAGAGGGTCCTAATCATTTTGTAATCATCATACCTTCACGCATATCAAAGCAATATATTACATTTGTTCTCTTGCAAGCTCTGTAGTTCAGTTCATACTTTTCAATAGCTTACTCAATTGGTTCGAGGGCGGTCTAGCTCGAGGGCCACAGCTGTTCATCACATTGGTTTGTTTTATTTTACTGTTAATTTCTCACATTGATTCTCATATTTATCAGTTTGTACCAAGTGAAATCACATATCCTTAAAACCACTTATAAATTTAATTGTTATCTTGTTTTAAGGGCAAACAAGTGTATTACTATATGAAAAATGAACATATTCATATAGCTATGTCCTCTGTCTCTGCGTGCAATGAAAATTGGGCATATATTATTCCATTATTAGAAATTCATTTCTCCTTTTCCTTTATCTTTAGCAGGTTAGGATGATTATTTCACTCGCTAATATTCCTGTCGGTGATTGGAATATGTCATTTGGATGTCCTATTCTTGCTGTTCTTGTCCACAAAAGAAAACAGAATGGACATTTCCCTAGCTAACTACTGTCATCCCCCTAAAAGATACTAATAAAAAGAATAATAAACATCTTTCCTTGTAAAGTTAAGCAGAAAAATAGTACAATGGGAGAGGAACTAAAAATCAGGGATTTGCTTCAGCACAACACATTGCATATGCGTCATGTATTGCGTATAAAGAAAATAAATTAATAAGAAAAAGAATAAGTATAGGGAAAGTAAGGAAAATATTTGAATATAACATTTGATTAGTAGTACATTTTAAGATAATGAATATTCTGTCAATTAACTAACCATTAACTAGATCATATCTATTGAAATTTTGGGCGAAAGCCATCAGTAAACAGTTGTTATATATTTTAAAATATATCTTATTGTAAACTTTCTAGGATTTGCTTTAGAATTCAAACTTTTGAAATACGCACGTCTTGAATCATATGGTCAAAGATAGGCAAAGTCCATTGCAATTAATTAATAGTGCAAAAATACGCATATCTCCAAACATCTCTTTCAATTATATCATCTAGCATCTTTTTAATCCTAAAAGATGATCTATATCTTGAGCTACAAACGTATCGTTTAGAACATTATTGAACTTTCACATTCGATGGTATTAACGTGCTTCTGTCTTGCATAAAAATTCAACCGAGACATGTAATTCTATTTTAATTTTCCAGGAATTCTAAGAGTACGATGATTAGTTACGTTATTTATGATAAGGTTCCACTTAATAAGAATTCATGGGTAGCAGTTAGGAGGAAATACACTCCCAATTTATGTGGCTATGTTTGACTTGGCACATAGTTTAAGAATTTTTTTTTTTGTTTTTTAAAGTTTGTTGTCTAAAACATGTCACGGATCATCTCATTAAGGGTGAAGTAAGAAGTTTAAATTTAAATTATTTCGAAATAAAGAAGTATGCTATTTTTTTTTAGAACAAACTAAAAATGAAATATGCAACATAAATGGAGACATATGAAATATTATGTTAGAATGACTTGCGTTAGTAGAGAGAATGAATTGTTGCTTTTTCATATGATCTTAGATAATTCTCCCCCATGAACTAAATTTGAAGTTAAATAAGTCCGAAGCCTTGTTTTTTTACCTGATATCAAAGTCAAACCTATACTTCTTAATGTTTCACCTAATTTGGGGCTCATATATCATATTGTTCGTGCTTCGAATGTTCATCATAGGGCGAGAGGGGAAGAGGGGCTGTTGAATGTTTTTGCATTGGTTGAAGCAGAGACGGAGCCATGATTTTAAGTTTATGGGTTCTGAATTTGTTTCGGAACCCATAGATCGTCTTAGTTATTGGGTTCGCAATTAAATATTCGTACATATTTAATGAATTTTTTAATATAAATACAATACTTCAACAAAAATGACTGAGTTCGGCCGAACCCGCACCTATAACGCTAGCTCCGCCTCTTGGTCGAAGGATAAGGTTGTTAATTACTTATATGATTTTTGGATACTTTTCAGCTCATGATTGATTTGGGTCGAATCAAATTGAAGTTGAAATTCTTTTACACACATTAGTGTCGGTTCGATTTGATGCTTCTAAGGCACATATAGATGTCAATTCCGAGTATTGATTAAAAAATGATGAGATGACAAACTAAGTCAAGTCAAAGAAACAAAGTCAAAAACCAAAGCCTCTACGCTTCTTGATTTTGTTGAGTTGGCAAATAAGACTCATTGTCATAGCTGCCCCATGTTTGCCCGTATTTAATCATCACCATTTTCTGTATTTTTCTCAACTACTATATAAACTTCATCATTTTTCTCTATTTTGACACCATCACATATCAACTATTTTTCTATAGTAATCATGGCTTCTTCTTGTTTACATGCCATTCTTTTATGCTCTCTTCTTTTCATTACTTCAACCACGGCCCAAAACAAAACTTCTTTCCGTCCCAAAGGCCTAATTCTCCCAATCACAAAAGATGCTTCAACTCTCCAATATCTCACCCAAATCCAACAAAGAACACCTCTTGTCCCTGTAAGTTTAACTCTTGATCTTGGTGGCCAATTTTTATGGGTTGACTGTGACCAAAGTTATGTCTCCTCCTCTTATAAACCTGCGCGGTGTCGCTCCGCCCAGTGTTCATTAGCCGGAGCTGGCGGCTGTGGACAGTGCTTTTCTCCACCTAAACCAGGCTGCAATAATGACACATGCGGCCTGATTCCTGATAACACGGTCACTCAAACCGCCACCAGTGGAGAATTAGCTTCAGATACTGTGCAAGTGCAATCTTCTAATGGTAAAAATCCTGGAAGAAATGTAAGTGACAAAGATTTTCTTTTCGTTTGTGGCTCTACATTTCTTTTAAAAGGACTTGCTAGTGGTGTTAAAGGTATGGCTGGTCTTGGTAGGACAAGAATATCTCTTCCTTCTCAATTCTCATCTGAATTTAGCTTCCCTAGAAAATTTGCTGTTTGTTTGAGCTCTTCAACCAACTCAAAGGGTGTTGTTCTCTTTGGTGATGGTCCTTATACTTTCCTTCCTAATAGGGAATTTTCTAATGATGATTTTTCCTACACTCCACTTTTTATCAATCCAGTCAGTACAGCTTCAGCTTTTTCCTCAGGAGAACCCTCTTCTGAATACTTTATTGGAGTAAAATCCATCAAGATTAACCAAAAAGTTGTCCCAATAAACACAACTTTGTTGTCAATTGACAATCAAGGTGTTGGTGGAACTAAGATTAGCACAGTCAATCCTTACACCATTTTGGAAACTTCAATATACAATGCTGTTACAAATTTCTTTGTCAAGGAACTTGTCAACATCACTAGAGTTGCATCCGTGGCACCATTTGGGGCTTGTTTTGATTCAAGAAACATTGGAAGTACAAGAGTTGGACCAGCTGTGCCATCCATTGATCTTGTTTTGCAAAATGAGAATGTTTTTTGGAGGATTTTTGGAGCAAACTCAATGGTACAAGTGAGTGAAAATGTTTTGTGCCTTGGGTTTGTAGATGGAGGTGTTAATACAAGGACATCTATTGTGATTGGAGGATACACAATCGAGGATAATCTTTTGCAGTTTGATCTTGCAAGATCAAGATTGGGATTCACATCTTCAATTCTTTTCCGACAAACTACATGTGCCAATTTTAACTTCACTTCAATTGCTTAGGTGGTGTGGACGGAAGTTTTTTGTATTTTGATTCTTAATAATGGTCTAAGTATGCCTTTTGAAATAATTTGTAATAAGTGGACCTCTACTCTTTAAATAAGAGGCTAGCTCACGTAGTAATGCCAGATATTTACTTATAAGATTTCATGTAATTTGTGGGTTTTGTTAAATTGGGTGTGGATAATGCATATACATTTGTTCAACTTTTTTGTTTTTTCTTTTTAAAACTTTAGATAACTACTGAGACTTTTATGCGTTTCCCTTCTAACTAGACTTGTAGTCCTTTTATTCATCGCCGGACCTTTTCTCTTTGAAATTGTTGTTTAACATCTTAACTAATTCAGCTTATCTCGTTCCAATGACACTTCTGAAAGTACGGGGACGGGGGGGGGGTGGGGGGGGATTGTTGACTAGTTTTCCAATCAGTCGGCTGGATGTAATAAAGTGATAACAGTAAGAGCAGAGTTCAAGATGCAGAAATAAAGTGCAAGAATTAAAGACACCGGAATTTTTATACTGGTTCGGATTCAATGTGAATCCTAGTCCAGTCCCCTTGGGTTGAAAGGGAGTTCTCTTTCAGTGAATGAGTTTCTCGAGAACATAGTGAGTGGTGTGGTTTACACCAATGGTTCAGTTCCTATATCACTCGTTTCTCTTTGATACAATGCTTCACCAGTATTGTTCTCTCTTTCTTCTCTAACTTGTTACACAACAAATCTAGTAGAGCTACAATGTTTGTTTGCAGTAGAACAAAGAGAGGGTATTTGGTTCGATCAAAGTATATTTTTCTAAGCCTTAAGGAAGTGTATAAATACTATGTAAGAGGTCGTTTGCTGAAGAGATTTGACAACCCAAGCGATTGATCCTTGGAAAGAGATAGATTCTTTCCAAGAATAAAGTTATGTGCCGTTGCTCTTCCTTGATGAGAGGGTATTGATAGCCTTCCTTCTACAGATCTTAATGAGCAGGTTTACTCCTTGATTCTTGATCCTTCCGAAAATAGCATATTGCCTTTGCTCTTCCTTGATGAGAGGTCATTGATAGCTTTCCTTCTACAGGTTTTGATATCGTGGATTTTACTCCTTGATTATTGATCCTTCCGAAAATATCAGTTTGATTGATCGTCTTACAAGATCTTCGATGCTTCTTTTCCATGTCAATCAATCTGTGATTGATTTCCATTCTGAATCTCTAGTTGGTTAATTGATTCCTTCCTTTTGATTTCTTCAGTCTTGGATGCTTTCCATGAGTTCCTATACCAAAAACAGTTATATTATTTTTCATCATTGAAACTAAAACCTAACAATCCCCCCCCCCCCCTTTTGGTGATGACAAAATAATATGTATGTAAGCATGTAAACATCAGTTGACTTTTCTTTATTTTACTCCCCCTCAATGAGTGCATCGGGCTCCCCCTCAGTCGACTGCTTCTGCAAGATCTCTGACTCCCCCTCAAGTTAGCTTCTCTTCTCCTACAGTTTCTACAGTCGACTAACATTGCAATTGATGTACCTACACTACAATGGATGTACCTGCACATGTACCTACACTATCTGCACGAATATAGATATCCTGTCTCCCCCTTTTTGGCATCAGCAAAGAGGGGATAAGATAGCAGCACGCTATAGACCAAAACATCTCCATCAAGCCTGTCATGTACCTCCTTGAATGCCTTGACTACATTTTCCCTAACTCTGAGAACTGCGACTCTTATCTTTGAAACATCAGACCCTGTCTCTTTTGAGATAGCATGAATATCTCCAACAGTGGACTGGGTAGCAGAAAGAAGATCTTTGATGGCGGACAGCTGATTGTCAATAGCAACTAGTTTCTCAGCAAGGTCTGGGACACTGGGACTATGATGGGAAACAGAGGGTTTGAGTTTTGGATCAGGTTGAGCATGTTTGACTTCACCTTCTTATTATTTACCCATGAGCCCTTCACACACAAATACCCCATACTTGCAAATGCTCTGGAATTGTAAGATTTTGAAATAGATATGAAGGGATATTCAGAGATGGAGATATTATGTGCCTCCCGAATGTGAGTGATGGCCATGCCATAGGACAGACTGGTGGGATCATCAACACTCTGAATCATAAAATTGATGACTCAGGAGGACAGATTGATCTTGAGTTTTGTCACAAGGCAATAGACAAGAAAGGTATCTCTTTGAGAAAAGGTGGAGAAAGAGCTAGTACGAGGAAGCATAGTAGTTGCAACAATGTGGGCTAGAACACAGGTTTCAAAGCTAACATCACTAGGACCTAACTGCTTTGGGCGAGAATCAGATGGACACTCAGCAATACACCATTTTGCTTGATCAAAAGTGATTTCAAAGTCATCAGGCCAGGAATTTTTGAAGAGGATGGGAACACTTACACTGGAAAATTGAATCAAACATGGCACAATCAAGAACAATGCGCTTCCTTAACACTAAGGATTCCAACTTATCAGGCATACTGGAACGAAGATTTGCATAAAATATTTTCACTAGGGGTTCATAGACTTTAGGAGGAGGAACAGAAAAGAATTTAGACCAGCCCTGATGTACAAATAGATATTTTACCTTGCAATTTAGGGCTTCCATGTCATCAAGGTCGACTACCCTCCCATGAGCAATTGTCTTGTCTTTCAAAGCGATGAAAAAAATCCCTATTTGGAGAGTCCCTGAAATTTAGGTCAGACTCTAAAGAACTAGAGAGATCTATTTTCGGCTTCTTTGGAGTAAAGGATTCAGGGGGTTCTTCCATCGGCCTTTTTCCTAGGGCTTTTTCTCCTAAAGTGTGAGAATGGTCTGAAAGGTCTGCTTGAGAGGAGGCAAAACCTTCCGAATGGTTGGACCCTAGGTCTACTTGTTCTGGAGGTTGAGATGGGGGTTTAGTTCTGGAGCGAGTACTCTTTCTGGTAGAGGCAGAAGGATTTTTTGAGTGTTTGGCCATGGAAGAGCTTTTGGTGAGAGAATGTTTTGGAGAGGGTTTCTAGGCGATGAGGACGATGGAGACTGAAAAGGGTTTTCAAGTATTAAAAGAGGGTTTCTGACGGTTGAGTACAGAAAAGAAAGGGGTGTCAGTTGAACATATGTGATGATTGGGTTTCCTTCTTTGAACTCTGTAACTGATGTGAAAAGAGAGGGAAAGATGGAAATCAGAGGCGCAATTAATGATAAGAAAATAACAAAATTTGAATATTAGGCAAAAAGAAAATAATAGTAACACATAGGCCCAAATATTAATGACTAATGCAAACAATACCAAGTAATTCTCTTAAAAAGCAAAATTTGTCCTCTAGTAATGGCTTAGTAAAGATATCCGCTAGTTGATCAGTAGTTCCAACAAAAGATAGTTCTGTCTTCCCTTAAGAACATGATCTCTAATAATGTGACGCTTTGTATTTATATGCTTAGCCCTAGAATGATGCACATGATTCTAAGATAGACAGATAGCACCCTAGAGTTATCACAGAAAATTGGAATAGGTTTAAAGAATAATTCATAGTCACCAATTGATAAGACATCCATAGTAATTGTTCACAACATTGTCCAATGGTGATATACTCAGCCTCAGTTGTGGATAATGCGACTGATCCTTGCTTTTTATTGTTCCAAGGTATTAGTGCCTTTCCAAGTAATTGACATGTTCCACTGGTGCTTTTTCTGTCATCCTTATCACCTGCAAGATCAACATCTGAAAAACCTTCTAGTTTAAAATTGATAGATCGTGGATACCATAATCCGTGAGAAACAGTTCCAATAAGATATCGAATAATTATTTTTACTGCAGTCAGATGTGATTCCTTAGGAGCTGGCTAAAACCTGGCACATTTACAAACACTAAACATAATATCCGGTAGACTAGCAGTTAGATAAAGAAGTGAGCCAATCATTCCACGATACTTAGTTTCATCAATAGGAATTCTATGTTCGTCTTTGCCGAGACTTGTTGAAGGACTCATTGGTGTGCCAACAGCTTTAGCATTGCTCATACCGAATTTTTGGATCATCTCCTTTATATATTTTGTCTGACATATGAACGTTCGTTCTTTAGTTTTTTGAATTTGAAGTCCAAGAAAGAACGTCAGTTCTCCCATCATACTCATTTCGAACTCACTTTGCATAAGATTTGAAAATTCCTTGCACAGAAGAGGATTATTACTACCAAAGATAATATCATCAACGTAAATTTGAATAATGAGATTACCTTCTGATGATCTTTTAATAAACAGGGTAGTGTCTACTTTACCTCTTGTAAATCCGTGATTAATAAGAAATGAGTTGAGTCTTTCGTACCATGCCCGTGGAGCTTGTTTCAGTCTGTATAACGCTTTGGTCAGCCTACACACAATGGTAGGGAAACTTTGAATCAACAAACCCAGGAGGTTGTTTCACGTATAATTCCTCTTCAATCAAACCATTTAAAAAGGCACTTTTAACATCTATCTGGAAAGCCTGAATCTCTTAAAGGATGCATATGTAAGAAGAATTCGTATAGATTCCAGAGGAGCTACTGGGGAAAAGGTTTCGTCATAGTAGATTCCTTCTTGTTGTGAATATCCTTGAGCAACTAATCTGGCTTTGTTTCTTACAACCTTTCCATCCTAATTCAGCTTATTTCTGAAGACCCACTTTGTTCCAATTACAGGAGCATTTTCAGGCTTGGGTATCAGTTTCCATACTTGATATTTTTCGAATTGATCTAGCTCTTCCTGCATTGCTTGCAACCAGCTCGAGTCTTTCAGAACTTCCTCTATTTTCTTTGGCTGAATCTGAGAAATTAGTGCTATGTTTGCTTTCTTCTTGAGAGCTCCCCTGGTTTTCATTCCTTCGCTGAATTTTTGAGGATATTCAGGTTCACTTCTCCATTCATTTGGACGAACTATGTGAGTAGTTGACTCTTTCAGAGATTCTGGTTGACTGTTGCTGGTTTATTAGTTGACTCTATCACACCATCAGATCTATTAGTCGACTCTTGGGATTTGCTTGTCTCCTGAATTTCTTGAGTTTGATCTTCGTCACCTGCAATAATTCCTTTCTCGGCCGATGTGTAATTTTCATCAAATATAACATGTATTGACTCTTTCACACACAGTGTGCATTTATTATAGACTCTAAAAGATCTACTATTTAATGAATAACCTAAAAAAATAGCTTTATCACTTCTTGGATCGAATTTTCCAAGATAGTCCTTACCATTAATGTGAATGAAACACTTACTTCCAAACGGATGAAAGTAACTAATATTGGGTCGTTTACCTTTTCACAATTCATAAGGTGCTTTCTTCAAAATAAGCCTTATGAGACATCAGTTGAGAATATGACATGCAGTACTTACTCCTTCTGCCCAGAAGTGATTTGGCAGTGAATATTCTAGTATCATAGTTCTTTCCATATCTTGCAAGGTTCTATTTTTCCATTCAAGGACTCCATTCTATTGAGGTGATCTCGGTGCAGAGAAGTTGTGAGTATATCTTTGATCATTACAAAAATCTTCAAATCCTTTGCTCTCAAATTCTCCTCCATGATCACTTTGGATTGTTGTAATCCGATACCCCTTTTCTCTTTCAACCTTCTTACAGAAAATCTCAAAATTTTTCAATGCTTCATCTTTATGAGATAAGAAAATCACCCAAGTAAAACGTGAGTAATCATCAACAATAACAAAAGCATATCGTTTCCCTCCTATGCTAGCAATTCTAGTAGGTCCAAATAAATCCATATGGAGCAGCTGCAAAGGCTTAGAAGTAGATACAATATCCTTGTTTTTGGAAAGAGTTTCTAGTTTGTTTTCCAATTTGACAAGCATCACATATATGATTTCTAGAGAAATTTAGTTTAGGCAAACCAATAACTAACTCATGCTTGGAATTTTTTTCTATCAAATGCATGGTTGCATGACCAAGTTTCTTATGCCATAACCATGGATCATCATATATGGATGCTAAACAGATATGACCATCTATATTTTCAAATCCATCAAGAATGTAGACATTTCCATACCTTTTACCTGGTAGGATTATTTTACCCGTCTCATCTTCAATAGCACAACCTGTTTTCTTGAACTTTACTTCATACCCTGAGTCTCATAGCTCAATTATACTCAGAAGATTGTAGTTAAGTCCGTCAACAAGATAGACCTCAGTGATATCACAGTTATTATTGAAAGGCAGTGTTCCGGCACCGACTCGTTTTCCTTTTGAATCATCACCGAACTTAACACTTCCTCCATCTATTTTTGTAACTTCTTTAAATAGGTTTTTGTCACCTGTCGTGTGACTGGAACACGCACTATCTAAGTACCATTTTCCTTTGCGACTCCTCCTGTGGTGTTCCTGCAAAACATAGTGATTACTTTCTTTTAGGTACCCAAGCTTGCTTAGGTCCTTGTTAGTTAGTATTACTCGGCTCAGAATTATTTTTGGGTTTCCAAATCCAACCTGAAACATTTGATTTACGAAATCAACAAAAGGAATATTTGTGTCCACTTTTGTTACTACTGGTGGAACATTGGATCTTTCATTAGTGTTAGTACTGGTGGACTCTATTCTGGTTGGTCCTTCCCCAATTGACTTGTAAGTTGACTGGTTTGACCTGACAGAACTGCGACTGGTAGATTTGTACATGCCATTGAGTTGTATTTTCATTTCCTCAAACTCTTCTTGAAGTACTTCTTTTTCAATTTCACATACTTCATGTTTGAGTTTCCAGTCTTTACTTCTTTGTTGAGTCTCTTTAGTTCATTCATCATTTTTTGAGACTCTTTCAAAGTAAGGTCAAGAATATTCTGCAATTCATTACACCTTTCACAGTTATAAGATCTTACCTCGCTTGTTCACCTCGTGCCATGAAAATGTTCTCATTGTCATCTTTGCATTCATCATCTGAAGTGTCCTCATCTATCCAACATCTTGAAAGTTTGTTCATGTCGTTTTCCAGAATTGTCATGAAGCAAATATTTGCTATCTCTTCGTGTTCTGAATTGTCTTCATCACTCCAGCTTCCAAATGATTTGTTCTTGTTGAAGCCTCTGGAGATTTTTCTTTTTAGTTCAGGACATTCAGCTTGAACATGTCCAAATCTTCCACACTCATAACATTTGCCATCATTTTTGTCTTGTTCATTGTATTGCCTAGATCGCCTGGGTGGCATCCTTCTTCTCGCATTCCTAAATCTTCTCATTAAACCATCCATGTTCCTTGACACCATGGAAATCTCTTCTTGAAGAGCTTCAGGGTCATCATCGATATCATTTTCTGATTTTTCAGTTGTGGCCTTGAATGCAACTGTTTTCTTCTTTTCTTCTTGGTTTGTTTTCTTGAGATGAGTTTTCTCGTATGCTATAAGTTCTTCTCGATGTTCATCATATGATAGCTTATTATGATCCTGTGATTCAAGTGTAACTACTTTTTTCTGCCAAGTAGTGGGTAGGTTGGTAAGAATCTTCCTAACTTGATTACCACTTGAGTATGGTTTGCAAAAAGCTTTTAGATCACTAATGGTTTTGCTGAATCTAGCAAACATCTCTTCAATAGATTGTCCTTCTTTCATCTGAAAGAGTTCATAATCATGAACCAACATGTTGATATGTGTTTCCTTTACTTTGCTGGTTCCTTCATACATAACTTCTAGTTTGTCCCACATCTCTTTGGCTGTATCCCAATCGGAAATTTTCTCATACTCTTCACCACTTATAGCATTGTAGAGTAAATTCCTTGCCTTATTGTTAACTTGTACAACTGCCATTTGCTCATCTGTATATGGATCTATATCTTCAGGATCATCGAGTGGTTGAGCGGTAGCCGGCAGAGGATAGTTCCCCTTTTTGATAACTCTGCAAACTTTAACATCATAGGCTTTTGCGTATATTTCCATACGCACTTTCCAGTGAGAGAAATATTGTCAGCTGAAGTACGGTGGCCTCACTTGCGATGTTCCTTCTTGGAAGAGTGCTCTTATAATAACTTGATTTGCCATGATCTTTTCTCAAAAGCTGTTAAGCAAAAGAAAAATGTGAGCCTTGCTCTTATACCAATTGAAAGTACAAGGGGGGGGGGGGTGAATTGTTTGTTTTTATAATTTAATCGCTACAAGTTGACTAGTTTTCTAATTAGTCGACTGGATGAAAAGAAGTGATAACAGTAAGAGCATAATTCAAGATGCAGAAATAAAGTGCAGGAATTAAAGACACCAAAAATTTTATACTGGTTCGGATTCAATGTGAATCCTATTCCAGCCCCCTTGGGTTGCAAGGGAGTTCTCTTTCAGTGAATTAGTTTCTCGAGTACACAGTGAGTGGTGTGGTTTACACCAATGGTTCAGTTCCTATATCACTCGTTTCTCTTTGATACAATGCCTCACCAGTATTGTTCTCTCTTTCTTCTCTAACTTGTTACACATCAGATCTAGTAGGGCTGCAATGTTTGTTTGCAGTATAACAAAGAGAGGGTATTTGGTTCGATCAAAGTATATTTTTCTAAGGCTTAAGAAAGTGTATAAATACTATGTAGGAGGCTGTTTGCTGAAGAGATTTGACAACCTAAGAGATTTGATCCTTAGAAAGAGATTGATTCTTTCCAAGAATAAAGTTATTTGCCGTTGCTCTTCCTTGATGAGAGGGTATTGATAGCCTTCCTTCTACAGATCTTGATGAGCAAGTTTACTCCTTGATTGTTGATCCTTCCAAATATAGCAGCTTGCCGTTGCTCTTCCTTGATGAGAGGTCATTGATGGCTTTCCTTCTACATGCTTTGATACCGTAGATTTTACTCCTTGATTATTGATCCTTCTGAAAATAGCAGTTTGATTGATCATCTTGCAAGATCTTCAATGCTTCTTTTCCATGTCAATCAATTTGTGATTGATTTCCATTCCGAATCTCCAGTTGGTTAATTGATTCCTTCCTTTTGATTTCTTCAGCCTTGGATGCTTTCCATGAGTTCCTATACCAAAAACAATTATATATTTTTTCATCATTGAAGCTAAAACCTAACAACTTCATGATTGTATATGGGGATGCAGATCGAACAACTCGGTGAAGAAGACTAGTACAAATAGCACAACGTATATATAATTTGATTGACTGATTTTATATGAGTTCTACTACGAGGATAAAATAGCTCCAAAAGATATTAATTTGGAAATAAAAAAATTGGTCATTATTAGGTTTAGTTTGGTATTAGCCAAACAAAAGTTAAACCAACACCAAATCAAACGGATATTATATGAATATCATTTTTTTTAAAAACACATTAGAGATAATTGAGAGACCTCCACTCTCGTTTCACTCTATTACATTAACTTTCCTCGTGGCTTATGATATTTTTGATACCCAATGTTTTCCTATATATTTTTATATGCATAAATACCTTCAAAATAGCATAATTTTAGGGATTTAGATTGATGTATTTCCTCCCCTTTTATTCATAAAATCCCCAATAATTATTTCCCAAATTATTATCATGGTGATTTAGACATTTAATTTCTATACTTATGCCAAGATATGGTTAATATATTTTTTATGCATTTTTATAATTGCATTTGGTATTTTTTAAGCTAAATTGAATATAATTGCAATATTAGCCCGTTTGACGTATAATTACATTTTATATGTGTAAAATTGGTTCCTATATTTTTAAAATGATAAATATCTATTTTTAATCATTTTGGTCCATAAAATTATTTTCCAGAAGTTATTTATTATTTATTATAATTAAATAGGGGAAAATTAGCTATTTAAATTATAGCCAGATTGGCATTTCGATTATAGCCTAAATTGGACCCAACCCCAGCCCAATTTCACATTAAACTACCCGACCCAAGCCTTAAACCCACCTACTCGACCCAAGACCCGTCAAATCCTGACCCTTGATCTAAAAGATCAACGGCCCTTATTCGTTCCTTCCTTTTTTATCCCAAATAACCCCTAACCCTATCTCATTTCCAAATCCCGCTGCCTCTGTATTCTCCCATCTCTCAACCACTCAACCTAACCCTAGCTCTTTCAACCACCGACCTCCCTTTCTCCGGTCTTCTCCGGTGACCACCCTTCAACCCCTAAGCCTCCAATGGATCCTCCATTGCCATGCTCATCTTCTCTGAGGCCTTCAAGGGCCCTAGGCCACGCCGACTTGTATCTAGGGTTCGCTGTTTGGGCTGTTCTTGGTTACTCCGGCGTGATTTCGAGCAAGATCACACTGTATTTGTTACGATCATTGAGTTTCTAAACAGGTTCTTTCATCTCTACTTGGGTTTCTTCTGAAACCCTAACTTTTTGCTTACATCTCCTAGATCTGTACGATTTTTAAACGATTTGGGTATGTTCTTTTGATGTTTTACACTGTTATTGAATCTCTTTTACAAGAGTCATCGAGTTCCAGTTGTTTTTACCTTCTTCTAAAGTTAGGGTTTTTCGGAACTTCTTCTACACTTTGTTTAAATCGATTTTTATGTTTTAACTTCTATCCTTTGCATATCTCGACTGATTCTATGTTTTTATTGCTTTTTTTTCAACTCGCTGTCACACCTCCTTTTTACCACCCGAGAGGGGATATAAGGGAATTTTTCCAATTAAAGTGACATTATTCGAATGGGATTATTTCATTTATTTCAGAGTCGCCACTTGGAATAGTTTATTTGGTGTCCCAAGTGACTTTACTTTCTAAGTCTACGAACTAGAAATTCTTGATAAGGAATTCTGTTAACCCGGGAGAAGGTGTTAGGCATTCCCGGGTTCCGTGGTTCTAGCACGGTCACTTAAACTATTAATAATTGGCCTATTATCTGATTTACTACATGTTTTAACCTATTGCACATTTTTACAAACTTTTAAAACCGCTTTTACCTTTTAGGAAAATTCAATGCTATTTAAAATACGTCTTAAACCACGCTACATGAAATGCACCGGTGGTTCTCGACACGTTTTATTCAACATTGTTGAGAATTGAAGTTGGGTCACATGAAATGTACACCCGAATTTTAGTAATCATAAATCACAACTACGTCACGGGAACCGTACCCGTAGCTATGATGAATTAATTAATTAACGCGCCTAAAGCAACTACGAAGATTCAATTTTTAATAGCAAAATTTGTGAGGGCCATGGATGATTTAATTTATTTATGGCACACCTCAAACCTTTTTCTATAAGGGTTAACTCTTGATCTAATTTTACGAGGGCCATGAATTATAGGTTTTGTTTGGTATGGCACACCTCGAATTATTGCCTTTTTTAGAAGAAAGTTACACCTAATTAGAAGGGCTAAGTCTAAGTTAATCTTTTTGGGAAGGGATTTCGGCTTGAGCTTAATTAAAATAGGAAAATGGTTCAGCTTTACCAGGAGCTGCATCTAGGCCTAAGACTTGGACCAGTAGAGAAGGAGCTTGAAAGCCCTTGCCTTTGTTGGAAATTTGAACAAGTTCTTGCCCACATTGGGCCAATATCAGGCGGTCCCAGTTACTATGTTTTTCTGGCTGGGCCTATCCACCCTCACCTCTGACCTCTACTCACATATTTGTAACGATTAAAAATGAAATCAACTAAGCTTTAAAATAAAACCAGAAATATACAGCGTAATTCTAGTTCAACCATTGATTACACAGTTTGCAACAAAACATATATTTATTATATAGCTGATAAAGAACCTTTTACGAATAAACCAAATTCTTAGGCTTATGGCTCAGGCCCAATGACCGAAGCCCAGATTCTCTTAGGGGTAATTTTCCACCTGGGCTTACTCATAGCTTCAGCCTATTTGAATTTGAAGATAGCCCTTTTACCATCACGGACTCATGGCCTATTCCACTACACTTACGATGATGTAATGACAAAAAAAGAAAATATACTCCTAAAGCTATTTCTATGATCCTTAACTACATGACATTGAAATTTGATTCATTACAGCAGCCCAAATAAAATAAGAAAGAAATTTTTCCAGAAACCCAAATCATGTTACACAAGAGATTATTAATACATAAACTACTAATGTTAATAAAACTATTCTATTACAATTTTAGTAACCTAACTAATCCTTGCCTCTTTTGGACATGACTTGTCCATCACAAGCTTGGCTTCCTCCATGAAGAGCATCAGATTCATACCAAATAGTAGGGTTCTAAATTTCAGCTTCTAAACCTGCTGATTTGGCCAACAAGTGACCAAATCTGCAGGAAATAGCTCATGACCAATAGACAGAAACAAAGACCCTTGAGTAAATAGCAGACCATTCATTTAGGTAGAAGAAAGATAAGAAAAGCACGAATGAACTTCATATTCAGCATTAATAGAATTTCTAAGGACACATCATCACAACATAACTGTTTTCAAGATAAAAGGCTATAAAGTATTCAAATATTGACCAAGTTGTTCACACAAATCACCTCAAACTTCACATGAACAGAGTTAAATCAAATCCATATCAATGAAAACTATCATGAAAGACAACCATTTCTACACATGCCAATTGTAACTTTTATATCAATAATCATTAAGGTATTACATGTAGAAAGAGCTGAGGTTAAATACCTAGAAACAACAGCAAAGTTCAGCAACCAATAGATGACTAAGTGGCTGAAAGCTTAGAACAAAAGAGCAGTCACAGATTTCAAAACCAGCAATCAGAATCAAGAGCCAGACTTCCACAACCAGCTACAACAGCTAAGAACCAGTATTCCCAAAGAAAAACCAAGAAAGATCTCCACTTCAAGCCATGTTTCTCAGCTTATGAAGACCAGAAAATAAGAGGTTTTGAATGTTTTCTTTTGAAAATCAGAAACTAAGGAACTCAAGTCTCTCTTTTAAAAAAAAAAAAGTAGCTGAACTTGAGAGAGTATTTTCTAAGGTTTTGAAATCAGCTGCGTTTTCAGGAATTTCTATGCAGAGAATAATGCTCAAATTGTGTGTCCTTTTCAGAATGTAATGGCCTACATATATAGGATGCCTAGGGAGGGTATATTTTGGGTATATTCCTTATCCTAATCTCTGAAAATAGTACAATACAGCTGCCCTTCTTATCCTATTTCAGCATCTTTTGTAACAGCTAGGACAGCTGTACCATTTCTAGAAGCTTCCTCTTACTAGACATTTTCTGAAAATTGCCCTAAGTTTTCTTTTAGTTCAATTAGGTCCCTATAAGTTCTAAGGACTTACAAATCAGGGAAAACACACATGAGCATTCTTATGTAAATCAAACAGCAAAACTTGGAATTTCTTGACACTTAAGAGCCTATAATGAGCTAATTTCATAATGAACTTCAGAAAACCTAAATCAACAAAATGTTATACCAAATAAATCGAATCTAAAAGATGAATCAGGGAAGCATGAACTAGTATGAAGCATTGAATCAATATTGACAACAATTCTCAGAACACAAAACAAGAAGAACAAGAAAAACCAAAGCATGAAAAAGAAAAACGATACAAGGATCCTAAAACTTAATTCATGCTACTGATTATTATCCAAAAATAAGAAGGAAAACAGAGATGAAGAAAAACCTAAATCAAACATTTTTTCATTTTCTTTTGTTTTTAAGCAGTGTGGATCAAAACACAAGTAAAAAAAAAGGCAAAGAAAACAAAGGAAAGGCAATACCTAACGAGGTTCTGGAAAGGAGGAATTGTTCCCAGATTTGGACAAACTTCAAAGGTGAGAAATGAACTTGAACTAATATTAATCGACTGTTTCCGACGAGAAACAATTGACTAATAGAAGTTTTAGGTTCAAACATTCCGAGATTGACAATAAATCAAAGAAGTATGACAAACTAGGGCTTGGATTTTTAGATCTAATATTTGAGGAATTAGGGACTGATTTGAAAAGGATTGAAGGTGGTTTAGGGTTCATAGGGGTGCAAGGTGTCTCGCCCCGTTTTCCTCGCGAAATCGGGTTTATGACATTTGGTACGGGACAACTCGTTCCTTTTGGGAACTGGGTTTTGAATTTGAAGAGTCGTCACCTAGTGATTTAAGGTGTATTAGGACACCAATAGGGTTCAATTCTAAGCTTGTTTGAATAACCAGAGATAGGGTAAGGGCTTGAAATTATCCTAAGGGGAAGGTGTTAGGCACCCCTCAGGATCCACTAGTGTGGTTCCCGGCGAGACAGTTGATTGTGAATTTATGCAATTTTAGCAAATAGACAAGTATTGGCTCAAATATTATGGGGGATTTAAACACATAAGGGACAGAACAATTAAAAGAAAGTTTTAAAAGAAGTTTGCAAATAAAGGGAAAGGGGGTCCTAGGTTTATTAAAAATATGGATCACATCAATGCAATACCCGGTAATCACTCCTCAAAAGAGGGGCTACACGTGGTATTAGCGCACCGGTCATCATATCCATATCTACCCTTCCCACCCCGTTAAGGTATTAAAGCGCGGATTGGTGTCGATCGCTATTGCATGCTATTACCCGTACCATTCCTATCAGCCCCGGAGGAATTTAGGACTACTATTCCTAAAGGGGAGGGATATTAGGCTGATTTTGGTTTCAAAAGGGTAAAAATCTAAGGCGACATACAAAACAAATAATACTGCATGTTAAGGGAAACATGTAAACAAGTAAAGGCTCATGGATACCTCCTCAAACAAACACATAAATAGCATGATTTGCACATTCATTTAAGGTTCGATTAAAAATACTAAAGACGAAGAGAGTTCAATTATTGAAGCAGACCAGCTTTATACATAACTCAGATAAGAAGTCCGAATCAGGCCTGCCTGCTGGTTGTAGCAATTTCAAAAGGCGGATTCAATTTCATTGTTATTACCCTAAGGCTTGCCTAAGTATTTGGGTGAGCTTTTAGGAACATAGTATCTACTTACTGATTTAGAAGTGTGGCAAAGCAGAACAACTTTTAAACGAATGGTTTGACACCCTGTAGGCATGCTTGCTAGACCTCGTTAAATAAGGAAATTAGATTATTTAAAACTGATTCAGAATAAGTTAATTTTAAAATGGACTAGTTTCAGATTCTGCAGGCGATGGTATCTACTATTGCTAATTTTAAACCCTATGGACATGATATCTAACATTGAATGTGAATAGAAACGAACCGGATTTTTTTTACTTACTTTGCGAATCCCTATAGGCATGATTTCTATGAAGGGGTACTGATTTTAATGATATCTGATTTTAACCCTTCAGATCCTAATGACATGGTATCTAAAATGCAGAATTAAACATGCATAATCTAAAACAACTGATCCTATAGACATGATTTCTATTGTGGCCATTTTTTTAGTTCCTATAGGCATGATTTCTACGAAGGGGTACTGATTTTTAATGATATCTGATTTTAACCATTTAGATCCTAATAACATGGTATCCAAAATGCAGAATTAAACAAGCATAATCTAAAACAACAGATCCTATAGACATGATTTCTACCCTCAAGCATGCATAATTCCCAACCCTATTCACTAGCCAAGCCCAGTGTTTATTACCGAAATTATTACAGACCCAGTAATGAATTACATCATAAAAGTACAAAGAAAGGTTACAACCAGAGGAAGTCTGATTCTTGACTTCCTCTCTGAGTTATGGAATAAACCACCTTAAATGCCATTGATCCAAAGCCTTTCTCAGACTTGAGTGTGTCAAAGTTCCCTAAGGGTCTCAATAGGACCGGGCAGTGCTCACACCCAAGTTACATAACCAGAATAGAGATGAGTGCAGTGTGGAAATGCCAGCCCTTATCTGTCCAAGTTCAGAGGGAGCTCACGGGTCCCAAGGCAAGGTTCACACAAAGGGGGGCAGACCTTAAGTTCTAAGAAGATAATGAAAGTGTAGGAACAAAGTTTTTTTTTAAAAAAACTGAGGGAATAAAGGAGAGGGGAAAGGGTGATAGGGAGACAGCCATTAGCATTTCACAGAGTTAATGACTCCATACAAAGGGGTCAAGGGTTGGGAATCCATTGCAAGGAGCCTATGTACTTAGGCATGGGTTAGCTTTGGGCATGCACAGCAATGGGAAGTGCTGACATGCCTGTAAACCAATCAGAATACACAACATCTAGAGGAAACATGGAGGTTATGATCCCGGGGGATCAGGTTTGGGTCATGCACAGCAATGTCCAATGCTGTCATGCCCCAAACCAACCACAAGTATTAAACACATTGGGGTAGGGGTTTAGGATCCACAAGTCATGATACATTAACAGAAAAAGGGGAAATTACAACATGCTTAATAATGGTACTGGTTAAATACAAACAGCAGACAAACAAAGATGCGAGAGACAGTAAATAAGCATGTTGTTGTTGGTGCAGAAGCTTAATTAGAACATACCAGTAAAAAGCAGATGCAGATAAAAATAAGCAAGTTTTCCACAGCCTAGTCTTGGCTTTCAGCCGGCTAGGTAAGGCAGCAATACAAGTAGTAACAGAGAAAAGAGAGAGATTTAGTGGAGTGTGTGACTGAACTCAAGTGTTTTATGCCTTGTGTCCGTTTTTTGAAAGAAAGAAGTATAGGGTATTTATAGCTTTCTGAAAACAAGTAAAAGAGAAGTAATAAGCTACAAACATGGAAACAATCACAATTCAGAATCAATTATACAAGTGATTGCCTTTAATTAAGGGATCGCTTGCTTAACAGGCAGTGATAGGTTCAAAATAAGGAAAGAAATCAATTTGTAAGCAGGCTGATAGTTGCCATAAAAGAAGTAGTAGAACATTAAGTAAGCAATCTAGTCTAGGTACAGAAATACACTAATTTTGGAAAGAATTCAGTAAGGCAAGACAGGAAAAGAAATCAATTAACCTTAACAGGCGAGTGAAATCAGAATTTCACAAAGGAAAAGTTTGAAATCAGTCACAAAATTGAAGGTCAATCAAAGAAGGAAACTCATCACATAAATAGAGTGCACAAACACTAGACATGCGAGGCCAAACTATTGGCAAAAAGAAACAACATGAAATAATAGCACAAAGTTAGCAGACAGCAAACATTCGAAGCATGATAGTCATGTAGGTCAGGTCACATTGAATGAGTAGTGAAGAAACACAGAATATCAAAGCATGCGAAGGTCTCACAGTGGCAGGTGAAGGAAACCCCCTTTGAAAATTTAGGGTTTCGAGCATAATCGAGTTTTAGAGAAGATAGAAATCCAGAATCAGAGGAATCACACAAAGGAATAAGAGATTTCAAAATAAAGAACTTCAAATCGATTCATGTACTTAAACGAACGGTCTCAGACCCAAAGCCATAGGGTTTTCAACAATAGTAGAGTTTTTAAAAGAGGATAAACAAGTGAATCAGACAAAACTCAAACAAACAAGCATTCCTTTAATAAACAGTCAAAAGAAATTAGGGCTTTTAACATGCAAACCCAGGTAGAAGAACGATATAAGCAAACATAGCAAAATATGTCCAGAAAATCAGGGAAAAGTTTCGAAATAACTTAACAAGAAAACCCTAATCGGAAAAGATGAAGAGTTTTGAAAGCAGAGTTTTAAAAGAAACTTCGAGAAAAATGCTTAGAAGTTCAAAGCAAACATAGATCTGAAGCAGATTTGAGAGAAATCAAAAGAACCTTAGAGATTAGGGTTTCAGAAGAACCCCAAATGATGAGAAAGGCCTTGAAAACCATCGATCTAAGAAGGAGAGTCAAAAGTCTTACTCGAATAGCCATGGCTGGCCAGAGAAAGGTCAGAGACGACCGGAGAACAGTCATCGAGCAAAGACTGGACAAAACCCCTCAGGATCTCGTCATGAGACCACAGAAACGAACATGTAGGAGCCATGAGAGGATGATACAGGTCTCCGATGACCTTGGAAGGCCATGGATTAGGGCGGATTAGGGTGGCGGCGGCTAGGGTTTGATGGGTTTGTAGAGAGAATTTGGGAGAGGAGGGGTTTCAGAGGCGACGGATTATGAAGAATGAAAAGGGTTTGGGGGTCTTTGGGTTTAACTAGGAAAGGGTTAATGGGAGCCGTTGATCTAAATGATCAACGGCTGGGATTAAGTGGGAGTCCGGGTGGGTCATTTAAATGGGTTGTGGGTCGGTTTGAATTGGAATTGGGTCAGGGTATTTGGGATTCAAATTGGGGTTCAATTTGGGCTATAATCGAAATAAAATTGGGCTAACATTTAAATAGCCAATTTTCCTTTTTTGATTTATAAAAAAAAATAAAATAATTTCTGTAAATAAATTAAAGGTGCTAAAATGATTTATAGTACATAACTATCAAATTAAAAATACTGGACTCGATTTTTTATAGATATAAACGCAATTAAACCTAAAAGAGGCTATATTGCAATTTTATGAAATTTAGCCTTAAAAATACTAAATAAATTTGTAAAAATATGCAAAAAATATCCTAGCCATATTTTAGTATAAATATGAGAATCCAATAAATGAATTACAAAAAATAACAATTCTGGAAATATTATTGGGGGTTTTTTATGAATAAAATAGGGGAATAAATTGGTTTAAAAAAATCTTTAAAAAATAAGAAAATATGATAAAACATTTGGACACACTTATATATGCATACATATGCTATTTTGAAAGTATTTTTCATATTGAAAATATATAGGGAAAAATTGGGTATCAACACAAGGGTAATAGGGTGTTAATTTGGGTGATTTGGGTAAACTAGGGTTGTGGGGATCCGATTTTAGACCTAAAATTCGAGCAATTGGGTGAAGATTTGAGGGAAGTGGTTTGGAGATTCTAAAAGAGAAGCTGACGGGGATTCTGGGGTGTAAATTTGGGGTGGATTGGAGGTGGTCTGCCGCCGTGAGGCGATTTCCGGCCGGCGGACCACGACGGCGACGACGAGGGATTTTTAGGGCGGCTAGGGTTTGTTTTGAGAGAGAAGAGAGACAGAATGAGAAGGGTAATGGGGGGTAGGGGGTCTTGTTCGGATAGTTATGTATTAAAGGACTCCTCAATTCCGAGCCGTTGGATTGCCAAGATCCAACGGCTGTGATCAAATTATTACAAACGAGGTCGTTTGGGGTGTGAGGGGTTGGACCAGGTAGGCTGGTTATTTTAGGCTTGGGTTTGGACTAAATGGGGTATAAAAATCAGCTTCAATTAAAAAGACCCCTTTTCAATTACCTCTTTTTTATTCCTTTTTCTTTTCTTTTTTTTAAATTAAAATTCCTAAATAAAAAAATCATAAATTAATCCAAACTAACTAATTATCTAATTATAATAATTATAAAAATTACTTGATCCTAAAGGAGAAAAATCAATAATCTCAAAATTAAAGAGGTAAAAATGTAAAATGAGCTATTTTTGTGAAAAACAAATAATTACTAATTAATCCTAAAAAAAATGTAAAAACAAAACCTAAATGCAATGCATGGTATTTTTGGCATTTTTTTCATGATTTTAGTAAAAATTAAATGTGCACAAAAATGCAAACAATTAATAAAATTCTACAAAAAATTCCTAAAAATGGCAAATAATTAAGAAAAATCTATTTTCTTGGGATTTTATAGGAGTAGTTCGTATAGGGCAAAAATCACATGCTCACAGCTGCCCCTCATTGCTCGGAAACATGACGGGTTTTCGGGCAAAGATAAAATGAGAAATTATGAGGGATTTTTGCCCGTTTAAAACTCCATGAGAAGCATCTTTTGAAAAAGTCTGACCGAACCTTGCTTTAGAGGTTGCCTACATATCCTTGGCTATAAAGGAATCAGGTCAGTGTAGTTCTGAAAGTTTTGGTAGCTGGGACTACCGGGAAACTGTGATATCACTGTTGTTCCTGCTGTTTCTGCTTGCTGAGCTCCTTATTACACCGAAATAAAAGATGAAAAGTCAAACTAGCTAATCTTATCAACTACGAGTTACAAGATTCCTATCGATAAACCTTCTAAAGCTTGATCTTGACTCTTCGCTAGTTATTCCCGCAGACTCTGATCTTGAATCTTGATGCTCATAGCTGCAGCTGCTGATTCATCCTTCTTCGGCTTTTCGGATCAAGTCGGGACTTGGAAAGCTTGTGACTTCAACCACGTCTCGAGCAGTCCACATCTTTTCTCCGCTTCCGCACTTTTTGTTCAACTTCTTTCCTCGTTCTTCCTTTCTTTTATTTGGGTGGAGACTTCTTCTTTTGGTCATCTCAAACCTTGTGCCTCACGGTGAAAAACCTGTTCAGGCACCAAAGCAAACAAATGAACGAAATTCTTCTGCCCCAGTTTTCACTAGGAAAATTTCGTGAGTTATTTGTAACAAAATCTATACTACTTCTTTATTGAAAGCAATAAAATCAGGATTGTGTATCCTTTGAAAAGGAAATTAGGGAGTGGAGACCCTGTGTCCAAAATAAAATCAACTAGGGAGTGGAGACCCTATGTTGGAAAAGTGACTAGGGAGTGGAGACCCTATGTCTAAACTAAAATCAACTAGGGAGCGGAGACCCTATGTTGGAAGAAGTGACTAAGGATTGGAGACCTTATGTCTAAAATAAGTTCAACTAGGGAGTGGAGACCCTGTGTTGGAAAAGTGACTAGGGATTGGAGACCCTATGTCTTAAAGTAAATTCGATTAGGGAGTGGCCCTATGTCGGAAAAAGCGACTAGGCAGTGGAGACCCTATGTCTAAAATAAATTCAACTAGGGAGTGGAGACCCTATGTTGGAAAAAGCGACTAGGGAGTGGAGACCCTATGTCTAAAGTAAATTCAACTAGGGAGTGGAGACCCTATGTTGGAAAAAGCGACTAGGGAGTGGAGACCCTATGTCTAAAGTAAATTCAACTAGGGAGTGAAGACCCTATGTTGGAAAAGGCGACTAGGGAGTGGAGACCCTATGTCTAAACTAAATTCAACTATGAAGACCCTATGTTGGAAAAAGCGACTAGGGAGTGGAGACCCTATGTCTAAAGTAAATTCAACTAGGGAGTGGAGACCCTATGTTGGAAAAAGCGACTAGGGAGTGGAGACCCTATGTCTAAAAAAAAAACTCAACTAGGGAGTGGAGACCCTGTGTTGGAAAAAGCGACTAGGGAGTGGAGACCCCATGTCTAAAATAACATCAAGTAGGGAGTGGAGACCCTATGTTGGCAAAACGATTAGGGAGTGGAGACCCTATGTCTAAACTAAAATCAGGTAGGGTGTGGAGACCCTATGTTGGAAAAAGCGACTAGGGATTGGAGACCCTATGTCTAAAGTAAAATCAACTAGGGAGTGGAGACCCTATGTTGGAAAAAGTGACTAGGGATTGGTGACCCTATGTCTAAAATAACTTCAACTAGGGAGTGGAGACCCCATGTCTAAATTAAAATCAACTAGGTAGTGGAGACCCTATTTTGGAAAAGTGACTAGGGAGTAGAGACCCTATGTATAAAGTAAATTCAACTAGGGAGTGGAGACCCTATGTCGGCAAAACAGACTATAGTGTGGAGACCCCATGCCTAAAATAAAATAAACCAGGGTGTGGAGACCCCATGCCTAAAATAAAATCAACTAGGGAGTGGAGATCCTATGTTGGAAAAGTGACTAGTAAGTGGAGACCCTTTGTCTAAAATAATCTCAACTAGGGAGTGGAGACCCTATGTTGGCAAAAGGCGACTAGGGAGTGGAGACCCTATGTCTAAAATAATCTCAACTAGGGAGTGGAGACCCTATGTTGGAAAACCAGACTAGGAGTGGAGACCTATGCCTAAATANCGGGGGTTTCTCAGACTTGAAGCCGCCATCGCCACTTCTTCTTTCTTCTTCCTGTTTGCTACACCTCCTGACGCGCTTTGGATTGCTTGGGACGTAGCTCTTATGGCAGATTGGCTTAATATGCGACCTATTTCAGACCATTTTCGACCATCTCACCAATCTTGATAGCCTCAGCAAACGGCTTCCCATTGCAGACATCATATTCTGAAATTAGTCAGCCTCTTGGGCTTGTAGAAAAACACTAACCATTTCGGTCTCATCCATCGGGGGCTTGACCCTGGCCGCTTGTTCGCGCCATTTAACAGCATATTCTCAGAAACTTTTCGATGGCTTCTTTTTGAGATTCGATAGGGAATTCCTGTCGGGAGCTACGTCTATGTTGTACTGAACTGCCTGACAAAATCTCGAGCCAAATCATCCCATATATGCCAGCGAGATATGTCTTGATCCATGTACCACTCGAATGCAATGCCCACTAGACTCTCTCCGAAATAAGCCATTAGAAGCTCTTCTTTTCCACCTTCCCCTCTCAGTTGATTGCAATATCTCTTGAGGTGGGTTATGGGGTCCCCGTGCCCGTCATACTTTTCGAACTTGAGGGCCTTAAAACCAAGGGGCAGGTGAACATGTGGGAACATACACAAATCAGCGTAGGATACGCTCTTCTGACCACTTAAGCCTTGTATATTCTTGAGGCTCTGTTCCATGCTCCTCATTTTCTAAGTGATTTTCTCTTGCTCGGGGTTCTTTGCCGCTTTCTCTTGCCCCTCAGTAAACTCATACCGGGGTTGTTGAGGATAGGAATTGGTGGTGAAATGGGCAGTGTCTAGTGGAAAGGATGTTACTTGGAAAGTAAAAGATGATGAATCAAATCCTGGCCTGGGCAAAGTGGGTTATGCCGTGGCCGAGGAAGGTGGTGTAGTGAATATGTTGGAAGCCACACCCGAAATTAATGCCTGGGGGTGAACCTCAGAAGGCGTTCCGTTAAAGTGGGCTGAGATGGTAGGATATCCGAGCGGAGTGTTTGGGTAATTTATTGGGACGTTGGAAGTTCCACTTGCCCTGGGAAGTAGCTCAGGGAAACTAGGTATGGCTCTCTACCGTTGGACCAGGCATCCCACATTTCCAACATGCAGAGACGCAGTACCCTATTTTCCTCAACAGGTGCTGATTCTGATGTTGAGATGACCGATATCGGGCTATCCTCTGGGATAGGAATGGTTGGTAGATGACTTTCTGACGGCATTTTGACACTTCCCTTGGATCTTTTAAAGTAAGGATGCGAAGCCAGATTACCACAAAACCAACCACCTTAATATAGAACCTACTCAATAGCAAACACAACAACCGGTTAGTTTGAGACAATTAACACAGGGAATCACACATTGGGGTGTGATGCACCTATACAGTTAAATGTGTTTCTACATGTTTTGCAATGGTTGCGTGTCTCATCCCGACTTTTGTTTATCTTTTCAATCTTTCCTTTCTTTCGGCGCTTTTCACCTTTTGCTCTCTTTTGCACTTTATCAATGTTTTTCCCTCTTATTCTTGTTTTTCTCACTTTTTTTCTTGTCTTCTCTCTTTCTTTTATTCGAATTATTTCAAACCATGATCGGATCCGATTAGGATTGCCTACATATCACGACGTCGCGTGAATCAGATCATCACGTAGTTCAAGGAATAAATGCGGAAATAAAAGAAAGAAATAATTTTGGGTTTTTTCCAAATTTTCATTAAAAATAAAAAAACTTCTAATTTTCCTTGTTACAAAGACTCCATCATACCTTTCTAGGAATTGAAAAACTAAAAACAGACTCGAAACAGACTCTAGAACTAGAAACTGAAGTACATACTCAAAAATGAAAATCACGAATACATAAGTGCTTCCAGAACTGATCCAGCGGCCCGCGGGACATCAGTCGGTCTCGACACGAGCCTATGTGCAAGATATCCTTGGAGTCGATCCAGGTCATTCATTATTTGTTGAACAAAGGTCATCAGTGCGGAGAAAAAGGTGGTCTGAGTCATGTCTTCACATTCATGGCATTTCATGACGATGTAGTCAGCAATTGCTCTAACCCTTTCCCTGATGATACCTTTCTCTTGGAGCAAACGTCCAATTTGTTGAGACCTAGCTTCTAGCACTTGAGTGTCATGATGGCTTTGACCCTGCAACTGTTGCATATCTTCCTCTAGTTGAGACGTTAATGCATAACAATGTTCCCTCTCTGCCCTAAAACTCTTCGCTTGTTTGGCCATCTCATTCTTGAGGGTAGTTACCTTTTTCTTCAAGTTTGTGACCGTTCCCTCATATTTCCTTTTCAATTGCCGTACAAAATCCGCCCGTCCCTCTGCGTTCTTTGCCAACTGTGCCCGGGCTCTTGCTAGACTACTCTCGAATTTTTCCAAATCATCCTTGTACTCAGATTTTTTCCTCCTAAGACCATTTATGATTCTTTCATCTGTTCGGCTCCTTTCCTGATTCTCAGCAGCTATCTTTATTTTTTGGATCTGGGCTCGAAGGGCTTTGTTTTCTTGAGCCAACTTCTTCTTTTCCCCTTCATCAGCAGCAGCCTGTACACTATTGTCAAATTTAAGATCTCGGATGTGCCCCTCCAATTTGCTTATTGTGGCTTTGTAGCTTGTCTTTTTTGCCAACCAATCCCATTGCTCATGTGCCCCATCAGTGAATTGTTGGACATGGGGTCTTTTAGCAGGCCATTCGGTCTCTTGATGGACTTGAAACCTTTTACCATACCAGGTCGTGTAACTAGGCTCGAACTCACCTTTGGACAGATCCCGTACCCGAGTCATTGGCTCTAGAAATCTATAATGATTCCAAATTTGGCAAACCTTTCCTTCCGGGAACACAGCTTTTGGACCTAGTTCGATGACTTGTCGGCTCAGATCTTCATTATGTGGGATAGTTTGGTACCTGCCTAGCTGGCGCAGAACCCTGTATGGAGCATATGGCTGGATGCTCCGGAGACCCATTAATAGAAGAAAGCACACTTCGGCCGACATGTAAATGACTTTAGTGACCGGGAGCCAGCCGAATGTCCACTCAATTTTGCTTGAAGTCAAGGAACTCAAATGTGCGAACCATGCCTCCGTACCTTCTGGAAACTCATGACCCATCACACGGTTTTCATGTTCTTCAATGCAGTTAAGACCGGTCATACCATAGTTCATGTACCCCGAACGATGGCAAAGGTGTTCTTCCATCCAAAGTTGTAGAAGCATGTTGCAGCCCTCAAAAAAATTTCCTCCTTCTCGACAAATAGTTAGATCTCGATAAATTTCTGCTAGGATCATTGGAACAAGGGTGCCATTAGCCTTTTTAATCATGACGTCGGCCATTCCCACGAGGCCCAACTCTATATTTCCATCCTTTCTTGGGCAGATTAAGCATAAAAGCCAGTCCCCGACGTTCTTCCCATTTATCTTTGTTCCCTGAATGAGTTAGACCAGTATCTGGAACTTCAAAACCGTGGGGATCCCCATAACGCCGGTACAAGAAGTAGAATATGCAAAATCCCTCGGATAAATTTCCATCTTTAACTTCCCGACTGATACTGAGAAGGTCTAGAAACTTATGAGGAGTCACCGCTCTTGGTGCCACTGGGTACCGACTTCTGAGATTCCCACTAAGACCGGCATAGCCCGCTATTTCCTCAAGCGTAGGGGTTAGCTCAAAATCAGAAAAATGGAACACATTATGCGCCGGGTCCCAAAAAGGTATTAAAGCCTCAATTATATCCAACCTCGGTTTAATTTTCAGAAAACCAACAAGACCGCCCAAAGCATTCATCACAATATTTCTGCTGACTTTCCCTAAGTCATTCCACCACATATGGAGTTCTAACGAGATTTCCTCGAGGACTGTGAAAGGTTCATTTTCAATAGTGCTCATCCTGCATAAATATTTAGAGTGATCGGTTAAAAGACCATGATTTATTTTGACTCAAAAGAAAATTATCAGCTTTTCAAAATTGCATTTCAAAACAAAACCGCCTTTACAAATACAGCCCTTTAGCACCTCAGGAAAGAAGATTTTAGAGCCGTGTTTGCTAATCGGCCAAAATTTGAAAAAGAACCATAGGTGGCTATTCTTGCAAAAGCAGCCTTCTGGGGCCCTTTTTGGGGACATTGTGTCTATTTAGACAAGAACGACATTACCTAATTTATTTATGACAAAGCAATAACTTTTCATCATTTTTTTTGGGTTATTTTTGGAAAAATGGAGTTGGACCCGGTAAGGGTTATCTACGTATCCCACATCCGGTGAGAATCAAACTTGCGTAGTTCGGGTAGCTTTGACGCAATAGAAAACAATTAAATACTTCATTTTTTTTTTGAAACAATCTTCCTTTTTTTTTCTTTTCAAAATTTTGGCAGAGTTTTGGTACTTTTTGGACATCAGTTTTTCCAAAGATGGGTAATTATCTCTCTCATACCTTAATTTGATTTCTTTTCCAATTTTTCTCCCTTATTCTAGAAGCCGGTCAATATGCAATCCGAAGCAAATAAATGTTCAAGTAGCAAGTAGAATGCATCAGGATGGTCTTTTGATTTCAGGTACACCTGTCCTAGACGGACTCAACCCCTATGTTGAGTCCCCAAAGTCAAATGCACGTGATGCGAACAAGCGTTCCTACTAGGGATCCGGCATGAGGCTATGTTATACTAGGTTTAAAAACCTGGGTGTATTGTTCTAGACCTGGCTTACCCGAGCGGACAGCTCGAGCCGAGGGGAGGGGGGCAGCATACCGGGAATACAAAAGCTTTATCGGCTTTGCAACTTGTCCGAACCTCGTTCTAAAATTGGGATATAACTCTAAAAGAAAAGAAGTTACACGAAGTGCACACTTCCCATATGATTTAGAAGACTCGAAGAGAGGAGGGTTTCGTAGTAATTTATACACAATCCAAACAATATCAAAGCAGTAAAAAGCGACAATTAGCACATTAGGCTCAAACATGTATAATCAGATAATAGATAAAAGCCAACTATAACAGTTATTCTAAGCTCGCATTCTTGAATCCTGAACCAGAGATTCTGGGTTCTTTTTCCCAGCGGAGTCGCCAGAGCTGTCACACCTCCTTTTTACCACCCGAGAGGGGATATAAGGGAGTTTTTCCAATTAAAGTGACATTATTCGAAACGGGATTATTACATTTATTTCAGAGTCGCCACTTGGAATAGTTTATTCGGTGTCCTAACTTACCGGTTTATTTTAAAATCCCAAATCGAGGAAATTCGACTTTACTTTCTAAGTCTGCGAACCAGAAATTCTAGATAAGGAATTCTGTTAACCCGAGAGAAGGTGTTAGGCATTCCTGGGTTCCGTGGTTCTAGCACGGTCGCTTAAACTATTAATAATTGGCCTATTATCTGATTTACTACATGTTTTAACCTATTGTGCATTTTTAAAAACTTTTAAAACCACTTTTACCTTTTAGGAAAATTCAATGCTATTTAAAACACGTTTAAACCACGCTACATGAAATGCACCCGTGGTTCGCGACACGTTTTATTCAACATTGTTGAGAATTGAAGTTTGGTCACATGAAATATATACTCGGATTTTAGTAATCATAAATCACAACTACGTCACGGGAACCGTACCCGTAGCTATGATGAATTAATTAATTAACGCGCCTATAGCAACTACGAAAATTTAATTTTTAATAGCAAAATTTGTTAGGGCCATGGATGATTTAATTTATTTATGGAACACCTCAAACCTTTTCTATAAGGGTTAACTCTTGATCTAATTTTACGAGGGCCATGAATTATAGGTTTTGTTTGGTATGGCACACCTCGAATTATTGCCTTTTTTAGAGGAAAGTTACACCTAATTAGAAGGGCTAAGTCTAAGTTAATCTTTTTGGGAAGGGATTTCGGCTTGAGCTTAATTCAATTAGGAAAATGGTTCAACTTTACCAGGAGCTGCATCTGGGCCTAAGACTTAGCCCAGTAGAAAAAAGAGATTGAAAGCCCTTGCCTTTGTTGGAAATTTGAACAAGTTCTTGCCCACATTGGGCCAATATCAGGCGGGCCCAGTTAATATGTTTTTCTGGCTGGGCCTATCCACCCTTACCTCTGACCGCTACTCACATATTTGTAACGATTAAAAATGAAATCAACTACGCTTTAAAATAAAACCAGAAATATACAGTGTAATTCTAGTTCAACCATTGACCACACAGTTTGCAACAAAACATATATTTATAATATAGCTGATAAAGAACCTTTTACGAATAAACCAAATTCTTAGGCTTATGGCTCAGGCCCAATGGCCGAAGCCCAGATTCTCTTAGGGGTAATTTTCCACCTCGGCTTACTCACAGCTTCAGCCTATTTGAATTGGAAGATAGCCCTTTTACCATCACGGATTGGGCTCAAGGCCTGTCCCACTACACTTACGATAATGTAATGACAAAAAAAGAAGAAAATATACTCCTAAAGCTATTGTTCTGATCCTTAACTACATGACATTGAAATCTGATTCAGTACAGCAGCCCAAATAAAATAAGAAAGAAATTTTTCCAGAAACCCAAAGCATGTTACATAAGAGATTATTAATACATAAACTACTAATGTTAATAAAACTATTCTATTACAATTTTAGTAACCTAACTAATCCTTGCCTCTTTTGGACATGACTTGTCCATCACAAGCTTGTCTTCCTCCATGAAGAGCATCAGATTCATACCACATAGTAGGGTTCTAAATTTCAGCTTCTAAACCTGCTGATTTGGCCAACTAGTGACGAAATCTGCAGGAAACAGCTCATGACCAACAGACGGAAACCAAGACCCTTGAGTAAATAACAAACCATTCATTTAGGTAGAAGAAAGATAAGAAAAGCACGACTGAACTTCATAGTCAGCATTAATAGAATTTCTAAGGACAAATCATCACAACATAACTGTTTTTAGGATAAAAGGCTATAAAGTATTCAGATATTGACCAAGTTGTTCATACAAATCACCTCAAACTTCACATAAACAGAGTTAAATCAAATCCATATCAACGAAAACTATCATGAAAGACAACCATTTCTATACATGCCAATTGTATGTTTTATATCAATAATCATTAAGGTATTACATGTAGAAAGAGCTGAGGTTAAATACCTAGATTCAGATATTGACCATGTTGTTCATACAAATCACCTCAAACTTCACATAAACAGAGTTAAATCAAATCCATATCAATGAAAACTATCATGAAAGACAACCATTTCTATACATGCCAATTCTATGTTTTATATCAATAATCATTAAGGTATTACATGTAGAAAGAGCTGAGGTTAAATACCTAGAAACAGCAGCAAAAATCAGCAACCAATAGATGACTAAGTGGCTGAAAGCTTAGAACAAAAGAACAGTCACAAATTTCAAAACCAGCAATCAGAATCAAGAGCCAGACTTCCACAACCAGCTACAGCAGCTAAGAACCAGTATTCCCCAAGAAAAACCAAGAAAGACCTCCACTTCAAGCCATGTTTCTCAGCTTATGAAGACCAGAAAATAAGAGGTTTTGAATGTTTTTTTTTTTGAAAATCAGAAACCAAGGAACTCAACTCTTTGTTTAAAAAAAAGTAGCTGAACTTGAGAGAGTATTTTCTAAGGTTTTTGAAATCAGCTGTGTTTTCAAGAATTTCTATGCAGAGAATAATGCTCAAACTGTGTGTCCTTTTCAGAATGTAATGGCCTACATATATAGGCTACTTAGGGAGGATATAATTTGGGTATATTCCTTATCCTAATCTCTGAAAATAGTACAATACAGCTGCCCTTCTTATTCTATTTCAACATCTTTTGTTACAGCTAGGACAGTTGTACCATTTCTAGAAGCTTCCTCTTACTAGACATTTTCTGAAAATTGCCCTAAGTTTTCTTTTAGTTCAATTAGGTCCCTATAAGTTCTAAGGACTTACAAATCAGGGCAAACACACATGAGCATTCTTATGTAAATCAAACAGCAAAACTTGGAATTTCTGGACACTTAAGAGCCTAAAATGAGCTAATTTCATAATAAACTTCAGAAAACCTAAATCAACAAAATGTTATACCAAATAAATCGAATCTAAAAGATGAATCAGTGAATCATGAACTAGTATGAAGCATTGAATCAATATTGACAACAATTCTCAGAACAAAGAAGAACAAGAAAAACCAAAGCATGAAAAAGAAAAATGATACAAGGATCCTAAAACTTAATTCATGCTACTGATTAATTATCCAAAAATAAGAAGGAAAATAGAGATGCAGAAAAACCTAAATCAAACATTTTTTTCATTTTCTTTTGTTTTTAAGCAGTGTGGATCAAAACACAAGTAAAAAAAAGGCAAAGAAAACAAAGGAAAGGCAATACCTAACGAGGTTCAGGAAATGAGGAATTGTTCCCAGATTCGGACAAACTTCAAAGGTGAGAAATGAACTTGAACTAACATTAATCGACTGTTTCCGACGAGAAACAATCGACTAAGGGAAGTTTTAGGTTCAAACATTCTGAGATTGACTAAAAACCAGAGAAGTATGACAAACTAGGGCTTGGCTTTTTAGATCTAAAATTCGAGGAATTAGAGACTGATTTGAAAATGATTGAAGGTGGTTTAGGGTTCAGAGGGGTGCAAGGGTTATAGGGTGTTAATTTGGGGTGATTTGGGTAATATAGGGTTTTGGGGATCCGATTTTAAATCTAAAATTCGAGCAATTGGGTGAAGATTTGAGGGAAGTGGTTTGGAGATTCTGAAAGAGAAGGTGACGGGGATTCTGGGGTGTAAATTTGGGGTGGAATGGAGGTGGTCCGCCGCCGTGAGGCGATTTCCGGCCAGCGGACCACGGCGACGATGGCGAGGGAGTTTTAGGGCGGCTAGGGTTTGTTTTGAGAGAGAAGAGAGACGGAATGAGAGGGGTAATGGGGGTTAGGGGGTCTTGTTCAGAAGTTATGTATTAAAGGACTCCTCAGTTCCGAGCCGTTGGATTGCCAAGATCCAACGGTTGTGATCAAATTATTACAAAACGAGGTCGTTTGGGGTGTGAGGGGTTGGACCGGGTAGGCTGGTTATTTTGGGCTTGGGTTTGGACTAAATTGGGTATAAAAATCAGCTTCAATTAAAAATACCCCTTTTCAATTACCTCTTTTTTATCCTTTTTCTTTTCTTTTTCTTTTTTTTAATTAAAAATCCTAAATAAAAAATCCTAAATTAATCCAAACTAACTAATTATCTAATTATAAAAATTACTTGATCCTAAAAGAGAAAAATCAATAATCTAAAAATTAAAGAGGTAGAAATGTAAAATGAGCTATTTTTGTGATAAACAAATAATTACTAATTAATCCTAAAGAAAAAAATTGCAAAAAGAAAACCTAAATGCAATGCATGGTATTTTTGGCATTTTTTTCATGATTTTAGTAAAAATTAAACGTGTAAAAAAATGCAAACAAATTAATAAAATTCTACAAAAAATTCCTAAAAATGGCAAATAATTAAGAAAAATCTATTTTCTAGGGATTTTATAGGATTAGTTCATATAGGGCAAAAATCACATGCTCACACTCACCTACGTTAGAATCCCTTATATTTCTAGATTTTCTTTGTTTGGTTCTGTGTGTTAGCATGACTACTCGATTCTTGTTAAATTTCTGTGGTTACCTTGCTTCGAATATGTTCTTACTGAGTTCTTAGCCTAGCTTATACTACCTCTATGTGATTATTTTCATCTTGATTGTTCAAGACTTGCCTCTTTCTATCGATGTTGTTGACCCTGCCTGTTTGCTACGTCTGGTTGCTCTTACTCTATTTATATGTTGAGTATTGAATCATAACTTCCTCTTGATTGATTCGGGATTCCTTATTTTATGGTTTGATCGAAAGATCTTCTTTTTAAACCCTAAATTTTTACCTCGTCTGTTTAAATTAACTGATTCTCCTACCTTATTTGCTGTGGTACTTTATTCTTACTGAACTATTTCCTTAATGGGAGTTTTCTGAACTTAGCCCTAATTGTCCACCCTATACTTACTGAATTTGAATCTTTCTTTATTAGCCGCACACTGATTTCTTTCCTTATTTATCACTTGTTCTTACCGTTTGAGTTAATTCCCTTAACTTAAGGGGAGTACTTACCTTGATTTCCTGACTGATTGATTCTAAGTTCCTTAATTACTAATGGACTTTGATTTTTTACCTTATTTTCTACCTGCTTTCGAACTATAAATACCCTAGTCTTCTATTAACACAAAAAAGGGAACTCTTGGATCAAAAACTATTTCTCACACCTAAACTTTCTGCTATTTTTTGTACTAATTACTACTACTCTAAGTTAGCCGGCTGCAACCCAAGGCTGACCATTGTGTTCTCTTGTTCTTTCACTCTACTCACTGCCCTCTTTACTGGTATGTTCTAGTTTCAATTCAAAGTTCCACAACAATATGATTCTCTTATTGTTTCAGTTCATCTTGTTTCTAGTTTGATTCTATTTGTGGTTTTGTTGTGAAACTTGCAGTTGATGTTTACATTATTATGTACTCCCCTTACTTAAGATCGGTATATTACCCCTCTGTTTGTTTCTGAGCATGTCTATACCAATTATTTCTTACTTGTTGTGTGCTTACCATCTTATGCTCCATGAATCCCCAAATCTCTATCACCTCTGTATGTGATTTTGCTCTTCATGTCTAGTTTTGTGACTATGCCTGGTCAGCTATTTCTGAGCATTTCTATACCAATTCCTAGACCTTTGCTTGATTATGTGTTTGCAATCAAGTGTTCCATGAATCCCAAACCCCTTGACCCCTGTTTGTGACTAATGAATTTACTTTGGTTCTGTGACTACTGGCTATGTATAAACCTGTCCTAAGGTGTTGTGTTTGGACTTCTATTCATTTCTTCAATCTCATTTCAAACAGTCTCTATTGTTTTTTCTAAATTACTTTCAAACAGACTTTCTGTTTTAATACAGCTTTTCACTAAAACCTTTCAACTTGTGTCAATCACTTTCACTCTAATCCTAAGTCAATAAGTTCTGCCTCCTCCAGTATGTGTACTGCCTTGGGATCCTCTTGAGAACCCTCTGAGGCTGGCCCTTCCACACTACACTTGTTCAATTTTTGGTTACCAAGTCTAGGTGTAAGCACTACTCGGGATCCTTGAGATCCTTAGGGAACTTTGATGCACCCAGACTATGTCATTGTCTATGGAATTGAGGCATTCGAGGCCATTGGAGGTTTTGGGAATCTGGGCCTAATCGAAGGCTCCCTATAGAATAGCTTCTTATTTTTCTTATTTACTTATGTAATTCATTCATTGGTCTGTAATAACTAGCAAAAAAAAAATGGGGTATTTAGTGAAAGGGATGGGTAGATGCATGTTTGTGGGGTAATACGGATAGAAATCATGCTCATAGGACTTTATGTTTAAATCTGATTGCTTTACCAAGTAGAAATCATGCTCATAGGACTTTACGTTTTAATTTGATTACCTTATCAAGTAGAAATCATGTTTATAGGGCTTTATATCTTGTCATCTCACCATGCTAGAAACCATGCCTATAGGTTTCAAATAATTCCATAATAGCAACCATATCTGCAATGTCTTAAAATCAGCTTAGCTAATAGATATCATGCATATAGGGAACCATACTCGAAATTCTGCCTGTCAACCTAAAATAGTCTAAATAAATCAATATAATCCACGTTAAGTCATTTCTGGATTGGTTCAATTAAGTATTTCATATTTCCTGAAACAAGTTCTTTAAAACTGCCTCAATCTATCATTAGATATCATGCCTATAAGTATTATAGAAATCCGTTTCAAAACTTGCTTTGTTTCACTATATAAATGTATTAATCAGTGCTCCGCGTATAGGCAAGCCTTTAGGGCGTTTTCCAAACTGCAACTCTGAAACTGTTTCTATTGCTTAATGTTTTTTGATCCTAACAGGCTTTTTAAAATCAGTAGGCAAATGCTAAGGTCACTACTTCTGAGTTTATAAAAAATAAGTTGCTTGTCTTCTTCATATTCACCTAAACATCCTGCCTTAAGATACTATCCAATAAGAGCCCTTAATTGTGCTTGAGTCGTGCTGTTTATGTGCTTGTTTGAGGATGAAACTTTGAGCCTCTAATTGCCCCCTTTTATTTGCTGAAAGTCCTAAGTGTTTTGCTTGTCGCCTTAGAATTTTCACCTTTTAAAACCTTAGGGGTACGTCTAGAACCACCTATAGGTAGAGGTCCTAACTCCCTCCAGGACCATTAAGAAGGGAGGGGTAGCAGCACGCAATAGAGATTGCTGACCAAACACTCGCTTTGCATGACCAATAAGGGGATGGGAAGGGTAGATATGGGATATGATGACTACGCGCTAATGTCACGGGTAGCCCCTCATCGAGGAGTGTTTACCGGACATTGTGTGGGGTGATCCTATAGGCTAACTAACCTAGGACCCCTCCTTCACCAAAATTCCCTTTTATTTAAACCTTTGTTTTACAACCTGTCCGAATCTTTATCTTACTACTTGAGTTATCTAACGTGCTTTACTTGCAACTTATTTGATCCAACTGTTTATTTGTAATGGACTAATTTGTGAATACAAGTTCAGCGGGGACCCACAGTTGTGGACCAAGAGGGGTGCCTAACACCTTCCCCTCGAGGTTACTTCGAGCCCTTACCCTAATCTCTGGTAATGCGAACCAATCCAAGAGTTAATCACTCTAGGTTCCCTAACGCACCATAATCCATTTGGTGGCGACTCTTTAAATACCCAATTCCCAAAAGGAAATGAGTCATCACACCCCGTGAATGTCGAAACCCGGACCTCTCTCTGCGAGGAGGGAAAAAAGGGGGCGCGACAGCATGGCGACTCTGCTGGGGATATTTTAGGCTCTTACCATAACAAACTTATTTCTGGCAAATTAGTCCAATCATGCTTTATACCGTACCCTTCTCCCTTATTTGAATTTAGCTGTCCATGTTTTAAGCATTTATGGTTCTTTATCCCTGAAACTGACTCGCCTCTTTGTTTTTTTTTTCCCTGTAACTGCCTTTTCAATTATTTAAATACTGTATTTATTTTTCCTACGTGCAAATACTTGACTACATGTTATTAATTGCTGCATAAATCATGCTCCGCATCATATTCCACTCGTGCGTCTCAAATCTTATAGCAACGCTTTAATGAGGGGTTGCGCTCTTCCTCTTTACTACCCTTAAATTCGGAAAGGCTTATTTGCGGTAAAACCAGTCGATCAGCGGTGCAGCCGACGGTTCTGTGCCTTCCCCCTCGAGTTGTTCGCTTGAGGGTACCAGTCTAAAACCCCATATTAGCCTTACTCTGGTCAAAATTGTGCATGCATCATGGTCAAACCTAGTCGGATCAGTTATGTTGTCCACATAATGATCCTTTAAGATAAGCCTTATCCAAAAGTCCATTGGGTTTTCCATAATCCCAACGGACACAACCATGTTCTGTGCATTAATTTGGAGAACTAAATGCCGATATGTTGATCATAAATATATAAATAGTCAAGTCCGGTGGGGGTAAGGTCTAACCCTTTTTTGTTTTGTAGAAAGTGAGGCACGAGGTTCCCAAATTCGGTATGGTTAGCAACATCCCACCATTATTGCTAGATTGGTGGGAGGACCTTTCCTCAAGTGACAAGAAACATGTGAAAAAGTACCTGGGTATCCTACCTTCCCTGCTAGACATTGAGCCAAACAACAAATTGATCGAAGCTGCCACCTTATTCTGGGATAGTGAAAGAGCTGTGTTTCATTTTGGTGACATAGAAATGACACCGCTTCTAGAGGAAATAGGAGGACTTGCAGGACTAACCTGGGACAGTCCCGGGCTATTGGTGCCAGAAAACTGTACGGGCAGGGTTTTTTTGAAGATGATGGGGTTGAAGAAGAATGTCGACCTCGTGTGCTTGAAGGATTCCTACATACCTTTCGAATACCTGTATGAGAGGTATGGCCATAGCAAGTCTTTCCACACTTACCATGATGAGATCTCCCTCACTTCACTGGGTCACATCTACCGCAGAGTGTTTGTATTCATTGTGTGCTTTCTAGGCCTGATAGTATTGCCAATGAAAAAGGGAAAAATCCAAACTAGGTTGGCCATGGTCGCTAAGACTCTGATGGAGGGGATTAATGGATAGACATATACCATAGTCCCCATGATCATAGCCGACATCTATAGGGCTCTGGAGCGCTGTCAAAGAGGGGTCAAGCATTTCGAAGCTTGTAATTTGCTGCTGCAGTTATGGTTGTTGGAGCATTTCCAAAAGGGTCGCTATCGTCAGGAATTTCCGCGAAGGGCTTGGAACGACCATATTGCCTTCCATCACCCTAAGTAGATGACTTACATTCTGGACAGATTTGCTCAGCCGAAAAGCGCCAAAGAATGGGTAGGGTTCTTCGGCAATCTCACCGAGGAACAAGTGCAGTAGATGTTTGAATGGTTCCCCACGGATGAATTTATTATCAGATCCAAGGACGCTCCGCACTTGGTGCTGATCGGGTTGAGAGGGATATACCCATATGTCCCTATCGGGTCACGAGGCAGGCAGGCAGAAAACAGGTTGTACCAAGGGTTGTCAAGATGAGTCACTTCAGGGCGGACTTTCAAGACGACGATGTCCCTTACAAGTGCCAAGCTCAGCACATGTGGCACTGCAAAATCGTTGTGGAGAAGAATACCATTGAGCCAGACAGATATCATGCAGGATGCGAGCCTCTCTACCCGGCATGGTTGGAGGACAATCTGAAAGGAATGGTGACACTAGGGGTCATTCGGGGAAACACAGTCATAGATGAGGAAGCTGAAGCTCAAGTCAAGTATAACAGGCTGCGCAAGAGGGTCCACGACTCTGAGAACGAACACCGAGAGATACATGAGAGGAATCTGAGATTGATCGAGGAATAGAAAGAGATGGCGGTCACTTCCAACAGGAAACTGGAATATCTGGAGCGAGGAATAGTGGAGTTGGAAGGCAAGGTCATAAAGAGAATTAAGAATTGCCAGAACACTGAAAGAGCTGAAGGAGGACATCTGGCCAGGGCCTACCTGCTGCTAGGGTTGCGTGAACTGGGAGA
Organism: Nicotiana attenuata; assembly: GCF_001879085.1. Lineage (NCBI taxonomy): Eukaryota > Viridiplantae > Streptophyta > Magnoliopsida > Solanales > Solanaceae > Nicotiana > Nicotiana attenuata. The sequence continues at coordinate 29,605,999 of NC_031995.1, forward strand.
TCTCTATGATGGAGTCCGGAATATCGAATCTGGGGAAGGTCCTTCTGGAACCAAATAGGCTAGATTTACTTTTGCTTTTCCTAAAATGTAATAAGGCAAAGTGCCAGTAGTAACTCATTTTATCTTAGTGTCGTTTTGGGATTCGTCTTTTTTTACATCATGAAATGAAGCATTTACTGGCATTAAAAGTTCTCCAAATCTATTTGTCGCTAGGCCTACCTCAGGCACAACGAGGCTCCCAAATTAGGACGCGAATTTATATTTCCGCGATATATGTTTAAATACTGAAAACATTTTAGGATCCTCACTGACTTGTGACCTTTTTGTTTTCTTTATTTTTTGATTATTCCCATCCCCTTAGGTTGGTTCACTCATATTGGCCTCATTAGCGTATCACACCAGATCTAGAGGCCCTCCACCTCCTCCTCCTCCAAGCAACACAAAGAGCAAAGGAAAGACAAAGATGGACGATTTAAGTGGAATCCGAAAGGAAAATATTGAGAACGCAGAGACTTCCGATGGCCGTAGTACTCCGGCCCCGAATAGCCTAGTTTTGAGACTGGAACAAAAGATACTAGAACTGCAAGGAGAACTTGAGCAGGTCCGCAACTTGGCAAACGTGTCACTCCTCCTCAATGTCCCTAATGTCCACCAACAAAACGCAAAGAACCCAACGCCTCCTCAGAACACACAAAACCAATAGCCACAAAATCCTACCGCACCGAATCAATACGCAACTCCACCCCAAAATATCAACCCATTGCCGATACCAACTCCACCGCAACAACATCATCAACCAATTCAGTACCCAGCGACCACCACTTACCCCACTCCCCAAAATGCACCACCACTCATTCCCGATCCACAAAACTCCACCAATGACCACCACGATACCCAAGTTCCTGGCACCCATCAAAGCAACCCTATATACGTGGAAACTATACCCCACTTTACCCAACCAATCTCCTGTGCATCGGAATCCTCCGAGAAGGACTTGCTCATTAAAAACATGGCTGAAGAACTCAAGAAGCTAATGAGCCAAGTTCAAGATGTTGAAGGCGACAGAGGAATAGAGGGTTTAAACTATGAAGACCTGTGTATACAGCCAGATGTGGAATTTCCTGAAGGATACAAACCTCCCAAGTTCGAGATGTTTGACGGTACAGGTGATCCCAGGGTTCATCTAAGGACCTACTGCGACAAGCTTGTCGGGGTCGGGAAAGATGAAAGGATTCGGATGAAGCTCTTTATGAGGAGCCTTACTGGGACACTTTGTCTTGATATATCAGCCAGAATCCCAAGAAGTGAGCTAATTGGGTAAGTATGGCGTCGGAGTTCATGGACCGATTCAGGTTTAACACAGAAAATGCACCCGATGTCTTTTACATTCAGAATCTCAAAAAGAAACCCACTGAAACTTTCCGCGAGTATGCTACTCGTTGGAGGTCGGAAGCAGCCAAGGTCAGGCCCTCTCTAGACGAAGAACAGATGAATAAATTATTCGTCAGGGCACAGGATCCACAATATTATGAGAGGCTGATGGTTATCAGAAATCACAAATTCTCTAACATCATCAAACTCGGAGAAAGGATTGAAGAAGGGATCAAGAGCGGGATGGAAACAAACTTCGAGGCTTTGCAAGCCACGAATAAAGCACTACAGTCAGGTGGCATATCGAAAAAGAGAGATGTTGGGGCAGTAATGGTAGCCCAGGGCCCAAAATCTCCACTTGTCTATCAAACACCTCCACCCACATTTCAAACGCCTCCACCCATATGTCAAACACCTCCACCCATACACCAGGCATCACCGCCCACATACCAACCTTCATCTCCTAGATACTCCCAACCAGCCTCTGTCCATCACACCTATAACTCCCAACCATCCCACTTCCAATCACCATCAGCTCGTCAAAATTATCCAAGACCAAGACCCAACTTTGACCGCAAGCCACCAGACAGTATACCGCCATTGCCGAGCCCATCGACCAATTATATGAAAGATTGAAAGCCACCGGCTATGTCACTCATGTTCCTGCTGTAGCATTAGAAAATCCATCCTAGTGGGTCAATCCGAACAAAACTTGTGCATACCATTCCGGTATGAAAGGGCACACCACTGTTGAGTGTCGAACATTGAAGGATAAGATCCAAACGCTAATTGACAAAAAGGTTATATAAGCAAAGGAAGCCGCACCTAACATTCGCAACAATCCCCTCCCTGATCACAGAGGTGACGGTGTACATGTGATAGAGACAGATGAAGAATGGGACCCTGAGGGGTCGATCGGGCTTATTCGAGAAGGCGATGACTCTAAGGTTGCAGTTACACTTACTCTTATTGTGCTTCAGACGCAGGCACTGATCGAGGTTGAGGTAACTGCATTAGTGCCGTTCGAGGTTGAAGTGGCTCCACCCGCAGCCACCCCCGCTCCATTTGAAGTAGAAATGGTCACACCCTTCACTGTGACAGTATCAACCACACCCCTTTTTAACTCAAAAGCAATACCCTGGGATTATGTCGTCGAGGCTCGGCGGAAGGGGAAGGCCAAGGTAGAGGAATCTGACGCTGCACAAGGAATGACTAGGACCGGGAGAGTCTATACACCTGAACACCTGGGAGGTTCAAGTAAGTAGGCCACTGCTAGGCAGCCTATCATTGAGACTGGGCCGGATGACCTGTGGAGGAAAGTACAGGCAAAGGAGTACCTTGTTATTGACGATCTGAACAAAGTCCATGCTCAGATATCTATCCTATCACTCTTGCAGAATTCAGAGGTACACAAGAACGCCTTAATGAAAGTGTTGAGCGAGGCTTACGTACCCAATCACATCACCGACAGAGAAATGGCCAACATGGTTGGGCAAGTACTAGAAGGTCATAAGATCATCTTCCACGAAGATGAGCTACCACCCGAGGGACGGAATCACAATCGAGCATTGCATATTACAGTGCAATTTGAAGACAAGTTCATTGCTAGGGTCTTAGTTGATGGAGGTTCGAGCCTAAACATTTGTACATTGGACACTCTGAAAAGGTTGGACAAAGGATTCCATGAGATACAGGTAGGAATCATGATTGTAAAGGCTTTCGATGTGTCCCAGAGGGCCATGATCGGGGAGATCAACGTTTGCTTGCAGATGGGGCCAGCTTGGTTCAACGTTGAATTTCAAGTGCTTGACATACCAGCCTCATATAACCTTCTGTTGGGCCGGCCATGGATCCATGCTGCTGGAGTCGTGCCTTCCACGCTACATCAAGCCGTGAAGTTTGAATGGAACCGACAAGAGGTATCATTCATGGGGATGGAAGTAATCCCATCTACACTAGTCAGACCATCCCGGCCATTGGACATAGAAGAAGTCTAGGAGGGGAAACCTACCATCACATCAAACGGGTCAATGTTGTCTAATAGGACAAGTGGTGGAGTAACAAGATAGAAAGTATATTGGCATGGTCCGGATATGAACCCGGCAAAGGGTTGGGAAAAAACCTCCAAGGCATCACCAAACCAATACGGCTGAAAAATCATGGTACCACCTTTGGGCTCGGATATCAATACACATGGGAAGAATACAATGATTGGTCGCCTCCATGGCGCGGACCATACTACCCAGCTGAGCAGCCAGTGCCACGTCTGGAACAAGCTTTTCACCAAGCTAATAAGATATGGGGGACCGCGGAAGAAGAAGCGTTAGCAGGGTTGAGGAATTTGTTCTTGGAGGATGAGGACATGGATTGTAGTGCCATAATTGAGGAGGAGGAGGAAGATGGCCTCACCATTCAGACTGTTGCAAAGGGAGCTGTTCTCAGAAACTGGACTGCCACACCATCTGAGCCCGCTGAGTCCCTGGGTAGCTTGACAGAATTTACTTCTATAGCCGTTCTAGGCATTTAGGATTTCCAGTAATTTTGTTTTATGATTTCCTTATTCAAAATTAATGCTCGATTCATCGAGCCAAGCTTTGTCTGAACAATTTTTCTCAGTTTTAGTCAAATGCATTCGTCCTTTATCATTATTCATTACTACTTTTATACTTTTCCCTTCTACAGTGTTATTATTACTTTTCCTGATGAACCAGTAACTGTGACATGTAATGAGGCAACGCAACATGAGAATAGTGACTCAGAGGAAGAAGATGAGATACCTGAGGAAATTGTCAGGGAGGTCGAAAACTTTGAGAATAAGCCTAAGTCCAATCTGGACGAAACCGAAGCAGTAAATTTGGGAGACGCCGAGACCGTCAAGGAGACCCGCATCAGCATTCACTTGTCACCAACAGAAAAGGAAGAGTACATTCGTTTCCTAAAGGAATATGAGGACATTTTTGCCTGGTCATATGATGACATGACTGGTTTGAGCACTTCCATAGTGGCTCACAAGTTGCCTACTAATCCCATGTGTCCGCCAGTAAAATAGAAACTCAGAAAGTTCAAGCCAGACATGAGCCTGAAAATCAAGGATGAAGTTACCAAGCTGATCAAAGCCAAAGTTCTCAGGGTGGTTGAGTACCCTACCTGGTTAGCCAACATTGTGCCAGTTCCGAAGAAAGATGGGAATGTCAGAGTATGTGTTGACTATAGGGATTTAAACAGAGCATGTCCCAAAGACGACTTCCCGCTGCCAAATATACACATCCTGATCGATAACTGCGCCAAGCATGAACTCCAATCCTTTGTAGATTGCTTCGCAGGTTATCACCAGATTTGGATGGATGAAGAGGATGCAGAGAAGACAGCTTTTATTACACTGTGGGGTGTATACTGTTACAAAATGTGCCATTCGGCTTGAAGAATGCTGGGTCCACCTACATGAGAGCCATGATAACCATCTTCCATGATATGATACACAAGGAAATAGAGGTGTATGTGGACGATGTCATTATTAAATCCAAGAAGGCCGCAGATCACATAGCAGACTTGAGGAAGTTCTTCAACATGCTAAGGAGGTACAATTTAAAGTTGAACCCCGCAAAGTGTGCATTTGGAGTTCCCGCAGGGAAGTTAGTGGGTTTCATCGTCAGTCATCGAGGGATCGAGCTGGATCCATCTAAAGTCAAATCTATTCAAGAGTTACCGCCGCCCAAGAGCAAAAAGGATATGATGTGCTTCCTGGGGCGTCTCAACTACATAAGTCGGTTCATAGCACAGTCCACAGTCATATGCGAACCCATCTTCAAGATGCTGAGGAAAGACGCTAAAACAAGTTGGACCAAGGATTGTCAAAAAGCTTTTGACAAGATCAAGGAATACCTGTCCACACCACCAGTTCTGGTCCCGCTAGAACCAGGACGACCTTAGCTACTCTATCTGTCTATATTGGATGGAGCCTTTGGATGTGTTCTGGGACAACATGATGAGACAGGAAGAAAGGAGCAAGCCATATATTACTTGAGTAAGAAATTCACGCCTTATGAAGCACAGTATTCTCTCCTTGAACGTACCTGCTGTGCTTTGACCTGGACAGCTCAGAAATTGAGGCATTACTTCTGTGCCTACACTACATACCTCATACCCAGGATGGATCCTCTGAAGAATATATTTCAGAAACCCATGGCTATTGGGAAGTTGGCTAAATGGTAGATACTGCTGAGTGAGTTCGATATCGTCTATGTAACTCAAAAAGCGGTCAAGGGACAAGCATTGGCAGATCACCTTGCTGAAAATCCGGTGGGAGGAGAATACGAACCCTTGAAAACGTATTTTTCTGATGAAGAAGTATCATTTGTAGGAGAAGACATTACCGAAGCATATGACGGTTGGAGGATGTTCTTTGACGGAGCCGCAAATTTCAAAGGAGTAGGCATTGGAGTAGTTTTGGTATCAGAAACGGGTCAGCATTATCCTGTATCTGCCAAACTCAGATTCCCTTGCACCAACAATATGGTAGAATATGAAGCCTGCATACTAGGGCTCAACATGGTAGTCGACATGAACATTCAGGAGCTGTTGGTAATCGGTGATTCAGATTTGCTTGTGCACCAAGTACAAGGAGAGTGGGCCACCAAGAATTCCAAGATATTGCCATATCTGCACCACGTGCAAGAATTGAGAAAGAGGTTTGCAAAGATAAAATTTCGACATGTGCCCAGAATTCAGAATGAGTTTGCCGATGCATTAGCCACTTTGTCATCTATGATACAACACCCAGATAAGAACTACATTGATCCCATTCCGGTGAGGATCCATAATCAGCCGGCTTACTATGCTCATGTCAAAGTAGAAGCAGATGGAAAGCCTTGGTTCCATGACATCAAAGAATACTTATCAAAAGGAGAATACCCGGATCATGCAAATCATACACAAAAACGCATACTCCGAAGATTGTCAAATCACTTCTTCCACAGCGGAGGGAACTTGTACAGAAGAACTCCCGATTTAGGATTGCTAAGATGTGTTGACACAAAAGAAGCTTCTAATCTAATTGAGGATGTGCATGCTGGGACCTGCGGTCCACACATGAATGGTTTTGTTCTGGCTAAGAAGATACTCAGGGCAGGTTATTTTTGGATGACCATGGAGACGGATTGCATTCAGTATGTCCGCAAATGCTTTCAATGTCAAGTGCATGCTGATATGATAAAAGTGCCGCCGAACGAGCTCAATGCAACAAGCTCACCTTGGCCATTCGCCGCTTGGAGGATGGATGTTATTGGTCCGATTGAGCCCACCGCTTCAAACGGACACAGGTTTATTCTGGTAGCCATTGATTACTTCACAAAATGGGTAGAAGTTGCATCTTACAAAGCTGTAACCAAGAAGGTCGTCGCAGATTTTGTCAAGGATCGTATTATCTGCCGATTCGGAGTTCCTGAGTCCATTATTACTGATAATGCCGCCGATCTCAACAGTGATCTAATGAAAGCTATATGTGAAGCTTTCAAAATCAAGCACAAGAATTCCACAGCCTACAGACCTCAGATGAATGGAGCCGTAGAAGCCGCCAACAAAAACATTAAGAAGATACTAAGGAAAATGGTAGAGAACCATAAACAATGGCATGAGAAATTACTCTTTGCTCTGTTAGGGTACCGCACCACCGTTTTCACGTCAACCGGGGCAACCCCCTACATGTTGGTTTATGGCACCGAGGCTGTCATCCCAGCCGAGGTGGAGATGCCTTCTCTAAGAATTATACAAGAAGCTGAACTTAGTGATGCAGAGTGGGTAAGGAGCCGCTATGAACAATTGGCCCTTATCAATGGAAAGAGGATGAATGCAGTATGTCACGGCCAACTTTATCAGAACAGAATGTCCAGAGCTTTTAACAAAAGAGCCAAACCAAGATAGTTCGCACCAGGGCAGCTGGTATTGAAAAAAATCTTCCCACATCAAGATGAGGCCAGAGGGAAATTCTCTCCCAACTGGCAAGGTCCGTACATGGTTCATAGGGTACTAACAGGAGGAGCACTCATACTTGCAGAAATGGACAGAGAAGTCTGGCCAAAACCAATCAATTCAGACGCAGTCAAGAGATACTATGCTTAGATACTCTACATTTCTTCATTTGATGTAATTGAACTATGCTTGACCTGATTCCCGTTTAAGAGGGGATACGTAGGCAGCCTTATGGGTTCGGTCACATTATAATAAAATTTTTATTTCCCCCCCAAGATCAGAAACTGGAGCAGAATTTTGAGGAGGACCCACAAAATTCCGGAGCAAGTCCAGCCAGCGCCATCGCATGCTAGCAAGTCAGTAATCAGTTAAGAAACTGGGACAAATTTTGAGAGGGATTCTTAAGATTCCGAAAAGATCTAGTAAGATCCATTATCCGCAAACGGTCAAAGATCATCTACCAAACTGGGGCAGAATTTTGAGGAGGACCCTCAAAATTCTAGTATGAGAGAGTTGCAATGCCTTCGAAACATGTTACAGTCACTAGTACATCAAAAGTTACTTAATATATCAATACGTTTCCAAAACAACTCTATTTTTATCAATAATTGCATATTTTTCGAAAATTTTATTTCCATAGCAGTCAGGTGTCACCTAGGGGAACTCGAAAGGCTTTCAAAACGGAGCGGAGCAAGCAACCTCCCCCCCCACAGAACTTATGATTTTTCTTTGAATGCAGGCACGTCTGACGCAACGATAACATCCGCAGATATATGCCCGCAGCATGATTATCAAGCCATCCAACACCAAATACCCATCTCCAGCTAAGACACATGCTACTTTTACTTACTACCTGCTCTCCGCATGAGGCTAATCCCTGCCTCCCTACTTGCATGAGTCTAATCCCTGACTCCACATTGCATGAGGCTAATCCCTGCTTCCACATTTGCATGAGGCTAATCCTTGCCTCCCTATTGGCATGAGTCTAATCCTTTACTCCATAATTGCATGAGGCTAATCCTTGCCTCCCCACTTGCATGAGTCTAATCCTTGACTCCATGAGGCTAATCCTTGCCTCCCTAATTGCATGAGGCTAATCCTTGCGTCCCCACTTGCATGAGTCTAATCCTTGACTCCACACCTACATGAGGCTAATCCCTGCCTCCATAATTGCATGAGGCTAATCCTTGTCTCCCCACTTGCATGAGGCTAATCCCTGCCTTTATAAATTCATGAGGCTAATCCTTGCCTCCCTATTTGCGTGAGTCTAATCCTTGACTCCACACCTGCATGAGTCTAATCCTTGACTCCCCACCTGCACGAGGCTAATCCTTGCCTCTATACTTGCATGAGGCTAATCCTCGCCTCCGTATTCGCATGGTACTAAACACTGCCCCTTTTGCACAGATATTGCTCTATTTTACTATCTATTTGCTTTTCAATCGGGCTAAGCTCTGCCCTCCATTTCGCAACACTAAGCCTTGTCTTGTTAACATCATATTATTGTATATCATGGGCTGAAATATCACCAATCTGTCCGAAGGCGTCATAGTCTAAAGGCATCATCCTCATAGCCGAAAGACACCATGCCATGGCTTGAGGATCTCTCAAACTTGCATATCATTATTCAAAGGCGTCATGGTTTGGAGGCACCATTGTAATGGCCCGAGAACATCATTTCATGGCTTTCGAATCCCTCACTAAACAATTCATGGCCCAGGACGTCATGGTCCAAGGACATCCTCTTTAACCGTCCGAAACCTTCATGGTCCGAAGTGAATCTGCATCATGTTTAAATTTTCGCAAATACGTTTGTAGCATCTTTTATCTGCAGGTAACCAGTAAGCAACCGCTATCCTAGCAGGAGCAATCTCGCTCCAATTCCCTCAACCGTCCCGAGCTTTAACCGCTCACCTTAGCCGCTTCCGCATCGCGTGTCCGTTCTTGCAGTAATTTCATCGGCATATTCCGCAGATGAATCCAGAACTACACATAGCCTGATTCTTGTAAAACCAGGGTTATGTAGGCAACTCGAAAATCGGAGTCTGGCCTCCGGCTTTCAAAACATCCCGTCCGGTCAAAATTGGCCATCATTTCTTTACCCGAAAACTTTTTCATCCATCCCGGGTAAAGAGGGGCAGCTGTTGATACCCAATTTTTCCCTATATATTTTTATATGCATAAATACATTCAAAATAGCATATACATAAGCATGCACAAGGCTTTTTCCATAATTTTAGGGATTTAAATTGATTTATTTCCTCCCCTTTTATTCATAAAATCCCCAATAATTATTCCCCAAATTATTATCATGGTGATTTAGACATTTAATTTCTATACTTATGCCAAGATATGATTTATTATCTTTTATGCATTTTTATAATTGCATTTGGTATTTTTTAAGCTAAATTGCATATAATTGTAATATTAGCCCGTTTGACGTATAATTACATTTTATATGCATAAAATTGGTTCCTATATTTTCAAAATGATAAATATCTATTTTAAATCATTTTGGTACATAAAATTATTTTCCAGAAGTTATTTATTATTTATTATAAATTAAATAGGGAAAAATTGGCTATTTAAATTATAGCCAGATTGGCATTTCGATAATAGCCTAAATTGGACCCAACCCTAGCCCAATTTCACATTAAAGTACTCGACCCAAGCCTTAAACCCGCCTACCCGACCCAAGACCCGTAAAATCCTGACCGTTGATCTAAAAGATCAATGGCCCTTATTAGTTCCTTCCTTTTTTATCCCAAATAACCCCCTAACCCTATCTCATTTCCAAATTCCGTCGCCTCTGTATTCTCTCATCTCTCAACCACTCAACCTAACCCTAGCTCTTTCAACTGCTGACCTCCCTTTCTCCGGTCCTCCGGTGACCACCCTTCAACCCCTAAGCCTCCCATGGCTCCTCCATTGCCATGCTCATCTTCTCTGAGGCCTTCAAGGGCCATGGGCCACGCCGACTTGTATCTAGGGTTCGCTGTTTGGGCTGTTCTTGGTTACTCCGGTGTGATTTTGAGCAAGATCACACTATATTTGTTACGATCTTTGAGTTTCTAAACAGGTTCTTTCATCTCTACTTGGGTTTCTTCTGAAACCCTAACTTTTTGCTTACAACTCCTAGATCTGTACGATTTTAAAACGATTTGGTTCTGTTCTTTTGATGTTTTACACTGTTCTTGAATCTCTTTTACAAGAGTCATCGAGTTCCAGTTGTTTTCACCTTCTTCTAAAGTTAGGGTTTTTCAGAACTTCTTCTACACTTTGTTTAAATCGATTTTTATGTTTTAACTTCTATCCTTTGCATATCTCAGCTGATTCTATGTTTTTACTTCTTCTTTTTTTCAACTCGCCTATGTTAGAATCCCTAATATTTCTAGATTTTCTTTGTTTGGTTCTGTGTGTTAGCATGACTACTCGATTCTTGTTAAATTTCTGTGGTTACCTTGCTTCGAATATGTTCTTACTGAGTTCTTAGCCTAACTTATACCACCTCTATGTGATTATGTTCATCTTGATTGTTCAAGACTTGCCTCTTTCTATCGATATTGTTGACCCTGCCTGTTTGCTACGTCTGGTTGCTCTTACTCTATTTATATGTTGAGTATTGAATTATAACTTCCTCTTGATTGATTCGTGATTCCTTATTTTATGGTTTGATCGAAAGATCTTCTTTTTAAACCCTAAATTTCTACCTCGTCTGTTTAAATTAACTGATTATCCTACCTTATTTGCTGTGGTACTTTATTCTTACTGAACTATTTCCTTAATGGGAGTTTTCTGAACTTAGCCCTAATTGTCTACCCTATACTTACTGAATTTGAATCTTTCTTTATTAGTCGCACACTGATTTCTTTCCTTATTTATCACTTGTTCTTACTGTTTGAGTTAATTCCCTTAACTTAAGGGGAGTACTTACCTCGATTTCCTGACCGATTGATTCTGAGTTCCTTAATTACTAATGGACTTTGATTTTTTACCTTATTTGCTATCTGCTTTCAAACTATAAATAACCCAGTCTTTCATTAACACAAAAAAGGGCAACTCTTGGTTCAAAAACTATTTCTCACACCTAAACTTTCTGCTATCTTTTTTACTACTTGCTACTACTCTAAGTTAGCCGGCTGGAAGTCAAGGCTAACCATTGTGTTCTCTTTTTCTTTCACTCTACTCACTGCCCTCTTTATTGGTGTGTTCTGGTTTCAATTGAAAGTTCCACAAAAATATGATTCTCTTATTGTTTCAGTTCATCTTGTTTGTAGTTTGCTTCTATTTGTGGTTTTGTTGTGAAACTTGCAGTTGATGTTTACATTATTATGTACTCCCCTTCCATAAGATCAGTATATTACCCCTCTGTTTGTTTCTAAGCATGTCTATACCAATTATCTCTTACTTGTTGTGTGCTTACCATCATATGCTCCATGAATCCCCAAATCCCTATCACCCCTGTATGTGATTTTGCTCTTCATGTCTAGTTTTGTGACTATGCCTGGTCAGCTGTTTCTGAGCATGTCTATACCAATTCCTAGACCTTTGCTTGATTATGTGTTTGCAATCAAGTGTTCCATGAATCCCAAACCCCTTGACCCCTGTTTGTGACTAATGAATTTACTTTGGTTCTGTGACTACTGGCTATGTATAAACCTATCCTAAGGTGTTGTGTTTGGACTTCTGTTCATTTCTTCAATCTCTTTTCAAACAGTCTCTGTTATTTTTACTAAATTACCTTCAAACAAACTTTCTATTTTAGTACAGTTTTTCACTAAACTCTGGCACTTTCACTTTCAACTTGTGTCAATCACTTTCACTTTACTCCAAAGTCAATAAGTTCTGCCCCCTCCCCCCCCCCCCCCCAGTATGTGTACTGCCTTGGGATCCTCTTGAGAACCCTCTGATCTCTGGCATACTGAGGTTGGCCCTTCCACACTACACTTGTTCAATTTTTAGTTACCAAGTGTAGGTGTAAGCACTGCCCGGGATCCTTGAGATCCTTAGGGAACTTTGATACACCTAGACTATGTCATTGTCTATGGAGTTGAGGCATTCGAGGCCATTGGAGGTTTTGGGAATCTGGGCCTAATCGAAGGCTCCCTATAGAATATCTTCTTATTTTTCTTATTTACTTATGCAATTCATTCATTGGTTTGTAATAACTTGTAAGCAAATATGGGGTATTTAGTGAAAGGGATGGGCAGATGCATGTTCGTGGGGTAATACGGGCAGAAATCATGCTCATAGGACTTCATGTTTAAATCTGATTGCTTTACCAAGTAGAAATCATGCTCATAGGACTTTATGTTTAAATCTGATTGCTTTACCAAGTAGAAATCATGCTCATAGGACTTTACGTTTCAATTTGATTACCTTATCAAGTAGTAATCATGTTTATAGGGCTTTATATCTTGTCATCTCACCATGCTAGAAACCATGCCTATAGGTTTCAAATAATTCCATAATAGCAACCATATCAGCAATGTCTTAAAATCAGCTTAGCTAATAGATATCATGCCTATAGGGAACTATACTCGAAATTCTGCCTGTCAACCTAAACTAGTCTAAATAAATCAATTTAATCTACGTTTAGTCATTTCTGGATTGGTTCAATTAAGTATTTCATATTTCCTGAAACAAGTTCTTTAAAACTGCCTCAATCTATCATTAGATATCATGCCTATAAGTATTACAGAAATCCGTTTCAAAACCTGCTTTGTTTCACTATATAAATGTATTAATCAGTGCTCCGCGTATAGGCAAGCCTTTAGGGCATTTTCCAAACTGCAACTCTGAAACTGTTTCTATTTCTTAATGTTTTTTATTCTAACAGGCTTTTTAAAATCAGTAGGCAACTATTAGGGTCACTACTCCTGAGTTTATAAAAAATAAGTTGCTTGTCTTCTGCATATTCACCTAGACATCCCGCCTTAAGATACTGTCCAATAAGAGCCCTTAATTGTGCTTGAGTCGTGCTGTTTATGTGCTTGTTTTAGGAGGAAACTTTGAGCCTCTAATTGCCCCCTTTTATGTGCTGAAAGTCCTAAGTGTTTTGCTTGTCGCCTTAGAATTTTCACCTTTTAAAACCTTAGGGGTACGTCTAGAACCACCTATAGGTAGAGGTCCTAACTCTCTCCAGGACCATTAAGAAGGGACGGGTAGCAGCACGCAATAGAGATTGCTGACCAAACACTCGCTTTGCATGACCAATAAGGGGGATGGGAAGGGTAGATATGTGATATGATGACTACGCGCTAATGTCACGTGCAGCCCCTCATCGAGGAGTGTTTACCGGACATTGTGTGGGGTGATCCTATAGGCTAACTGACCTAGGACCCCTCATTCACCAAAATTCCCTTTTATTTAAACCTTTGTTTTACAACCCGTTTGAATCTTTATCTTACTAGTTGAGTTATCTAACGTGCTTTAATTGCAACTTATTTGATCCTACTGTTTATTTGTAATGGACTAATTTTTGACTACAAGTTCGGCCGGGACCCACAGTTGTGGACCAAGAGGGGTGCCTAACACCTTCCCCTCGAGGTCACTTCGAGCCCTTACCCTAATCTCTGGTAACACAAACCAATCCAAGAGTCAATCACTCTAGGTGCCCTGACGCACCATAATCCGTTAGGTGGCGACTCTTCAAATACCCAATTTCCAAAAGGAATGAGTCATGACACCCCGTGAATGTCGAAACCCGGACCTCTCTCCGCGAGGAGGGAAAAAAGGGGGCGCGACAGATATTATTTTACCTCCCTTATTTTCGTTTTGTTATAATAATTATTTTACCATATTTGTCATTAACCTAAAAAGTATGATGTGATTAATTTGCCCTTTCTCCAATTAACGTCGACGTTGGTCGTTGTGAAGCTAAAGAATATCCATCGAGTTGCTGAAGATAGTCTTCCCGGCGACGATGATAGACCAGTGACAAAGCTAGAGCATTAGTAAATGGGTACAGATGAACCCAATGATTTTTGCTTTGATTTTGTATTTCTATTAGGAAATTCAGTAAATATGCTTAAATATTTAATTTTCAATCAAATGGCAAGTTCAAAACCCTTAAATTTCGAATCCTTGCTCCGTCTCCGATGAAGATGACCGTCCATGGCTCTAAATAATTTTAGTAGTTCTGGATGGTAGTTTACAATTCTGCATTCTCTTCGAGCTGTAGGAATCTGGAATGTGACAAGCAAACAAATAGATGTGGAACCTAAGGAATGAAGGGTATATAGGTTTGCTCTTGGTGTAACTTATTCACAAAAGAGTTGTATTGGAAGGAGTTAAGAATGCTCTTCACTTTTCTCTCAACATTTCCTTATCAACACAGTCACTTACACAGCAATTCCCCACTACACTCTTAGTTTATTCATGGAAACACAGCCCTACGCAACCAACTCCAAATCCCCAGAATCCCCAGATAACGCAAAAATGCAAATTGATCCACCCTCACACGCCACAAACCCTGACAACCCCTCCTTCTTGAACAAATTAATAACTAATACACATTTATCTCCCGATCTCAACAATCCCCACCTCCAACTTAATATCATTGATTTAACTGATGAAAGCGACACCACCATTGACCCAGACCACTTCATTCCATTGACTGCTGAAGATAATGTTGGGAAAATAATATCCCGCCCAGGAATAATATCCACGATAAATAACAATAACAAGAGAGTGATAAAGACACCAAATCGTTAACGGGGTAAAATACAATAACCGAGCGGAGCAATACTACCACTATAATATTACAACTTAGTAGTGTCAAGAGACTACGACAACTTTCAAAGAAATAACATTCTTTATTTTAAATACCTCACAACAATATTACTCACACTCACTGTTTATCTCACAGATCACGATCTGTGGATTACTCTCTCTAACTTCTGTTACTTCTCTATGATTTTTGGTGTGTTTGAAGTAGTGAGAGAGCTCTTCCTTTCATAGGAGAAAAATACGTAGCCTCCAAGAATGCTACAAGAGATGTATTAATCTCCTCCACTTATTTCCAAGCTTTTGCTCCAAGAAAGAGTTGCCAGCAAAGTTTTTTATTTCATAGGACATGCCTATTATTGAATAGGATGGACCCCGTAATCTCTCCCTTAATTTTGACTTTTCTTTTTCATTCGAAGTCTTGATCTCAATCTCTGAAAATCATCAAACTTGAGAGGCTTTGTAAAGGTATCCACAGCTTGATCATGAGACTTCCCATATTTGAGCTCGACTTCCTTATTGGCAATGCATTCTCTGATAAAGTGATACCTTGTATCTATATGTTTACTTCGATCATGATATACTGGATTCTTCACAAGTGCTTGTGCGGATTTGTTGTCAATACAGATCTCTGTAGCTTCAATCTGTTGTAAATTGAGCTCCTTCAATAATCTTCTCAGCAAAATAGCATGACATGTATAGGTTATTGCTGCTACACATTCAGTTTCACAAGTCGAGAGAGTAACAATTAACTGTTTCTTTGAACTCCAAGAAATAACAAAATCATCCAAGAAAAATACAAAACCATTTTTACTTTTTCTATTATCAATATCTCCCGCATAATCACTATCACAAAATCTCATAAGGTTGAAATCACTAGAAGAAGAGTAAAATAGCCCGAAATCAATCGTACCTTTTAGGTAACAAAGAATTCTTCTGGCGACTTGCAAGTGAGTGGAGTTAAGAGCTTTAATGAAGCGACTTGCTACTCCAACTGCAAAGAGTATATCTGGCCTGTACAAGTCAAGTACCTCAAACTTCCCATAAGACTTTTGAAAAATGTGGGATCCACTTTTTCTCCTTCATCAAACTTGGACAATTTTGCCCCACTCTCCATTGGCGTGTTCACAGGGTTGCAATCGAGCATGTTGAACCTCTTCAATATCTCTTTTGTATAGCTTTCTTGAGAGATAAAAATTCCATCCTTCATCTACTTCAATTTTACGCCCAAGTAGTATGACATGAGCCCTACATCCATCATCTCGAACTCACGGGACATATTTTTTCTTAAAAGCTTCAAACAAACTTGCGTTAGTACCCATAAAAATAAGATCATCAACATAAAGACAAACTAGAAACATATCTCCATTAGTATGAACTTTAAGGTAAAGAGCATATTCATGTAGACAACGAGTAAACGCATTGTCTCAAAAATACTTGTCGATGCAACTATTCCATGCTCTTGTGGCATGCATTAATCTATATAAATCTTTCTTCAACCGCAACACATTATCTTCGTGGTTTTTAACCACAAAGCCCAATGGTTGTTCAACATAGACTTGTTCTTCAAGATAGCCATTCAAAAAGGCTGACTTGACGTCTGATTGATGGATCTTCCACTTCATTTGTGCCTACAAAGAGATCAACAAACGAATATTCTCCATGCGGGCAACAGGTGCATAGACTTATTCATAGTCAATGCATTACCTTTGCTTGTAGCCTTTAGCCACATGTTGTTCCTTGTATCTCTCCACATATCCATCAACATTCTTCTTTGTCTTGTATACCCATTTTACTCCAATTGCTCAATGACCCTTGGGAAGAGTTGTTAACTACCAAGTGTTGTTCTTCTCTATTGACTCGATCTCCTCCTCGATGGCTTGTCTCCACCTTTTGTCTGTAACAGCTTCATCAAAATACATTGGTTCACCATCAGCAAAGAGACAATGTAAAAATAAAAATTAATAACTTCTTATGTGTCCTCATAGAGCTCCTGAATACTCCTCGTCCTTTGCGGCTGTTCGTTTGAACTTTTTTGAGAAGAAGGAGATTCAACATTGGTTGGAGAAGGAGGTGGAGTTGTATGTTGCACAGGTTCCACGGTCTCTGGTTCTTCTTCATCACCAAAGTATGGAAAATCATATGAAATTTCTTCTTGAGCTTCCCAATTCCATGCCAATTCTTCATCAAATTCAACATCGCGACTTACCACCACTTCGCCGCTACTTGGGTTGTATAACTTGTAGCCTTTTGAACTCGTATCATATCTAACAAACACATACTTGACACTTTGACCGTCGTGCTTCGCTCTCCCTTGCTGTGGTACATGAGCATAGGCTATGCTACCAAAGATTCTCAAGTTCTTAACACTTGGCTTTCTTCCACTCCATGCTTCTTGAGGGCTTTGATCTCTAACATTTCTTGTTGGAGACCTGTGGTTCAAATAAACTGCACAAGAAACAGCTTTGGCCCAAAATTCCTTGGGCATACTTTTAGCTTTCAACATACATCTGCCATACTAAGAATCGTTTGATTCTTTCTCTCCGCAACTCCATTTTGTTGGGGTGAATAAGGTACTGTTAGAGGGCGACGAATTCCATAAGACTGACAGAAGTCATTAAATTCTTTTGAAGTGAATTCGCCTCCTCTATCAGACCATAAAGCTTTTATTTCATAGCCGCTTTCTTTCTCCACCAGTACTTTAAAATTTTTAAAAGCAGTAAAAGCTTCAGATTTTTGTTTAAGAAATAAACCCAAGTCTTTCTACTAAATTCATCAATGAAAAGCAGAAAATATTTACTATTACCAAAAGAAGATGGATTGATTGGTCCACACACATTAATGTGAATAAGTTGGAGCGGCTTGTTGATCTTGATATGGCCTCCTTTGGAAAACATCTCCTTGCATGTTTTCCAAGAAGACAAGCTTCACGCAATTGATTGGGATGGTTGATTGATGGTATCTCATGCACGATGTTCTTTTCTCCCACCCATTGATTTGAACGCTTCAAAAATCAAGTGCCTGAATCGCATGTGCGAACACCATGATTCATCTTGCACATTAGCCTTCAAACACTTTGCATCAATTGTTTTAAGATTCAGAGAAAATAATATATTTTTTGCCATATGCACTATAGCAATTAGAATTCCACTTGAATCACTAAGCCAAAGATGCATATTTTTCATGTGGATGTCATATTCCTTTTCAAGAAGTTGGCTTAAACTCAAAATATTACTTTTTAATTTTGGAACATAATAAACATCTTGAATTAGCTTGTGACTACCATCTTTACAGGAGATAAGAATCGTACCTGTCCCTTCGATTTGAATCTTTGAGGTATCTCCAAAGGACATATTACCGCTCACCATCTTATTAATCTTCACAAACTTCTCTTTGCATCCACACATATGATTTGTTGCTCCATTGTCCAAATACCACGAGCTACAATCATCCTTGTCTTCTTCCTTGAGTGCCAGCAACAACGTTGACTCATCTTCTTCTTTCTTGTCGTCAACAAGGTTAGCTTTTTCTTCAACATTGATACGGCATTCCCAAGAGTAATAGCCCAATTTATGACAACTATAACACTCAATTTTTGATTTGTCATACCTTTGTCCATTATTTTCTTGATAGTAGCCACGTCCTCTTCCTCCTCTTTGTCCACGACCACGACCTCTGAATGTTTGGTGGATTTTAATTTCATTGTTGAAGTTGTTACCATTACTTATTCCTCTTCCATGACCGCCATGGCCTAGTCCCCGTCCATTACCTCGATAGCTCTTTTCACCTCCATAATCCTTGAAGGATGCTTGAGTTTTAAGAAGTTTCTCCAATGGCACTTCCTGTCTCCTTTTAATATTTTCTTCGTGGGCTTGTAAAGAACCCTCCAATTGCTCCACCATCATAGAGTCTATATCTTTAGACTCCTCAATAGCACACACCACATAATCTAATTTAGGTGTTAAAGTGCGAACGATCTTTTCTACCACACGGACATCTTCTATGTCCTCCCCGTATCTTCTTAATTGATTCACAACAACCTTCACTTTTGAACAATAATCCGAAATGCATTCGGATTCTTTCATTTCTAAAACTTCAAAATCAGCCCTTAGAGTTTGAAGTTATACCTTCCTCACCTTGTCAACTACTTGAAGAGAATTTTGTAAAATCTCCCAAGCTTCTTTTGAGGTGGTAGCATCTGCTACCTTCTCAAACATGGCATCATCCAGACATTGGTGGATGAGCGTGAAGGCTTGTTGATCCTTCTTCCTTGTCTTTGTCAAGACATCTTTTTCATTTTGAAGCAGAGCTTCCTCATTATCGGGTTTTGCATACCCTCTATATACGATTTCCCATACATCATGGGGCCAAGAATGGCTTTCATACGTAGACACCATTTCTCATAATTATCTTTTGTGAGACGGGGGTACTGAAAATATAGCGGACAATTATTCGCCATGGCTCTGATACCACGGTGTTGGGAAAATAATATCCTGCCCAGGAATAATATCCACGATAAATAACAATAACACAAGAGAGTAACAAAGACACCAAATCTTTTAATAGAGTAAAATATAATACCCGAGCGGAGCAATATTACCACTATAATATACAACTTAGTAGTGTCAAGAGACTACTACAACTTCGAAGAAATAACACTCTTTATTTTAAATACCTCACAACAATATTACTCACACTCACTGTTTATCTCACAGACCACGATCTGTGGATTACTCTGTCTAACTTCTGTTACTTCTGTATGCTTTTTGGTGTATTTGAAGAAGTGAGAGAGCTCCTCCATTTATAGGAGAAAAATTCGTAGCCTCCAAGAATGCTACATAAGATGTCTTAATCTCCTCCACTTATTTTCGAGCTTTGGCTCCAAGAAAGAGTTGCCAGCAAAGTTTTTTATTTCATAGGCACATGCCTATTATTGAATAGGATGGACCTACAGATAAATCAAAACTATGTTCACCATACTAGTTCTCTATCATAGTAAAGGTTTTTGGGCGTAAAGTTGGCCACCAAATTCTACGACAAAACTTCTATGCACAGTGGAAGCTTGTGGAAGAACTACCCCTAGTCGATTTAGGATAACACTTCTTCCTACTCAATTTTAAGGAAAAAAAATATGTTAAGAGCACTACATGACGGCCTTTGGTTAGTTTTTAACCATTTCATCTCTGTTAGAATGGGAACCAAAATTTCTAACCTCCACAGCAAAGCCACATACTCAGCTATCTGGGTAAGACTTCCTGAACTTCCAACCGAATTCTACGACCTAGATATTCTCCATAAAATGGGCAATAAAATAGGTAAACTGTTAAAAATCGATACCTATAGCTCTGCAACTACGCAAGGCCAGTACGCCAGAATTTGTGTTGAGTGCTGATGTTTTATACTTCAATACCACACAAAAGGGGGGTGATTTGTGTGGTGTCCAAGCTTTTGCGTGCACAGATTATAGAAGGACCTGGTTCTTCTACGTGTTCCTTACACTATAGTTGCGGAATAATAAATGCAGAAAGTAAAGAACACAAGTAGTTTTACGTGCAAAACACCCAGATCAAAAGGTGAAAAAACCACGACCTACTACACAGTAGGATTTTCTCCAAACACTTCACTACAACTCTGAGCCAACAAGAAAGTTTATAAACTCTTGCAAACCTAAGGATTAACTCTAACCCTTATAGCAACCAGCCATAGGCTGTTGCGACTGCTTCAAGTTAACTCTAACTTGAACAATACAACTCGAGTTTACAACCTCTTGCAAACCTAAGGATTAACTCTATCCCTTATAGCAACACGCCACAGTCTGTTGCGACTACTTCAAGTTCACTCTAACTTGAAAGATACAACTCAGGTACCTAGTATAATTTGCTTCTTAGAAAGCTAAAAGGTACAACTCAAAACGCCTACTACACTTTGAACTGGAAATAAAGAAAGACACATGAAACTCTTTATGGAGCTGGTTCTTCAATCTGGTTCGTGTAGCTTCAGGATCGCACTCTTAAATCTCGCAGAAATTGCTCACAAAATGCCTTGCTATTATGCTCTCAATTCGTGCTTACTTCAGTATGTGTGCATCACCTGTAAAAGAGAACACAACTAATATACATAGAGTTAGTAAATAAAGATTAACTAGAGTTTTAATGCTTTACACTTCCTTGGTGGAAGAGTTCTAATCAACTTCAACTTCTAACTCTTCCCTTACCTTGGATAGAGTTCTCTTCAAGTAAGGAGTCCTGCTCCTTATCAAATATGTAACATTTTTGTTCAGGGAATATCAGATATAACCACTTATACTTATCCCTTCACGTGCATGACTTTTGCTTGATTCTTCCCGTCACCTGTGTACACTGTCCATGGACCTGGTTCATGCATGTATTCCTTTGTCCATCATCAAAACCAAAACCGCTCAGGTCAACAAATTCTCCCTTTTTTATCATGACAAACTCAATGCTTTTCATAAGCATGGAACCTGTTTCAACTCAGCTCAATATCAATACAATGTTAGAACACTTTTCATTTAAAGTCACAAATCATCAAGGACCAAGTTCATTAGGTTATGAACATCACAGTCAAAAAGTGACAAATCATCAAGGACAAGGTTCATTAGGTTATAAACATCACAGTCCAAAGCAAATGTACACCTTATCTTCCCCCTTTTGGCATCATCGAAAAGTTACACAATTAAGGTAAGTAACCATATTTTAACAGATATCACTCATGGCCACTGGGGCTACTTCAAATGCAGTCATGGATTCAACTTTCACTCTTTCAATCTAAGGATATTAGCCATCTAAAAAATATCAACAAACAATTAGAGCAAAAATAGTGAATTTCATTGATTCATAAGACCCTACCACCAGGCATAAGAATAAATAAAAATATGGAACCATGAGCCAAAAACAAAAAACATCCCACTTGAGTTACTGGTTACAAACTAGGCTTAGAAAGAGTTTAAAACTGGGAAGGACCAAGTTCTTGGTTCTTGGCTTGAAGCAGTTTCTACATATGTTGAAGAACACTATCATTATTCTCCTTTTACTTAGCAAGCTCACACTTGAGAGAGTCTCTCTCAGCTTCTACTTCAGCCAATCATTTCGTTAGCCTTTCAATCTCAGCATCCTTAGCCATTTTTTCCACTATTTGAGCCTCCTTGCTCCTTTTGGCAGACCTTGTTCTTTTAGACATAATTGAGCCCTCAGCTTCAGCCTCTCTTTCTCGAGAATTCTTTTGAGACGTCTTTCTCTTTTTGGGACTAGGTGTGGGTACTTCCACATCCTCATAATCATCTTCAAGAACCAGGTCCTTCTCCTCAATCTGGACCACTCTGCTTGGCTTACCAGCCCCTATTTTTTCAAGCGACTTTCTTGGCATTCTCAGGTAAGGCGCTTTTTACACTGGCCTCACTCAGCTTCTTCTGGCTCATTGTAGTTCTTCCTCATGCAGGAGAAGTTGCTACATGGATAGAAGGATCACTCTTTCTCGTGCCACCCATGTAATTTCTTGTAGTCTTTCCAACTTTGTTCTTCTTCTTTTGATTGTGACTATTTGACACCTTTTGCAGAAGATCAGGACTCTTGTCTATTTTAGCAAGAGAAGGAACCGCTTCATGAAACTGTTTCCTTAACGTAACCAACCCATCTGATGCACTTCTATCACCAGAACCATCACCTATCTCCTGTGATTCTATCCCTATAATTTCATTCATAGTCTCTTCATTATCACTAATCTCTTTAGTTAATACAATCATTGCTCCAACTTCTTAAGTCAAACCAACAAGAGGGGGTGAGGAGCTCCAACCACTCTTTATTCTCCCTTTCCCCTCACATCTATTTCAACACCCTCTCTCTCTTTTTGTTTTTATTTTTCATTTTTACCACCAATGTATTCAATAATAACATTTCCCTTTTCATTACCAGCCATAGACCCAACCAAAACAAACCGATTCTCAAGGTTTTTTTTTTGCAATTTCAGTACCAAACTTAGTGGTGGGAAACTTAGAGGTTACCCGTTCAGTTTCAGAAAAAACTGGTTCTTCCCCCTCATCGTAGACCAGATCATCAAAATTTTGTGGTTCTTCTTCTTGACTGGCTTGTAGCCTCCCATTCAATTTCTTGGCTTGTCTTTGCTTGCAATGATTTCGTGCAATAATTTTGATATGCTTTTGTCTATGGGGGTTTGGGTGGTTGAAAGTGTGGGTGAAGGTTCTTTGAATGGTGGGGAAGGGTTTTCAGAGGGAAAGGTTGAGTGTATAACGACACCTTTTTGAAATCTAGAAGTTTGATCACATTGGAAGTTTCCGTTTGAATAGACGTTGGACTCTTCCCCAAATATTTCGGCAATTATGACGCTTGGGACTCTTGGTGAAACTGGTTCATTTAACTGATTGGTTCAAAAGTAGTTTCGGATAAAGTGGGACTCTTTTCAGTTCATGATCCATATGCAGTTATTTCAAATTATGCGGAGTGTAGAATACAAACCTTATGAGCTCGATGAACCAGGTTCTTCACTGAAAGTTCTCTTGTGTAAGACTGCTTTTTTCCAAGAAAATAAGGATAATATCATTAGACATCAGTGAGACATTTTGGCACATGGCACAAGAGTATACTCATAAAAGTATGAGACTGAGCAATATCTAATCTAATTATTTACAAAATTCACAAATTATCTAACCAATCATTGAGTTAGAACCGGTTTCTTATAGGTGATCTTAATCATCCTTAATTCTAACATGTTCCTTTCAAAGTGATCTTTACTCAAAGTTTTTGTGAAGATGTCAACTATTTGCATATCAATAGCATAAATTTCCATAGTGATCAAACCCTTTCAAAGTTATCCCTCAGAATATGATGCCTAACATCTATGTGCTTAATTCTTTTATGATGAACCATGTTCTTGGTCATACTAATTGCACTAGTGTTATCACAAAAGATGGTGATACAACCTACATCAATTATCTCAAGATCCTTTTGACAGCAATCAAGTGAGACTCCTTTGGATTTTTCTGAAATCTAGGATAAAGGACTGCACTGAAAATAATGTCATGTCTGCTAGCAGTGAGATGTAAAAGAGAACCAATCATTCCCCTATACAACTTCTGATCAACAGATGAACCAGGTTCATCTATATCCAACTTTGTGGTTGTTGCTATAGGAGTATCAATTTCTTTGGAATCTTCCATTTTAAAGCTTTTAAGCAACTCTTTCACATACTTCTGCTGATGGATCGTAGTTCCATTTGAGTTTTGTTTAATTTGTAAGCCTAAAAAGAAATTAAGCTCACCCATTATACTCATTTCAAAATCACTCCCCATTAGTTTAGCAAATTCTTTACTTAGCTTATCAGTAGTTGCTCTAAAGGTTATATCATCAACATATATCTGAACTATCAAGAGATCTTTATCTTTTTCTTTCAAGAATAAAGTATTGTCAATTTTACCTATCTTATAGTCATGCTCAAGCAAGAATTTTGATAGTCTTTCATACCATGCTCTTGGAGCTTGCTTGAGCCCATAAAGTGCCTTGTCAAGCTTGTACACATGATCAAGAAATTCCTTGCTTTCAAAGCCCAGAGGCTGCTTAACAAACACTTCTTCCTTTAGATAGCCATTGAGGAAGGCACTCTTGACATCCATCTGATGGAGAGTAAATTCCATGTAAGCATCAAAGGCTATAAGGATTATAATAGCTTCCAATCTTACAACTGGAGCAAAAGTCTCATCATCGTCTATGCCCTCCTGTTGACTATACACTTGAACCACCAATCTTGCCTTGTTCCTTGTAACTGTTCCATCTTCATAAAGTTTGTTTCTGTAGACCCATTTTGTGCCAATTACAGATCTGTCCTTGGGTCTTGGTACCAGATGCTAAACTTGACTCCTCTCTAGTTGGTTAAGTTCATCCTGCATTGCATTTACCTAGTCTGCATCCTGCAAAGCCTCAGCAACATTCTTAGGTTAAATAAGAGATTGAAAAGCATCAAAAGCACAAAGATTCTTCAAAGAAGATCTGGGTTTAATTCTAGAGGTTGGATCAATAATTATGTTCTCAATTGGATGAGAACTTTGGTACTTATAAGGTTTCACAACCAGCTGGTTTTCTCTAGATGTTCCTTCACCGTTTTGTTGCTAAGGAACAGGTTCATGGACAGGTTCCCTCAAAGTTTGAGGAATAGTTCCTCTCTAGTCACTTCCCCCTGTGAGGTTGCCTTGGGTGGAATGACCTATTCCATCACCCGTTCCTTCCGGTGATGCAGCTTCAGGCTGGACTGTGGCTTCATCGTTTGAATTTCTTGTCAGTCCAATCTCTTCATCATCTTGTTCCTGCCTCTCAGAAAGAATGTTAGTTTCAAAAGCAACATACACACTTTCTTCTACACACATAGTTCTTTTGTTATATATCATATAAGGTTTACTATGTGAAGAATATCCCAAGAATACTCCCTCATCACTTCTGGGATCAAAATTACCTAGGGATTCTTTTCCATTATTGTGCACAAAGCACTTGCATCCAAATGCCCTAAGGTGGGAAATATTTGGCTTTCTCCCTTTAAGTAACTCATAGGGAGTCTTCTTAATAAGAGGTCTAGTCATGCAACTATTTATGATGTAGCATGCAGTGTTCACAGCTTCTGCCGAAAAGCTTTAAGGCAACTTAGTAGCAAGTAGTATAGTCCTAGCCATTTCCTCTAATGTCCTATTTTTCTTTCAACACTCCAGTTTGATATGGAGTCTTAGGGGCAGAAAAGTTATGACCTATTGTTGATACCCAATTTTTCCCTCATATTTTAAATATATATACATAGACCTTCAAAATAATGCATATGCATCATCATTTGTGATGTTCTAAACGTCAATACCACACAAGAGAGGGGATGATTTGTGTGGTACCCAATTTTCGCTCTAGAAGAACCTGGTTCTTCTAGGTATACTAACTACTGCTGTTTGCGGAATAATAAATACAAAAATAAAGAACACAGAGATTTTTACGTGGAAAACACCTGGCTCAAAAGGTGAAAAAACCACGACTTACTACTCAGTAGGATTTTCCCAAACTTCCACTTAAATCACTGAGCCAAAATAGCATTTACAAAACTCTTGTAAACCTAAGGACTAAACTCTAATCCCAGTGTGGCACACAGCCTCAACTGTTGCGACACATTCAAGTTAGCCTATAACTTGAATACTCAAAATACCTATTACAATTGCTTCTAAAAAATCTGGAAAGGTGCAACTTTAAACCACCTACTACAATTGAACTAGAACAAGAATAAACACAATGGAATTGTTTCTTCTATCTTGTCCAAGTAGCTTCAGCAATGCACACTTGAATCTCACATAAATTGCTTGCAAAATTGCCCTGCTCTTTTGCTCTCAATTTAGTTTCACTTCTGCGTTTGTGCAATCCCTGTAAAAGAGAAAAATTACTGTTATTTAATAAGTTAGTAATCAGAGTTTGATTGAGACTCAACTGTTGATCTTCCATCAAAGTTGAGTCCTTGAACAATACAAACTCCAACTCTATCCTTTATCCGGATTGTGTCCTCTTCCCATGAGGATACTTTCTTTCCTCATCCAATATGCAACCTTTTCGATCAGTTCAGGAGATATTGTTGCTTTATCCTTGAGACTTATCTCCTTCACGTGTATCTCACATGTATAGGTTGATAAACATTGTGTCTCACATGATGGACCTGGTCCATGACTGAGTTCATTTGTCATTCTTCAAAACTTCACCTGAACTTGGGCTAACAATTAACATACACAAGTATTTTTCATAATTTTTCATCATTTTTAAATATTTAAATCAATTTATTTCTGCATTTTTAATGTCCAATAATTACCCTATAAATTATTTTTATGAAGAATTAATCATCCAAACTTATCATTTATACCAGTATGATTTTAATATTTTTAGTGCAATTTTTATAATTACATTTATATTTTTAGGCTAAAATTGCACATTTTACAATAATAGCCCATATGCATGTATAATTACATTATGTATGCATAAAATGACTTTTTATATTTTTATAATGTTAAGTAATTAATTTAAATCATTTTAGTCCCCAAATGATATTTTTATTATTTATTAATTGCTTTTATAAATTATTTATTTATTAAATATTGGGTATTTAAAAACTAGCCTAAATTCCTACCCAAATTCGGACCTAAAACTACCCTTACACCAGCCCAATACCCTTGGCCCAAAATCCATTATCCCAGTCCCCATATCCATTTTAATACCCGACCCAGGACCTCTTAAATCAGGACCGTTGATCTCTGGGATCAACGGTCCACGTTACACCTGCCCCATTAAACTTAACACAATCTAAACCCTAAATCATTCTTCACCAACCCGCCGCCCTGAAGCCCTCTAGTCTCTCATCTCTCACAGAAAACCCCAGCCGCAAACTCACCAAATCCGTCTCAACAATGGATTTTTCTAGGATTTTCTTACCTTTTGTATGTTATACTGCCATCTCCTACGAATCTATACTATCTGCTAGTACTTGCCTAAACATGGAAAGTACCCTATCCCAAATTCCGGCCATTCCCTTTTTGACTTGAATCTGGACATGAATCTCGTCCATATATTTCACGATCTTGGCTATATGGGCCCGATTTGCCGAGATTTTTGGCTAATCTTCGACTCCTATCAACTAGGGTCTGAACCTCCCTTTGTTCCTTACCGATTCTCAACTGATACTTTTCTTTTTCTGTGTTTGACTACTTTTTTCTTTTTTGCTTTAATCTTTACCTTAAAAACGATTTTGGTATTACTTGGTGTTTTCTCTGTTGATTTACTGAACCCCTTTGATTTGTGCCCTAAAACGATTCTAATTGATTCTAGAATAATTTTTTCCCCTTATTTGTGTTTGAACGATATGTTTGCCATTTTTACTTGCTCGATTTTGACATTATATAAACCCCTCCCCCATTCTTCTTTAGGAAGGATTTGGAAGTCATTATAACCTCAGAAGATCTAAAGCTTTACTCTGTTATTCCATTCTATACTGTGGTCTTGGCCGGCTGAAAGCCAAGGCCATCAAGTTCTGGGTTTTTGCTTCTCATTGATGATTCAGAACACTATGGGTTTCTGTTCTTTTCTTGCATTTCTCGCTTAACTGGTGAGTAACATAACTTTTGCACTTTCTTTCGTACATATCCCTGATTTGTATAAGTTGTTATTGCAGAATCCATGATCCAATATTCATACGAGTGATGTTTAGGCATTATCTTTGTTAGTTGTGTATGTCTTGCTCTCTTTAACACTTGTTTGCTCCTAATGTTGCTTGTTCTGAAGTTATTTGAACTCCTTTAGGGTCTATTCAGTTAGTATATTGACTCTTTAATGCCTAAGAACATGTTTATTCACCCACCCCCCTGAATCCCTACAGTAGGCTGTGTTGAAACTTTCAGTGTTAGTCATTATGGCCCTCAGCATGTTTATTTGATCCCATACCCCTTAGTATCTTCTGATGATTTAGAATAGTTATCTCAACATGTTTTGAATTGTTGCTTTAGGGTGTTAGGCTAAACTTTTGGAACAAACATAATCATATTCTGTTAATTAGACCTCTATAACAATGCTTGAATGTTTATCTGCTATTTGTGTGCCTTTCATGCTATCAAGAATCTCTGTAAAATGCCTTGGCATATGTGTCTGTGACCCTGCCCCATTGCTAACATGATACCCTCTCCTTTATTTGATTATGTGGTTTAGAACAATGTTGCTTGTATACTTAGCATAATTCCCAATCATGTTTCAACCTGTCTAGTGATAATAACCCCAGTAAATCCTGCAAACACTATCAGCCTCTCTTTAGCATGTGACCGTTTCTGTGCTAAGTGTTGGACCTGCTTTCCTAAATTTACTTTTAAGTTCTGTGATTTGTTCAACTGTTTGCCTAATATGTTCAATTTGGTCGTGTCTGTTAAAGTCCCTTAATTCATGTTCCTCAACTTTAGTCTTTTCTCTTTCACCTCTTGCTTAAGTTCTTCGAATCCTATTATTAGCCGGCTGAAAGCCATGGCTATTTAGGTTCTGTCCTTCGACCTCTCTAGTGTGAGCACTGCTCGGGGTCCATTTGAGGCCCTTGTGAACTCTGACACACTAGGACTTGGTCTCTAGTCCTTCCTGTGAATGATCTCTGTTAACTTCCCTAGTGTGAGCACTGCCTTGGGTTCTTGAAGCCCTTGGGAACTCTGACACACCGGGGTCTTAGTTCTATATGCTCAATTCTGTTTTTTTAAGACCACTGGGAAAATCCTCATGTCCTGGCTGCCTTATGTCCATGAACATGTGATTTTGTGCTGTTGTATGAGAATGAAGGCCTGGCCTGGCCAGGTGTTCTTTTGGGCCTGCTGTAGGCTCCCTATAGTTATTCTACTGTTGTAATTTATTCTATTCATTCTGGGTTTGTAATAATCCATGTAATAACAATTTGGGTTACTAGTGAAATTGGGTAGAGGGCTTTTATCCTAAACTTGCACTAAAAATGGGTAGAAATCCTGTCTATAGGCTCATTACTTAGATAAAATGTGCTATCTTGTTCAAACGTGTTTCAACTTTCATGTGTCAGAAACCATGCCTATAGGTAATCTATCTTTGCTCATAACATGTTACTTTCCAATGTGTTAGAAATCATGCTATAGGTCTTTTATTTGGCTAAAAAATGCTCTACGCCTGCTTGATAGAAATCATGTCTATAGGATCTAAAAATTAGTTTAATTTTAGAGATCATGCCTATAGGATCTTAAATCAATTTCATTATAGAAATCATGCTCATAGGATCTGAATCAGTTAATTAATTGCTCTACTCATTTCTTTAATAGTCCTCAACACTGGGTTAACTATTGTCACTAGAAACCATGCCTATAGGATTTAATTAACCAATGCTAAATATGATCTTGTAATTACCGCTATTAGTTACTGCATAAAATGCCTAGATATCATGCCTATGGGTTTATTCGCTTATACCTGTAATCAGTAGGAAACTTTGTAGGTTTCAGAGGTTAAAAACTGCCTGCTCATTAAATACAGATTCACATAAAAGATCCTATCTATAGGTTTCTAGAACCTCATCAGCAATTGTCTTTGTTAATCTGACTCGCGTGCATTTATTGTCTAAGTGTGGAGGCCAACTTGAGCCCTTACTTTCTTATAAGTGAAAGTTCAATGTGTTTTATATGTCGCCTAGTTTTTCACATTTTTGAGCAGCCTAAGTTAAAGTCTAGAACCACTCTGAGATAGAGGTCCAAATGCCTCCTGGGCTATAAGCATGGGACGGGTAGTGTACGCATAGGACACGACTTAGAATTGACTAGTGTGCTTCAGGTAAACAAGTTAAAGATAGTAATTGGGTAGCAGGAGATGATAGTTTGTGCCCGCTGAATAACATGAGTAACACCCCACCTCAAGGGAGTTACGAAGTATTATTTATGTTGCACGGGGTGATCATTTAGGCTAAAAAACATAGGATCCCCCCCCCCCCCTTTCCTTGTCTTACATTGTATTGTTACGCTAACTTTCCGTTTCGTTTCCTACTAACGTTTGTAACTT
>NC_031995.1:29636656-29689863 GCF_001879085.1 Nicotiana attenuata
CCCCCCCCCCCCTTTCCCTTGTCTTTCAATTGATGTTTAGCAATTCCTTGTTTCTCAACTTTGATTACATAGACTAATACATATAATTGAGTTCGACCGAGATCCACACTTGTGGACCTCGAAGAGTGCCTAACACCTTCTCTTCGAGGTAATTTCGAGCCCTTACCCGATCTTTGGTGATGCAAACTGGTTAAACAGAGTTATCTGCAAATAGGTGCCCTAACGCACCTTAATCCGTTAGGTGGCGACTCTATCTTTTTAACACCTTCCCTAAAAGATTTATCACGTGTCGAAACCTGATTTCACGAGAAAAAGGGGCGCGACACCTATGCTATGCTCATCACACAATTCAGCAAATTTAACATTCTCAAATTCAATACCATGATCAAACCTAATTGATGCAAGTTGATTACCTAGTTGTTTATGAGTTTTTCTAACAAATCAAGTGAACATGTCAAATTCTTCATCTCTAGATGTTAAAAAACAGTGTCCAAGTAAACCTAGAGTAATTATCAATAAGCACCATAAAATATCTCTTACCACCTCTGCTCAATCTTCTCATTGGTTCACAAAGATCCATATGGACCACTTCCACGTCCTAGTAGTACTTACCATTTTTTTGCTTTTAAAAGAGGATCTTACAAGCTTCCCCCTTGCACAAGCCTCACAAATTTTATCTTCCTTGAAATTAATGTTAGGCAGCCCTATCACCAAGTCCTTGGATACTAGTTTGTTGAGTTGGCTTAGACTGGCATATCCAACTCTCTTGTGCCAAAGGAGGGGATCATTATCCAACACACTTAAGCAAGTGAGTTCATTAGCTGAAATTGTGGATAGATCCACAACATATATGTTGTTCACTCTTTTTCCCTGCAAAACTATCTTGTTAGTAGTAAGATTAGTCACAAAGCACGGTGAAGGCTACCATGTTACATCTATCACAAAATTGTGATACACTTATTTGATTGTACTTCAGTCCATCTATAAAGTAGACATTCTCAATAGAGTGAGAACAGTCTTACCTACCTTTTCAACCCCAATGATCTCACCTTTCTTTCCATTTCAAAAGGAGACATTGCCTCCTTTAAGGTCCTCAAGTGAAAGGAACTGGTTCTTGCTTCCTGTGATGTGCTTTGAGCAGCCGCTATCCATGTACCATATTTGGATGCTCCCCTTCACTTGGACCTGCAAATGGAAATTAGGGTTAGTGTTAGGAACCCAAACTAGTTTGGGTCCCTTTCTATAAGCAAAAGGATGAATTAAAATCTTTTTAGGCCAACTTGGCAGCCTATTTATCCATAGAACAAATTTTTTTGTTTTTTTGACTTGCCTTTTCTTTTGCAGCGCATTCACTCTTATACTGACCCGTGTTACCACAGTGTGTACAAATTTTATTCTTAGGGAGTGTGATGTACTGGCTTTTGGGATCCCACTTAGGTGCAAAGTTTCCAAATCCAAGTCCTCTTCTATTGCTACTATGGTGTTCTTGTATCCATGAAAGTGCGTCAGAGGACGTGTTCCATTTACATGTTCTATCTAACTCATGTTTAACCTTCAGGGTTCTTACCAGTTCATCCCTTTTATAAAGCTTATCTTTTACCTTTCCTAGATCCTTTTCTAGTGAGAGTTGTATGTCACTAGCTATTTCTTTACCTGTTCCTAACTTCAATTTCAAATTTTCAGATCTAAGTTCTAAGACAGATGTATCAAGTGCATGAACCTGGTTCTTCAAAGCGGTATTTTCCTTTTCAGTTTTATAAATGTTTTTTTTCATGTTTTTGCATTTGGCTTTTAAGAAGTTACGCTCTTTTGCCAACTGTTCTTTTTCCAAACTTATATTCTTAGATTCATCAATTAAAGTTAGCAACAATTCTGATAGTCAATTTTAGAAAGGAGTATAATTTAATCCTTAAGGTCCAAAAAATTTATCTCATATTCTTCATCAGGTTCATCTTCATATTCTTGAATTGCTATGAGAGCTCGTTCAGTATTATCATCAGTGTCCTCATTTGAACTATCTTTCCAGGTAGCAACCATTGCTTTGGATGACCTTTTGTTGTAGTTCTTCTTGTCATGAACCTGTTCCTTCTTTATGTTCCTTCTTTCAGATTTCTCCTTTTTTAACTCCACTTTTCACATAGGGTAGCTCTTTTTACCACATTTGAAGCATCCATCAGTCATCTGCAAGTGATCTCTTCTCTTCTCATTCCACAAAGAATAATAGTGATCATTGAATAGTGGTGGCCTAGTGGTGTTTGCTCTTTATAGTTTCCAGGTAGTGCACTCATCTTGATCTTTTCCTAAGGTGTTAGCCTTTTCAAGGATAACCCTCTCTGATACCAATTGATGTTTTATACTTCAATACCACTCAAAAGGGGGGTGATTTGTGTGATGTTCAATTTTTTGCGTGCACAGATTATAGTAGGACATGGTTCTTCTACGTGTTCCTTACACTACAATTGCAGAATAATAAATGCAGAAAGTAAAGAACACAAGCATTTTTACGTGGAAAACACTCAGCTCAAAAGGTGAAAAAACCATGACCTATTACCTAGTAGGATTTTCTCCAAATACTTCACTACAACTCGGAGACAACAACAAAGTTTACAAACTCTTGAAAATCTAAGGATTAGCTCTAACCCTTATAGCAACCAGCCACAGGCTGTTGCGATTGCATCAAGTTAACTCTAACTTGAACAATACAACTCGAGTTTACAACCTCTTGCAAACCTAAAGATTAACTCTAACCCTAATAGAAACACGCCACAGGCTGTTGCGACTACTACAAGTTAACTCTAACTTGAAAGACACAACTCAGGTACCTAGTACAATTTACTTCTTAGAAAGCTGATAGGTAAGAACGCCTACTACACTTTGAACTAGAAATAAAGAAAGACACATGAAACTCTTTTATGGAGCTGGTTCTTCAATCTGGTTCATGTAGCTTCAGGATTGCACTCTTAAATCTCACAGGAATTGCTCACAAAATGCCTTGCTATTTTGCTCTCAATTCGCGCTTAACTTCAGTATGTGCGCATCACCTGTAAAAGAGAACACAACTGATATATATAGAGTTAGTAAATAATGATTAACTAGAGTTCTAGTGCTTTACTCTTCCTTGGTGGAAGAGTTCTAGTCAACTTCAACTTCTAACTCTTACCTTATCTTGGATAAAGTTCTCTTCAAGTAAGGAGTCTCGCTCCTTATCAAATATGCAATATTTTCGTTCAGGGAATATCAGATATAACCACTTATACTTATCCATTTCAGTGCATGCATTTTGCTTGATTCTCCCCGTCACCTGTGTACACTGTCCATGGACCTGGTTCATGCATGTGTTCCTTTGTCAATCATCAATACCAAAATCGCTCAGGTGAACATGTGCCCCTTAGAAAAATCCCTGATAACACACATTATTATTGGCACCCACAAGCAGGTTATTCTATTTGAGGGAATTCACCTACGTGTACAACTTGTGGAAAATTAGGTCATTTGCAAAAGAAATGCTCACTTTAATCCACCCAGAAGCAACGCTCACCACCTTGAAAATTACCTCTCCTTATCTCCAAGCCACTAACAGTACTACAGTACAGGAAACAACTCCATCTTAGGAGTGGAAGACAGTACAATTTTCGAGGAAATTCGTCGCAAAATCTCGTGCACATCAACCAACTTTCCCTGACGCAGATATTACGCCGAATCAAGCCGAAGATGTGCCTCACGCGCCACGCGCAGGTAAGTCCACTAACTTAAAGCACTTAAATACCCAATCTTCAGAAAATGCATGTAATCCCCTCTCTAAACGTGATAAGGTATATAACTTGTGGGGACTCCAAAATTTTACCCACTAAGATAAATTTTCAAATCTCCAATTCGACGACTCACCCACGTCAAATGAACACATCGCAGAGGCCTAACCTATCAGCAGTCCACCATTTCCCTCACAGTCCAACATCCCACTAGCCCAAACTAAAAATGATTTACTGCAAAAACCTGAACCACAAAGCCGCCTTGAAATAAAACCAACTCAACACGTAGATTCTCCAGCCATAAATCATAACTTACTTACCCCACATGCCTCCACGTCAACAAACCTACAAACACCACCTAACCCTACAATCACAAACTAAATCTCCTCTTATTTTTAGCAAACCAAGAGTAGTCATAACTCTGATGAACCACTAATATACTATACTACTTCCACTGGATCAGGAAATACAGTCCATGAAAAAATACACCATTAATGTATACACCCATGTCATAACACACACTATACTCAAGCCCAACCCAATGTTCACTACCGAAACCCAACAACCACTGTCACTACAAATACCCATTCACAATCAGCACAATCCACTCATCCTCCCAATTCCAACATTGTTATTACTCCTATTATAAAACATTCATCCAGCACGTCCATTCCATCCACCAACCCTCCTCGTTATCATCATCTACAATCCACCTCTCAATCATGAATCCCAACACTCGGATCTTCACTGCTCAAACAAACCATGCGATGAATGATCAAACCTCAAGGTTAGAAGTGGCTCTCGAAGACCATGCTCTCATATTAACCATGATGTGAATGTCCAAGAGGTCACGATACTGCTCACAAATCCAATGGACCTCACGCAAATAGTCACAAAGGGGATTTGTCTAGCGATAGAAATCTATGGTCGGTACTACTGGTCTTTGATTCAATCCTCATAGCTAACACCATACCAACCACTGCCAAACCCAGCCCCCTACTGGGATGCCACATACCTATAGCCCCACCTTCTCCAGCTTTCCTTTTATCCGCCACCAAAATCATTACGCCTTGGATCTAATACACATTACCACCACTTAACCTCACCCCAGCCTCACCCTTGGGGATACGACCCACTGCCCCTCTCCCCACCGAACAAACCACCCCTTCCAAATCAAGAAGAACCAAACGAAGACCACCAGCAGGAAATAGCGGTAGCGATAGAGCATTTCTGGAACACACGCCTAGAACCAATTTGGCTTGCAGGAATCAATGTTTTTGTGGTAAAGGAGGAGTACGCAAAAAAAAATCATCTAAATTGTCCTCCAAATCTTCACACTTGCTCCCTCCGAAAAAGGCCAACCACGAATCGGGTTGTAGACAAATATGATGTGGTACTGATTCCCTCGCTCCATGTTCAGGGAAAGGGGAACAATGAACAAACACACAAACATGTAGGGGGTACTCATGCCTGAAGAAAATAATATAAACATGAACTTCATCATTTGGAGCTGCCGGGGTGCTCAATCACCCGAGTTTCATCTAAATATTAAGTCTTTACTAGATTATCATTGCCCTTCTTTAGTTGCTCTATTGGAAACTCACATCACTGATCATCATGCACTTAGGGAGAATTTTCAATTCTCAGACATAACTCAAGTATCTGTTGAGGGACAATCTGGTGGTATTGTACTTTTGTGGCATCATGAGGATCTCACAGTTGACATTCTTGCAACTACTCAGCAAGAAGTCCACTGCTTGATAAAGGTAAACCCCCATGCTCAATAATGGTTATTTTCAGCAATATATGCTAGCACTCATTATCAAGATAAAAATATACTATGACAAAATCTTAAGTGTTTGAAAGATCTTTTTAAGGGTCCTTGGATATTAGGTGAGGACTTTAATGAAATACTTTCAGCAGGTGATAAATATGGTGGGAGAAATATTAATTTAAATAGATCTTAACACTTCAATAGATCTCAACACTTCATCGATTGTATTAATTATTGTCAGTTTGCAGACTTAGGCTTCAAATGTAGTCGTTACATGTGGATAAATAATCATAGTCTGGGTAATCATATATTGGAAAGGTTAGAATGATTAATGGCTAATTATGAATGAATTAATATATTCCCTAGTTACTTATCTACCTCGCATACACTCTAATCATTGCCCTTTGTTACTTCAACTAAATTACCATAGGAGCCAGCCTAACAAAGTATTTCGTTTTGAAACCATCTAGGCTTCACATCCAGAATTTAGAGAACTGATCCACTCAGTGTGGTCTACTCACACTCAACTATTGCCAGCTATTGATAACTTCACCCTGTGATGACCCAAAAGGTCATCACTTGATTTATAAGTCAATTCTGTATTTTGAGACCTCAAAAACCTACTTTTGTCTCACCTCGATTTGCGTGCGCAGTCCGGGCATATATCCGGAAAGCCCTTACATGAAAAATTTGAGAAAATGCTAATTTTGCCTTTAAAAATTGAATTTAATTTGACTTCGGTCAACATTTTGGATAATTGGACCCGGACCCGTGATTTGACAGTCTTGGAAGGTCCGTAGGAAAATATGGAACTTGGCGTATGCCCGGAATTGAATTTTGAGATCCCTAGCCCGAGAAATGAATTTTTGAAGAAAATTGTTTAACTAAAAAATATAGGAAGTTTGGAAATTGAATAATGCTTGAATATGATGGTATCGGGCCTGTATGTTGGTTCCGGAGCCCGGTACTGGTCTAAAATAATGTTTAAGTCTAATCTGTGAAATTTGGTAGAAAACGGGCTTGATTTGATATAAATTGGACCCACGGTTGTGAAAATAGTAACTTCAGGTGTTCTTGAGAATTTCATTTATTTTGATGCTAAATTCATAGTTGTTGATGTTATTTTGATTATTTGATCGCACGAGCAAGTCCGTATGATGTTCTTGGACTAGCATGCATATTTGGTTTGGAGCCCCGAGGGCTCGGGTGAGTTTTGCATAGGCCGCGAAGTGTTTTGAACTTAGGAGCAGCAACTGGTGTGTTGCAGGTTTGCACGCTTCGCAATTGCGAAGCCTGGCTCGCAAATGCAAGCTCACATTTGCGAATAACCATCGCATTTTCAATGACTGGGCAAAGGGGGGGACCTTCTCATTTGCGAAGCTCCATGTCGCAAATGCGACTCCAACCGTAATCGCCATTGCGAACGATGGTTTGAATTTGCGATGAAATCAGGCATGGCCAACCTTCGCAATTGCGAAGCCTTGGCCGCATTTGCGAGTTCTTATTTGCGAACCTGGCATCGCAAATACGATAACTGCGCCTGGGTAAATTGAAACATAGACGAGATTTTTCTCATTTTTCAAACTCTTTCAAACCCTAAGCTATCTTGGGCGATTTTTCAAAGGAAGGTTCTTCCCCAAATCATAGGTAAAAACTTTTAACTCATTTCTTTCAATCTACATCATCATTTTATACGATTTCATCACAAAATCTAGGGATTTTCATGGGAATTTGGGTGTTTTTGGGAGAAAATTGGGAATTTCGAAATCTGGGGATTTAGACCCCAACTGAGGTCGGATTCCAAAACCAATTGCATATCCGGGCTCGGGGGTGAATGGGTAATCGGGTTTTGGTCCGAACCTCGAGTTTTGATCAATCGGGCCTGGGGTCGATTTTTGGGTTTTTGGGGAAAATGTTGGGAAAACTATAATTAAGCATTGGGTGTGAGTTCTTTAGCATTTATTTATGTTGTTAAACTAATTATGACTAGATACAAGTGAATTGGAGGTGAATTCTAGAGGGAAAGCGACAGTTGAGGCTTGATTTGTGGCCGTGGAATCGAGGTAAGTGTTTGGTCTAACCTTAGCTTGAGGGAATAGGTGTTGTGCCTTATTTGCTATGTGCTAGCGTAATGTACGACATATAGGTTTGGTGACGAGTATCTACACGTTGGTGTCAAGCATGCCCATGAGTCTTAAATTGTGATCGTTGTGATTCTTGTTAAGTACTACAAAGGCCTAAATTGTTGGTTACACGTGTTGAGTAAGAATTATGATCATTTTTCGTAATACTTGTCTATTGTTGAGCATTGGCTCTAGTTGAGGTTCAATTGTGAAGTTAATTGTTGGAAAAAGATTGGTTATAGTTGATTCCCTTGCCGGGACGTATTTATTTCTTATTGTTGATTCCCTTGCCTGGATATTGATCGTTGCTATTGTTTGGGTGAGGAAAGAGTGACAAAGCACGAAGGGTGATGTCGTGCACATTCATACTTATGCATATGGTGAGGAAAGAGTGATAAAGCACGAAAGGTGATGCCGTGCACATTTACATTGATATTGATGCATATGGTGAGGAAGAGAGATAAAGCACGAAGGGTGTATGCCGCGCACATTTCTAATATTCATTTGGTGAGGAAGAGCGATAAAGCACAAAGGGTGATGTCGTGCACATTCTCTTTATTGAATGCATAGTGAGGATTGAGAGTAAAAGCACAAAGGGTGATGCCGTGCATTCATTGCCTACTTGTTGTGATTCTTGTTGCTATTGGTTCAAGCGCCTTAATTGTTTTATTCCGTTATCTCCGTGTTTCCTTATGTTGTTATCCCCTATAGCATGATGCCCCTTCCCGTTAATCTCTGTTTAGCTTTCTGTTACTGTTATTCTGTTAGATATTGTTTAACTGCAGGTTGTGTTGTTGTTGTGTCCTAGCCTCGTCACTACTTCGCCGAGGTTAGGCTCGACACTTACTCAGTACATGGGGTCGGTTGTACTGATGCTACACTTTGCACTTTTTTTTGCAGATCCCGGTACTGGTGCATACGGACCTTAGCTAGCGGTTAGTG
The DNA here is from genome assembly GCF_001879085.1 of Nicotiana attenuata. Classification (NCBI taxonomy): domain Eukaryota; kingdom Viridiplantae; phylum Streptophyta; class Magnoliopsida; order Solanales; family Solanaceae; genus Nicotiana; species Nicotiana attenuata. The sequence continues at coordinate 29,645,245 of NC_031995.1, forward strand.
TCTTCAGTCCATCGGAGCCCCGAGGTAGTCCTGCAGGCCTCCGCAAGCCTTGGCGTCCCCTTCCTATCTTATTTCTTTCTGTTCTTTTCTATTTCAGAGACGGACATGTATTTTCTTTGTTCAAGCCCTATTTGTAGTTTTCTTAGATTGTCCATGAGTTTGTGACACCATTTCTGGGTGGTTTATTATTATGGATCCGTATTGGTATTAGCTTAAATGTTAAATTCTGTTCTTCTGCACTTCTAATTCTGCTGTATACTTGCTTTAATCTGGTAAATTGTTAAATATAAAGGTAAAAAGGGTGAATAATCAATAATGTTGGCTTGCCTGGCGGGTTCAATGTTAGGCGCCATCACAGTCCCGACGGTGGGCAATTCGGGTCATGACAAGTTGGTATCAGAGCTCTAGGTTGCTTAGGTCTCACAATTCACAAACAAGCTTGGTAAAGTCTGAGGGATCGGTATGGAGAGTATGTGCTTATCCCCCAGAGGCTACAGAGTTAGGAACTGTTTCACTTCTATTCATCTCTGTCGTGCGGTTTGATTTCTCAATGCTAATTGAACTTCTACTCTGTTCTTTCGCAGATGGAGAGAACACGTACCGCTTCAGCAGCCGATCAGCAGTCCAAGCCCCCAGCAGAAGCTCCTACGAGGGGCAGAGGATGAGGCCGAGGTCGTGCTAGAGGCCGAGGTAGGGGCAGAGCTCAGCCCAAAGCTGCAGCACCAGCGGCGAAGCCTCAGGTAGAGTTTGATGATGAGGTTCCGGCCCAAACAATTCCAGTAGGCCCAGCTCAGGTCCCAGAGGGGTTCATTGCTACCCCGGTACTCCATGATGCTTTGGTCTGTCTAGAAGACCTTATGGAGAGTGTCGCCCAGGCAGGCTTACTTCTTGTAGCAGCAATCATCTCTCAGGCTGAGGGAGGAGCACAGACTCCCGTTACTCGCACTCCGGAGCAGATGGCTCCTCAGTTTCAGACTCCAGCAGCTCAGCCAGTTGGAGCAGTTTAGCCGGTGTGGTAGCCCATACCGGTGATGGAGCAGCTATGTCTGCTGATGCTTTGTAGAGATTGGACAGGTTCACCAAGCTATTCACTACTACTTTTGGTGGTACATCCTTAGAGGATCCCAAGGATTAGTTAAACAGCTGTCATGAGGTTCTTCGGAACATAGGGATAGTGGAGACCAATGGGGTCGACTTTGCTGCCTTCTGTCTGTCAGGTTCCGCCAAGAAATGGTGGAGAGATTATTGTTTGGACAGACCACCTGGGTCATCAGTTCTCACATGGGACCAGTTCTCGCAGCTATTTCTCGAGAAGTTCCTTCCCGTCACTCAGAAAGAGGAGTACCGTAGGCGGTTCGAGCGTCTTCAACAGGGTTTTATGACTGTCACCCAGTACGAGACGAGGTTTATTTATTTGGCTCGTCATGATCTTCTGATACTCCCCACCGAGAGAGAGAGGGTGAGGAGGTTTATTGAGGAACTCGCTCAGCCTGTTAGACTACAAATGGCTAAGGAGACGGGGAACGAGATTTCTTTCCAGGATGCGGCCAATGTGGCCAGGCGGGTTGAGATGGTTCTAGCTCAGGGGAGCGGTTAGGGGTCTGATAAGAGGCCTCGTCATTCTGGCAGATTCAGTGGTGCCTCGTCTGGAGGTATGGAGCCTTTTAGTAGAGGCCATCCTCCTACGTCGTTTCAGTCAGCACTTCAGGCTTCTCACAGTGCACCACCAGCTCCAATCATTGCACCTCCACTCCAGAGTTTTCAGGGTGGTTATCCAGGCTGTCAGGGTCAGTTTCAGGGTCAGCAATCCCAGCAGCCGAAGTCTTGCTATACTTGTGGTGATACGAGGCACATTGCTAGGTTTTGCCCTCGAGCCTCGAGCAGTTCTCAGCACCAGGGTTCTCGTGCTATGGTTCCAGTACCAGGTTTTCCACTGCCCGCTCAGCCAGCTAGAGCTAGGGGTAGAGGTGTTAGAGGTAGAGGTCAGACCGTTAAAGGTGGAGGCCATGCAGCTAGAGGTGGAGGCAGCCAGCACGAGGTCGTCCTAGGGATGTAGTTCAGAGTGGTGGGGCCCAGCGCCGATGTTATGCTATTCCAGCCAGACCTGAGGCTGAGGCCTTCGATGCAGTTATCACAAGTACGGTTTCAGTTTGTAGTAGAGATGCCTCGGTCCTATTTGATCCAGGGTCCACATATTCTTATGTATCATCTTATTTTGCCCCCTATCTGGTTGTGCCTTGTGATTCTTTTACTGCTCCCGTATATGTGGCTACACCGGTGGGTGATTCTATTGTGGTATATCGTGTTTATCGTGCTTGCGTGGTCGTTATTGGGGGTCTTGAGACCCACGTAGATCTCTTACTTCTTGATATGGTGGATTTCGATATCATTCTGGGGATGGATTGGTTATCCCCTTATCATGCTATATTAGACTGTTATGCCAAGACCATGACCTTAGCATTAGCGGGGTTGCCTCGTTTGGAGTGGAGAGGGACTCCTGATCATTCTACCAGCAGGGTTATCTCATATGTGAAGGCACGACGTATGGTTGATAAGGGATGTTTGGATTATTTGGCGTATGTTCGTGATTCTAGTGTCGAGGATCTTTCTATGGAATCTGTGCCCGTTGTTTGTGAGTTTCCTGAGGTATTTTCTTTAGACCTGCTGGGGATGCCACCCGACAGGGACATTAACTTTTGCATTGATCTGGCTTCAGGCACTCATCCCATTTCTATTCCGCCATATCATATGGCTCCGCCAGAGTTGAAAGAATTAAAAGAACAGTTGCAGGACTTGCTTGATAAGGGCTTCATTAGACCTAGTGTCTCGCCCTGGGGTGCGCCGGTATTGTTCGTTAAGAAGAAGGATGGATCGATGAGAATGTGTGTTGATTATCGTCAGTTGAACAAGGTCACTATCAAGAATAAGTATCCACTGCCGAGGATTGATGATTTGTTTGACCAGCTTCAGGGTGCCAAAGTGTTTTCGAAGATTGATTTCAGATTTGGCTACCATCAGTTGAGGATTAGGGCATCCGATGTCCCTAAGATAGCTTTTTGCACTCGGTACGGGCATTATGAGTTTTTAGTGATGTAGATTGGGTTGACAAATGCCCCAACAGCATTCATGGATCTGATGAACCGAGTGTTCAGGTCTTATATGGATTCCTTCGTGATTGTCTTCATTGACGATATTTTGGTCTATTCTCGCAGTTGGGAGGAGCACGAGCAGCACCTTCGAGTCGTTCTTCAGACTCTAAGAGACAGTCAGTTGTATGCCAAGTTTTTGAAGTGCGAGTTTTGGTTGAGTTTGGTTACATTCTTGGTCCACGTCGTATCAGCTGAGGGTATTCAGGTGAATTCGAAGAAGATAGAGGCAGTCAAGAACTGGCCTCGACCCACATTAGCTACAGAGATATAGAGTTTCTTGGGTTTGGCGGGTTATTACCGTCGGTTTGTGGAGAGGTTTTCATCTATAGCAGCCCCGATGACCAGGTTGACCCAGAAGGGTGCCCAGTTCAGGTGGTCGGATGAGTGTGAGGCGAGCTTCCAGAAGCTTAAGATAGCTTTGACTACGGTGCATCTCGTATTGGACTTGGTGCGGTGTTGATGTAGAATGGCAATGTTATATGCTTCGCGGTAGTTGAATATTCACGAGAAGAATTATCCAGTTCATGATTTAGAGCTAGCAGCCATTGTCCATGCGCTGAAGATTTGGAGGCATTATTTATATGGCGTGCCATGTGAAGTGTTCACGGATCATAAGAGTTTGCAGTACTTGTTCAAGCAGAAGGAGATAAATTTGAGGTAGAGGAGGTGGTTGGAGCTTTTGAAAGACTATAATATCACCATCTTGTATCATCCGGGGAAGGCCAATGTAGTGGCCGATGCTTTGAGTAGGAAGTCAGCCAGTATGGGCAGCCTTGCGTATATTCCAATCGGTGAGAGACCGCTTGCTTTGGATGTTCAGGCTTTAGCCAATCAGTTCGTGAGGCTGGATGTTTCTGAGCCCAGCTGTGTGCTAGCTTGCACAGTCGCTCGATCTTCATTATTTGAGCGTATCCGAGATTGGAAGTATTATGATCCTCATTTTCTTGTCCTTAGGGACACGGTGCGGCACGGGGGTGCCAAGCAGGTTACAGTTGGAGATGATGGAGTTTTGAGGATGCAGGGTCATATCTGAGTGCCTAATGTCGACGGACTTTGTGAGTTGATTCTAAAGGAGGCCCATAGTTCCAGGTATTATATTCATCCGGGCGCCGCTAAGATGTATCAGGACTTGCGGCAGCATTATTGGTGGAGGAGGATGAAGAAGGATATTTTTTCGTATGTAGCTCGGTGTTTGAATTGTCAGTAGGTAAAGTACTAGCATCAGAGACCTGGTGGGTTGTTTCAGAAGATTGAGATTCCTGAGTGGAAGTGGGAGCGTATCACTATGGACTTCGTTGTTGGACTCCCATGGACTCAGAGGAAGTTCGACGCGATATGGGTTATTGTTGATAGGCTGACCAAGTCAGCGCATTTCATTCCTGTGGCAGTCTCCTATTCTTCCGAGAGGTTAGCTGACATCTATATCCGGGAGATTGTACGTCTTCATGGTGTGCCCGTGTCCATTATTTCTGAGCGAGGTACGCAGTTTACCTCGCATTTTTGGAGGGCAGTTCAGCGTGAGTTGGGTACTCGGGTCGAGTTGAGCACAACATTTCATCCTCAAACGGACGGACAGTCCGATCGTACCATTCAGATTTTGGAGGATATGCTCCGAGCATGTGTTGTTGACTTTGGAGGTTCGTGGGATCAGTTCTTGCCATTAGCAGAGTTTGCCTACAACAACAGCTACCAGTCGAGCATTCAGATGGCTCCCTATGAGTCTTTATATGGTAGGCGGTGTCGATTGCCAGTTGGGTGGTTTGAGCCAGGAGAGGCTCGGTTGTTGGGTACGGATTTGGTACAGGATGCCTTGGACAAGGTTAAGAACATTCAGGATAGGCTTCATACAGCTCAGTCCAGGCAGAAGAGTTATGCCAACCGTAAGGTTCGTGATGTGGCATTCATGGTCGGAGAGCGAGTGTCGCTTCGGGTGTCACCCATGAAGAGCGTGATGAGATTTGGGAAGAAGGGCAAGTTAACCCTAGGTTCATTGGGCCTTTTGAGATTCTTGATCGAGTGGGAGAGGTGGCTTACAGACTTGCGTTGCCGCCGAGTTTATCAGTTGTGCATCCAGTGTTTCATGTGTCCATGCTTCAGAAGTATCACGGCGATCCGTCCCACGTGTTAGACTTCAGCACTATCCAGTTGGACAAGGACTTGACCTATGAGGAGAAGCCTGTAGCTATTCTAGACCGGCATGTTCGTCAGTTGAGATCGAAGAATGTCCCATCAGTTCGTGTGCAGTGGAGAGGTCGTCTGCGGAGGCAGCTACCTGGGAGTCCGAGTCCGATATGTGGAGCCGATATCCCCATCTTTTCCCCGACTCAGGTATTTCTTTTCTATGTCCGTTCGAGGACGAACGGTTGTTTTAGAGGTGGAGGATGTGATGACCCAAAAGGTCATCACATGATTTAAAAGTCAATTCTGTGTTCCGAGGCCTTAAGAACCTCCTTTTGTCTCACCTCGATTTGCGTGCGCAGTCCGAGCGTATATCCGGAATGCCCTTATGTGAAAAATTTGAGAAAATGCTAATTTTGCCTTTAAAAATTGAATTTATGCTGACTTCGGTCAACATTTTGGGTAAACGGACCCGGACCAGTGATTTGAAGGTCCCGGAAGGTCCGTAGGAAAATATGGAACTTGGGCGTATGCCCGGAATTGAATTCGGAGGTCCCTAGCCCGAGAAAAGAATTTTTGAAGAAAATTGTTTAACTGAAAAATATAGGAAGTCTGGAAATTGAATAATGCTTGATGTATCGGGCCCGTATGTTGGTTTCGGAGCCCGGTACAGGTCTAAAATAATGTTTAAGTCTAATATGTGAAATTTGGTAGGAAACGGGCTTGATTTGATATAAATTGGACCCTCGGTTGTGAAAATAGTAACTTTAGGTGTTCTTGAGAATTTCATTGATTTTGATGCTAAATTCATAGTTGTTGATGTTATTTTGATGATTTGATCGTACGAGCAAGTCTGTATGATGTTCTTACACTTGCGTGCATGTTTGGTTTGGAGCCCCGAGGGCTCGGGTGAGTTTTGGATAGGCCACGGAGTGTTTTGAACTTAGGAGCAGCAGCTGGTGTGTTGCAGGTCTGCAGGCTTTGCAAATGCGAGCTCGCATTTGCGAATAACCATCGCATTTGCGATGACTGGGAAGGGGGGGACCTTCACATTTGCGAAGCTCCATGTCGCAAATGCGACTCCAACAGTAATCGCAAATGCGAACGATGGTTCACATTTGCAAAGAAATCAGGCCAGGCCAACCTTCGCAATTGCGAAGCCTTGGCCGCATTTGCGAACCTGGCATCGCAAATGCGATAACTGCGCCTGGGTAAATTGAAACATAGACGGAAATTTCCTCATTTCTCAAACTCTTTCAAACCCTAAGCTCTCTTGGCCGATTTTTCAAAGGAAGGTTCTTCCCCAAATCATAGGTAAACAACTTTTAACTCATTTCTTTCAATCTACATCATCATTTTATAAGATTTCATAACAAAATCTAGGGATTTTCATGGGAATTTGGGTGTTTCTGGGAGAAAATTGGGAATTTCGAAATTTGGGGATTTAGACCTCAACTGAGGTCGGATTCCAAAACCAATTGCATATCCGGGCTCGGGGGTGAATGGATAATCGGATTTTGGTCCGAACCTCGAGTTTTGACCAAGAGGGCCTAGGGTAAATTTTTGGGTTTTTGGGAAAAATGTTGGGAAAACTATAATTAAGCATTGGGTGTGAGCTCTTTAGCATTTATTTATGTTATTAAACTAATTATGACTAGATACAAGTGAATTAGAGGTGAATTCTAGAGGGAAAGCGATAGTTGAGTCTTGATTTGTGGTTGTGGAATCGAGGTAAGTGTTTGGTCTAACCTTAGCTTGAGGGAATAGGTGTTGTGCCTTATTTGCTATGTGCTAGTGTAGTATACGACGTATAGGTGTGGTGACGAGTATCTACACGTTGGTGTCAAGGATGCCCATGAGTCTTAAATTGTGATCGTTGTGATTCTTGATAAGTACTACAAAGGCCTAAATTGTAGGTTACACGTGTTGAGTAAGAATTATGATTATTTTTCGTAATATTTGTCTATTGTTGAGCATTGGCTCTAGTTGAGGTTCAATTGTGAAGTTAATTGTTGGAAAAAGATTGGTTATAGCTGATGCCGGGACGTATTTAATTCTTATTGTTGATCCCTTGCCGGGATATTGATTGTTGCTATTGTTTGGGTGAGGAAAGAGTGATAAAGAACGAAGGGTGATGCCGTGCACATTCATGCTTATGCATATGGTGAGTAAAGAGTGATAAAGCACGAAGGGTGATGCCATGCACATTTACATTGATATTGATGCATATGGTGAGGAAGAGAGATAAAGCACGAAGGGTGATGCCGTGCACATTTCTAATATTCATTTGGTGAGGAAGAGCGATGAAGCACGAAGGGTGATGCCGTGCATATTTTTTTTTATTGAATGCATAGTGAGGATTGAGAGTAAAAGCACGAAGGGTGATGTCGTGCATTCATTGCCTACTTGTTGTAATTTCTTGTTGCTATTGGTTCAAGCGCCTTAACTGTTTCATTCTGTTATCTCCGTGTTTCCTGATGTTGTTATCCCCTATAGCATGTTGCCCCTTCCGTTAATCTCTGTTTAGCTTTCTATTATTGTTATTCTGTTAGATATTGTTTAACTGCAGGTTATGTTGTTGTTATGTCCTAGCCTCGTCACTACTTCGTCGAGGTTAGGCTCGACACTTACTCAGTACATGGGGTCGGTTGTACTGATGCTACACTCTGCACTCTTTTGTGCAGATCCCGGTACTGGAGCATACAGACCTTAGTTAGGGGTTGTTACCTTCAGTCCATCGAAGCCCCGAGGTAGTCCTACAGGCGTCCGCAGGCCTTGGTGTCCCCTTCCTATCTTGTTTCTTTCTGTTATTTTATATTTCAGAGACAGACATGTATTTTCTTTGTTCAGACCCTATTTGTAGTTTTCTTAGATAGTCCGTGAGATTGTGACACCAATTCTGGGTGGTTTATTATTATGGGTTCGTATTGGTATTAGCTTAAATGTTAAATTTTGTTCTTCCGCACTTCTATTTCCGCTGTAAACTTGCTTTAATCTGGTAAATTTGTTAAATATAAAGGTAAAAAGGGTGAATAATCAATAATGTTGGCTTGCCTAGCGGGTTCAATGTTAAGCGCCATCACGGTCCCGACGGTACTAGTGAATAGGAAAAGCGAATTGAGATTCTAATGACGGATGGAGGTTGAGGGTAGAACATGTTTGGTGCCTCGCCCTTGTCTCCTTCGCCGTTGACTGAAAATGGACAACTCGGGTCGTGACACACCCACTATGAAATCATGGAATAAAACACATTTTGGAAACATTTTTAAGAAAAAAATTCTCCTTGCAAGATTAACAGGCCTCCAATCTTCTATCAAATACACCACCAGTCTATTTTTGCAAAACTTAGAACAAGACTTAATTAGAGAATACAACTTCATCCTACAACAGGAGGACGAATTTTGGAAACTAAAATCCAGGATCACTAGGCTTAATCAAGGTGACGCAAATAGAAAATTCTTTTATCTCTCCACTATCCAACACTGTTGAAGAAATAAAATCACTGCCCTAAAAGATATTGGAGGAAATTGGATCTGTGAATCTTCACATGTACAATTTCACATTGCTGAAGATTATCAAAAACTCTTTACCACTGAACTTTCCTTATCCACTAACTCACATTCCCCCTACCCACACAACTCTCTCTCGTCGGACGATCAAAATCTACTCCTACTTCCATTACAAGACCATAAAATTTTCGAAGCAATCAATTCTTTTCAGCCCTTAAAGGCTCCAGGTCTAGATGGACTTCATCCATATTTATACCAAAAATATTGGACTGATATCCAACAACCAATCACTTCCTTTGGTCACCAAATTTTTAGGGAGCATAAAATCCTGCACGAAATAAATACCACGTATCTTTGTCTAATCCCTAAAAATAAGAATGCAACCTCCATTACCCAATAACGTCATTAGCTTATGCAATACTATTTATAAAGTAATTATAAAAATTATCATTAGCTTATGCAATACTATTTATAAAGTAATTATAAAAATTATCGTCAATCGTCTCAATCCACTTTTACAAAAATTTATAAGCCCTATACTAACAAGTTTTTCAAAAAAATAAATGTGCGGCAGAAAATGCCATTATTGTCCAAGAAATCTTCACTAAGTTACAGCACATGAAAGGTAAAATTTCTCATATGCTTATGAAGTTAGATTTAGAAAAGGCGTTTGATAAACTACAATGGTGCTTCATCCGCCAAACACTTATCCAATTAAAAATTTCTTGACCATTTATTCAGTTTATCATGTCCTGTGTCTCCACATCTTCCATTTTCGTCCTCATTAATGGTAACCCTACTGAATTTTTCCATCCAACTAGAGGTATACGCCAAATTGACCCTTTATCTCCATAAATATTTATTCTTTCAATAAAAATGCTCTCCCGCAGTATAAATGCGGCCGTAGATTACCAACATTGGCCACCCAGACAACTGTCTAGAAGGGGTCCACGTATCTCCCATATTTTCTTTGTTGATGACGTCATACTTACATCTAAAATATCAACTAAAAGTTGTCATACTATAATAGACACCTTAAGCTTCTTTACTTCCATCTCAGAACAAACAATAAACTTTCCTAACTCAAAAATGTGTTTCTCAAAAAACGGTGCCACCCATGAAAAATATTTTGTATTGCAAAATTTTAAAATGCTTGAAGGGAACCATCTTGGGAAATACTTTGAATTCCCCATCTTCCTACGTAGACCTACTAATACATATTTCCAATTTCTATTATATGCATTCAAGACACATACTTGCAGGGTAGAAATCTAGTCATCTTACTATGGTAGGAAGGACGACCTTATTTGCTCCACTCTTAACACTCTTCCTAACCATGTTATGCAATATATCTCCAACCCCAAAAGTATTATATCGTATTTGAATCGATACCAGTCAATTTTCTTTGGTTGCATCTTATGAAATGAAACAAGCTTGCTAGTCCGAAATTGAAAGGAGGTCTAGGTATACAAAAGCTTGATACCAAAAATAAGTCCCTCCCAGACAGCCTTGCATGGTGCCTATTTCATAATCCAACGCAACTATGGGCCAAAATTCTTTTGTCAAAATATAATTCTTCAACACCATGTCATTCAAAAGGATTTTCTATTTGGAAAAATATTTTGACAGAATGGGCAACCTATCAACTAGGCTATAAATGGAGAATAGCAAATGGACAGCATGTAAAATATTGGCTTGATCCATGGCTTAAGGAAAACACAACTCTTTGATCCCTCGTCTATGGTCCTTTTTTACCTCATGAAGAGCACTCCACTATACCAAATTACAGCGCTAATGCTTCCTGCAATTAAATAACTTATCTTTTAAGCTACCAGATGATATTCTACAACAAATCCGTAGTATATACCTGATGCACACCTCGCTCAGATTTGACAAAATTATTTGGACCCTTACTAAAGATGGCAAATTTTTGGTTAAGTCCAGCTATCAATCCCTCAATTTCTCTACAACCTTGAATCTATTCACCTGGGTCTAGAAACTACATATGCTGCTAAAAGTGTTACACTTTATTTGGTATTGCTTCCATGATCGCCTTCCAACGAACAATTATTTAGCATACATCTCCATCACTAACTTGAACATTTGCACAATCTGTCACATGCCCCCTGAAACCCCACAACATATCTTTTTCAATGTTCAAAAGCCCAACACCTTTGGGCCAACCTTCATCTCTCAAGCCTTATCCAAAATTACCTGACACAACAGAAATAATAACTAAGAGTATTAAATTTAATTGATAAATCTCATAATAACATCAATACTGAATAACAATCACAAATCCGCAAAGCCGGTAAAATTGAGTCATAATCTCTAAAGAAATACTCTAGTAACCTCTAGATACAACACTGTTTGAAGTGAATATAAACAGTAGTAAAGTAATAGCAGAAGATGACTCCGAGGCCTGCGGGCTGATGACGTCCACAACACACCTCGATAAGAGATATAATACGGTCATGTGCAATATAATTTACCCAACTATGAGCCGGGATCGAAGCCACAAGGAATTATAAGGGGTGTTAGGAGAATACACTTGAAGAAAGCGAATGTATTAACTAAATTTGCACTTCCACAAAAAGTTCTACCTCTACTTTTACTCTAACAATTGAAAACTAAGATGAGTTTCTAGCGTGTTGTTTTCTCTCTTATTTTTTATCCTTGCTTTTGTTTCTGAGTTATTTTTTTCTTTTTCTGGTCGCAGACGATGACATTAGAGATTGAGAGTGCTCGAATGGAGGAGAGGCGTAGGGCAATATTTATAATATTGCAAAACAAATACTTTGAGTACCGACACAAGCACCGGGAACTTCGTCGGCGACTTAATGAGGGGCGCGACATGCAGACCCTTCGAGACGAGTTAAAGCAGATTGATAAAATCCATCGAGAAGTGCAGCGTCCTTGAGGGGACGTTGCAGAGTAAGGAGGAGGAGCTTGAAATCAGCAAGGGCGTGGAGGCCTAGTGTAGAGATCTTCAAGCGCAAGTAGTTGAGCTGCATAGGAAATTGGAAGATTGTCGTGTTCAGTTGTAGGGCCTTATGGGTGAAGTTGCTGAGAAACAAAGCGAGCTCGAGAAGGCGAAATCTCTCCCTATGGACTCTCAGAGGAGATTGGAGGTGCTTGAGCTAGCGAACAACACCCTTCCGGTTGTACGAGAGAATGACTGGTCCGCGGTGAAAGCTATAGAGGAGTGATTAGAGGGAAGGGTCGGAGTGCTGGAGAAAGATAACTCCTTCCTTCGTGGTCAAGTGGTCGCATTGGAAGCTAAGAAAGCTCAACTGCTTGCGCAGCCCTCTTCTACCCATACTTCAGAATTTCCCAACATTCCTCGGGCATCTTATGAGGAATGGATTCATGCCAAATCTCAATTGGATGTATATCGAAATCTGCATATGGCGGGATCCATTTCTGAGGCTACTCTCGAGGATGTCCGTGTTAAAGCCTATGAAGCTCGAGTCACTTGCAGGTATGATCTCGCTACTCCTGAGGTCGATGAATAGGGAGATGATAGTCGTGGACCATCTTGAAGAGGATGCTTGGTATGATACCGCTTTTCCTGACGGCATGAGCGGTGTAAGCGGGGGTGATCAAGGTGGTGAGGACATCGATAGTCAGGTCGGTGGAGGCGCGGAAGGCCCTGATGGTGGTGACCAGTATTTTTTCTTTTCTTCTATTTTTGGGTTAACTATTGTTGTGTAGTTGGTGGGGTCTTCATGAGCAACTGTAAATAATGTTTTGCATCTGATTTTCTTCCTGTGGTTTGTTTTGGTATTTGTATGTTTTTTAATTAAGTCGCTTAGCTGTCTTGTTTTTCTTATTGGCCACGATCACTTAATGGCGAGTTGAGGCCAAAGTGTTGATAGGCGTTTGTTCGAGCGAGGTCGAACATGTTCTTTTTTCAAGACTGCGGTCGAGGGCCGGTATATGGTAGTTCGAACTAGGTCGGCTATAGCCTGGATTTAGTTGTGGCTAAGGGTCGGTAGGTGTTAGTTCAAACAAGGTCGAACATAACCTACATTTAATTATGGCCGAGGGGTAGTAGGTGTCAGTTCAAACAAGGTCGAACATACTCTAAATTTAACTATGGCCAAGGGCCAGTTATGAGCACGTGATTTTTGCCCTACATGAATTACTCCTATAAAATAAAATAAAATAAATTTTTTCCAATTATTTGCCATTTTATAGGATTTTGTAGGATTTTTATTTAATTGTTTGCATTTTGTGCATGTTTAAGTTTTATTTAAATCATGAAAAATACCAAAAATATCACGCATGGCATTTAGGCTTTATTTTTACATTTTTAGGATTAATTGGTAGTTACTTGTTTTATAAAATGAAAATCACAAAAAATGCTTCATTTTTACACTTTATCCTTTTATTGATTTTTTCTCTTTTAATTTAGGATTAAGTAGCTTTTATAATTTTTGTAGTTAGTTTAATTTCACACTTTTTAGATAACCTAGGATTTTAATTTTAGGATTTTTAATTAAAGAAAAAGAAAAAGAAAGATAAGAAAAAGAATTTGAGAAAAAGATTTAATTGGATATTGAGCTAGTTCTTGTATCCAAATTAGGCCCAAATTTTCCTAACTAGCCCAAATACACTTGAACCCATTATCCCAATCTCCCTACCCAAATACCTATTAACCTTTGCCCTAATCCCTCACATAAAAGGGGAGCTAAGGCACAAAAATAGATCAAATTTTGGAGAGACCTAGACCCTTAGAAATAGAGAGCAACGGCGCTCTCCATAGAAGAAGAACAGAATCAGATTTCCTCCCCAATTAAAAAAAAACTAACAGCCCTTCTTCTTCAGCGTTGTTTGTCCCTCCTCTATTAAGAATAGACCCCCTATTTCCGAAAAACCCAAAAAAAGAAAAGGGAAAAGGGAAAAGATAAAAAGTACTTTGAAATTGAAGAACAGTAGGACTCAAAAGGGATGTTCAAAGTCTTTTAGTCAATGTTTGTCATAAAATTGCCTGGGATCAAAGAAGAAGCCCGATTCATCACCATTCATTTCTGCCGATGTTGCTGTTTCTGGTCTGCTGAGCTCCGTTCCATTCGGACATCGTCTTCTTCAATTGTAATACCAGTCAATATGTTAATACATTGAAGTCGTCGTTCATTTAAAAGGTCACACTTCAAACTTTATTCTTCTTCCGACGTCCAGATTTTGTGTCATGAATATTGGTATTGTTGGCTTGATTTCTCTGTTGATGCGCTTGTATGGGTCAGAATCCGACCCCACGACAATTAATGAGGCTAATCCCGTTTTAAGTTAATTCATGATTAACTAGTGGCACGATCACTCAGAACTGACGACGTTCAACTTGCCTCTAGCTCGGTCAACAAGGCCCTGGCCTATCTGCCACTATAAAGGCTAGATCTCAACGTGGTCACGGCCACTTATTGCCAGCTCACGAAGCCCACAGCTATAAATACCAAGAGAGGGGACCCTAGAAAAGGGGGGCTGCTTCTTCACTACTAGAGACAGGAGAGAGAAGGGAAAAATATTCCCAACTTATGGGAAGAGAAAAACACCATTGTAAGGCTCTGAACCTCTTCATGGAGAGGCACACCAAACAAATATTATCAATAAAGGCTTTTAATGTTTCTCCCCCTAATTTTGAGTACTTATTTTCGTTTCTTCCATTTGGTCCAATGGATTATTACGATCTACTATGATTTTTCCGTGATTGTTTGTATTGTTTTGCACTCATAAGATATGTGATAACTTCTGAGCAAACAATTTGGCACCGTCTGTGGGGATTTCATAGCAAAATCGCATAGTTCTTCCATGGACCAAAAGGAGAGAAATGCCGAAAAAGGAAGAACAACCCAGCTTAAACAAGCCAAAGCGGTATATCAGGCCGATGGAACTCGAAGATCTCGAATCGAGATCCAGTTCCTCTGTCTCTCATCTATCAGATGGTGCAAACAAGAAGAAGTAGCCCCCCCCCCCCCGTCCTAAGGGAAGTTCTCTGTAAGGCATCTCCCACATCCCCGATACAAGCTCCGGCCAGAAACCGGCACGGAGACATCTCGAGCCGAGAGTCGCCTCAAGACAGCCTATAAACCCTGGTTGGGAAGACAACGGATGAGCCGCTCAAGGTCTCGAATCCAAACCGAGCTTCAGCACTCAATACCCACAATATGGGACTCAGACCATGAGCCTTCGTCATCAAAGATCGACAAAGTTCAACAACGGTTGAACTGGGACTCAGGCCATGAGCCTTCGTCATCAAAGATCGAGAAAGTTCAACTACGGTTGAACCGGGACTCAGGCTATGCGCCTTCGCCATTATATCAAGGCTATGCGCCTTCACCAAAAGTTCAACTACGGTTGAACCAAGACAGGCTACGCGCCTTCACCAGAAAGTTCAACTACGGTTGAACCGGGACTCAGGCTATGCGCCTTCGCCATTATATCAAGGCTATGCGCCTTCACCAAAAGTTCAACTACGGTTGAACCAAGACAGGCTACGCGCCTTCACCAAAAAAGTTTAACTACGGTTGAACCAAGACAGGCTACGTGCCTTCGCCATCAAATTTAACAAAGTCCAACAACAGTCGAACTGGGACTCAGGCTATGTGCCTTCGTCATTAAATCCAACGAGCTCGACCTCGCTCGAACTACAAGGATGGACGCCTTCGTCCTCAACTTTAGCAAGTTCAACCACAGTTGAACCGAGACTCAGGCCAAACGCTTTCATCTGTGAAAGCAAAGCCCGACCTCCAACAAATCAAAGCGCAGGATAGGCACCCTCGCCATTTCAAGTAAGTTCCCCCAACTCGAATTAAGATTCGGGCCACGTAAAGTTCGGCCCCGGTCAAACTACGAGGCCGCGTTTTTTATCACGACCGGTAGTTCGACCGCGCCCGAACTGGGACTAAGGCTAAGCGCCGCTATCGCCAAATAACAGCCAAGGCTCGCCCGCACCGAGCTGAAAAAGCAAGGCCATCAACTATATTATGGCTAAGGGCCATCGCCGCCAACGGTCGACCTAGATTCGACTACGGTGAAGTAAACTACCCGACGACGGTCGAAGTTGCCTCCATGGCTAAGGCCGTCGATTCTATCACGACTAAAGTCCTCGATTTAAATTCGACTAGGGCCGCCAACGTGAACGGTCAACAAAAAGCGCAACAAAAACTCTAAAGAACGAAAGAAAAACAGTGACAAAAAACAAGCACAAGGCAGGCAATGGAAAAGAAAATTTGTATATTTACAAAGTCAATTGCGGGTCATCCCCGCTTACACCCGGCCAAGGCCGATCAATACAAGAAATAAAAAAAATAATAATACAAGAAACGCCTAAAACGCCAAGCGGCGAACAAGACAAGAAAAAATGCATAATCTTTTTACTCGGTGCCGTCTGCGCCACCGTCTGCACCAGCGTCAGCCTCTGGCGTCGCCGCGTCAAAACCACAATCGGCACGTGCCTCACGACCCTTCTGACGTGCCCCCTCGAAAGCAGCCTCGGTCACGACTTCAGCCTCCCACAAACTCTTATATACATCACGTTGGGCCTCGGCAAAGACCCAAAGTTCCCGAGCCTGGCTGGAAGAAGCGGCATGATCCCGTAGCTGTTGATTCTCTTCTTCTAAGGCTGTGATCCGGTCCGCCATGACCTGGGCGTCCTGCTCAAAGACACCAATCCGCTCCTCGAGACTCGCCTCTCTAAAGGCTGCAGCATCCCTTTCCAATGCCCGTTGGGATTCGTGCACGCGGATAGCCTCCTCCAACGCCCCGGCCCTTGACGAAGCATCCCTCATTTGAAGCTTCAATACCGCGACCTCACCCTCCAACGCGGTCACTTTCCCGCTCCATGCCACAGCGGCCTCCGCCGCCTTGGCCTCGCCCCGGCGTTCGCACTCAGCTGCGACCCTCTTCATCGCTTCGAGCTCCTCATCCTTTCGGCGGAGCTGCTCCTCAAGAGCACTCGTCCGGCCAAGTATTTGTTGCATCTGAAGCTCCCGCCTCGCCAGCTCTTCGACCAGGGCCCGGCTGCGAGGATCATTCCTCAAGCGCACGCGCAACTCTCGGAACTGATCTCGGTAGCGGCGATACTTCTCCAGCGCCCGCAAAAATATCCCCGAACGGACCTTGGCTCGACGAATGCGCTCCACCTCCAACAGATAAGACTACAAAGCAAAGACAACGATCAGAATAAAAGAATAAACCTAAAGCAAAGAATAAGCGAAGCGGCGCAACAGTACATACCCTCAAGCCCATCACGGCTACTTCATTCATCAGGCCGATATCCGTAACACCCCTCAGCGACGCATTCTCGGCCTCCGAGCATAGCGGCTCGAACTGCGGCACCATGCTTTCCCCTTGGAGCAATAAGTTCAGTTCCGTGGGAACCTCGATAAAGCGAGATCGCCCCTTTGCGCGCACCGCTGAATTGGTGGAGCCTTCCTGGAACATACGGACGTCGTCGGGATCCAGGTCGGATTTAGACTCATCCTCACCCACATCAGCAGCCACTAAGGAACTACCTCCCGTCTCAGCGACTGGAACCACCAATTGAGTCGCCGAAGCGACGGTATCATCACGGCCTAAGCCAACCGGGGCAACCCCCATTGATTGTCCGCCCTCGAGGGCAGGCGCCGCAGCCGCATTCCTCTCCGCATCTGCCGGCGGGGAATCCAAATTAATTACCACAGGAGGAGCCGGCGCGAACGCGACCCTACGCCTTATCAACGGCCTTTCCTCCTCCCCATCTGATGACGATTCTGCTCTAGGGCGCGCAACCCCCGATGGCCCCTCGTCCCGAAGTAGGGTCCGTGATGGAGAAGAAACCGTTGAAGACTCGACTGATGCCGCCCTCGGTGTTGAGCGCGACACCGGCGCTGCAGTAAGCCGAGCAACTATACCAGGCCGACGGAAGGCCAGCTGAGGGGCCCTGACGCGGCGTGCCCTCCCTAATCACAAGAAAACAAGGTTGATGAATAGAGTCGAAACAAAGCAGAACCTAAGAAGAAATCAATTTTTTACCTGCCACGGGCCTACGGCCATGCCTCTCCCAGAAAGACGCCCATGTGCGTATCCCCCGCGTATGAGGGAGTACGGCCTCGACCCACTCACGTATCCAAGACAATGGGGCCGGCGGCGACCTGTCAGCTACAAAAAAGACACGAGTTAACGCCCATGATCACAAATCATAAAGAGGGAAAGAAAAAGGAATTCAACCACTAAAGAACTTACGTGCATGGTTCCAAGCCTCTGGGAACCCAGTGGCATCCGCCACCAGGTGCTTGGTCCTGATGTAAAAGAAGTGCTCGAAAGGGCGAGGGTCGACCTCGTTATCCAACTTCATGACCAGGCCCCTCGACCCACGAGGGCACGCCTGAATCATGGTGCCGCGGACTCTCTGGGGAGCGTAGAGACTCAGCACATGCTGCAGCGTGACCTCCCTACGGGCCAATTCCGCGTACTTGATGAACATTGCCAACAATTTGTAGAGGGAAGGAGTGAGCTGACCCGGGCATGCCCCGTAATAACGGCAGAAATCCACCACCAGCATTGGGAGCGGGATCTTGAACCCCAACCTGAAAGGATAGGCGTAAAAAACGCAGTATCCCCGGCGATCGGTGTGGACCCTCTCCTCGCTTCTAGCGAGAACAATGTCTGCATGGGAAGGAACGACCCCCTGTTCCCGTAATCGGGCCATCCCAATCTCCCCCATTAACGGGGCTTCATCCACCGGTTCCTCTCCACCGTCGACGGTGAAATCAATCGCAAGACCTCCGGGCCGAGGAACCACCTCGTCAACCGACGGAATTTCGCCGGACTCCATCTGTTCTGCACCTCCCATCGCCGGAGATGGCCCTCCGACTACCGGAAAATCTACCGGAAGAGCACCGTGGGAAGAACTGACTGCCATTGTTGATCTACTGAAGACAAATGATACCACAATCAAAGGAAAGAAAAGAAAAGATGAATTAGCGAAACGAAAAAGTTTCCTCAGAGTCTCTCTCTCAGATGAACAATGAAGATATGAGAAATGAATGCCTCAACCCACCTTTATAGGCAACATAAATGGCTTTCGCGAAACCCAATAGCCATCATTAACTACACGACCAACCGTAAAACGGTTCGGTCCTGTCGTAGCAAGCGTCATTACGACGAGCTCCGCAAAGCGGCTTCCCAGCGATCCGCCAACATACCACCGTCAGAATAATCGCAACGGCCTGCAAACGCTGAAAGAATGCGTCGCACGCCTTCAAAATTCTGGACGTGACCAAATACGTACCCGGCGCATACTCATTTTCCACGGCTATCTCCAAAATATGAAAGGCTACGGCCACCCCCAATATATGAAAGGCTACGGCCATCTCCAAAATATGAAAGGCTACGGCCACCCCCAATATATATGAAAGGCTACGGCCATCTCTAAAATATGAAAGGCTACGGCCACCCCCAATATATGAAAGGCTACGGTCATCTCTAAAATATGAAAGGCTACGGCCACCTCTAATATATGAAAGGCTACGGCCATCTCCAACGTGTAAACGACTAAGGCCGCCGCCGCCAATAAGTCGACCTCCTTATTCAAGTTGTTTTCAAATCACAATCGATGAAGTCCGCTCATCGAGCTCGGCCGAAACACGACCTCAATAAGCGGAGGGACTAACTGTATGGGTCAGAATCCGACCCCACGACAATTAACGAGGCTAATCCCGTTTTAAGTTAATTCATGATTAATTAGTGGCACGATTACTCAGAACTGACGACGTTCAACCCGCCTCTGGCTCGGTCAACAAGGCCCTGGCCTATCCGCCACTATAGAGGCGAGATCTCAACGTGGTCACGGCCACTTATTGCCAGCTCACGAAGCCCACGGCTATAAATACCAAGAGAGGGGACCCTAGAAAAGGGGGCTGCTACTAGAGACAGGAGAGAGAAGGGAAAAATATACCCATCTTATGGGAAGAGAAAAATATTATTGTAAGGCTCTGAACCTCTTCATGGAGAGGCAGACCAAACAAATATTATCAATAAAGGCTTTTAATGTTTCTCCCCTAATTCTGAGTACTTATTTTCGTTTCTTCCATTTGGTCCAATGGATTATTACGAACTACTATGATTTTCCCGTGATTATTTGTATTGTTTTGCACTCATAAGATATGTGATAACTTCTGAGCAAACAGCGCTTATGTTGTGTATTTCTGAACTAGCATATCAAAATGGATAGCTTAAACTATATACTTGTTTGTCGTTTTGTTTTCATAAGTTTACTGTGAGAAGTTGGGTTCATTAATCTAAAGAAGTTGTTTGATCCATGGTCTTTCCATTATTGGGGTAATGAAAATCTGATTTCGTTAAGGAGCACTCACGGGTGTATAGGGTCCATTTGTTGAAATAGTTAATCATGATCTATTTGCTTGGAATTCCCGTATTGATTTGGGCCTATTAATAATTTGGGTATTTAGAATATAGAATCAAAGGTCCGTTAATAATACTTATGAGCATCTCTTAGTTGAGCTTTGTATGCAGTAATCCATGTCCAAGGTCCCATCTAGTATTTGGACAATTATTTTATAGGCTAATCAAGATTCAGCACAACCATTCTTCAAAAATAAAGAAAGAACATTAGAAAATTGTTGCAGACTCATCTTTGAGCAGTGAATATTGAAATGGAGTGCTGGTCTTTCCTTTTGGTATTTGGACAGGCGGTTAACTTCAAGACAAGCAAATGCTGAGTTTGTACGCTCATGTGATGTTCTGTATTTTTCTGTATCAATACTTTCATAACTGAGACCTCCGCATGTAACTTCAAACCTTACGAAATTAAAATAGTTGATAAGCATCCGTGGTTGGCTTTAGTTGAATACATTCTTTTAAAATTGAAATTGGGGCGTGCCATGCCAAATAAAATCTCAAATGCGTGGCCCTCGTTTAATCATTTCTTTTAAAATCCTTAGAACTTGAGGCGTGCCATTTAGCAAATTTCCATGGCCCTCGCAAAGTTAAGAATGCGTAGTTGCTTTAGGCGCGCTATTTAATAATTTACCTTCCTAAACTCGGGTACACATTTATATGACCCAAATTCAAATCCCAACAATGTTAGATAAAATATGTCGAGAGCCGCGGGTGCATTTATGTGACGTGTTTCGAGATGTATTTTAAATGACGTTGCATTTTTTCTTTAAAAAAATAGTTAAATAAAGCGGTTAAAGTTAACATTCAACCATAGGCTAAACATTTTATAAATCAGATAATAAGCCAATTATGATAGTTTAAGCGACCGTGCTAGAACCACGGAATCCGGGGGTGCCTAACACCTTCCCTCGGGTTAACAGAATTCCTTATTCAGAATTTCTGGTTCGCAGACTTCACAAGGAAAGTCGAAATCTTCCTCGATTTGGGATTCAAAATAAACCGGTGACTTGGGACACCAAAAGCCAAACCTATCCCAAGTGGCGACTCTGATTAAATAAATAATCTCATTTCGAATAATGTCGTTTAAATTGGAAAAACTCCCTTATACACTATCCTTCGGGGGGTAGGTGTGTAAAAAAGGAGGTGTGACACCAGTAGGTATTAATTTAAACAAGGTCGAACATAACCCACATTTAATTATGGCCGAGGGCCAGTAGGTATTAGTTCGAACAAGGTCGAACATAACCTACATATAATTATGGCCGAGGGCTAGTAGATGTTAGTTCGAACAAGGTCGAACATAACCTGCATTTAATTATGGCCGAGAGCCAGTAGGTGTTGGTTCGAAAAAAGGGTGAACATATCCTGAATTTTGGAGAGATATGCTGATAACCGTAAAGTTTATTGCCTCGGTATTGTTTCTTTGGTTACATACTTGGAGAGATTTACAACTTCTTTGGGCGTTGGTTGGCGTTCCAGTCTCAGTCCCAGTCTATATAGTCCCTTTATTGGTTGACCTAGAGAGTGCTTGAGAGTTCGAGCAATGAATTAGTAGTCACGGTGTTGTCCTCGCGTACCTTGACTTAAAGTGTTCCCTTCGTCGCCTCATTAAAACCTCCTTGAGAACACCCATCTAGGACAAAACTCAAGTGAGGGAAAAAGAGTACGACTTGGGGGATGCTTTATCTTTTAAAAGTTGAAGTATTTGAGGAGACTAATATTCTAGTTGTTTAGTAGTAACTTTCCTTCCATTATTTCTAATTGCAGTGATCCTTTATTTGCCTTTGCTGTGATCTTGTACGGACCGTCCCAATTTGTTTCTAGTTTTCCTTCCCGTGGGTCTTTGCTCGTTTCTGTTTTAGCTTTGACCACGTAGTACCCGACTTTGAGCAGCCTGACCTTTGCTTTCTTGTTATAATAGCATTTTGCTTGTTATTTCTGGGCGATCGTTCTTAAATAGGTCATATCTCTTCGCTCTTCGACTTCTTCGAGCTCCCGCCTTCTGCTTTTGTCGTTGCTCGTACCGCTCTCATGGGAGTATCTTAGGCTGGGTTCTCTGACCTTGACTAGTATTACTGCATCGCTCCCATAGACCAAAGAGTAGGGTGTCTCTCTTGTGCTCGTTTTTGAAGTTGTTCGATAAGCCCGCAGTACTTCTTGTAATATTTTTGGCCAGAGTCCCTTGCCGTCTTCAAGCTTTTTCTTCATGATGTTCAGTATCAACTTGTTGGAGGACTTTGCTTGCCCGTTGCCTGCGGGGTGGTATGGCGTTAAGAGTATTATTTTGTGCCATTTCTCAAAGAACTCAGCGGTTTTCTTTCCCGTGAACTGGGGTCCTTGTCGCAGCTAATCTCTATGGGGAGGCTGAACCAGCATATGATGTTCCTCCGCATAAAGGTGATTACTTCCTGTTCCCGTATTTGGGCAAATTCACCTACTTCCACCCACTTAGAAAAGTAGTAAGTTAAAACCAAAAGGAATTTTATGTTACCTCGCCATGCCGGGAGGGGGCCTATGATGTCCATTCTCCATTTGATGAACGGCCAAGGTAAGGTGACCAAGTGGAGGTGATCACCCGCCTGGTGAATCATTGAGGCATACTTTTGGCATTGCTCACATCTTTTTACGAAGTCTGCGGCCTCTTTTTTCATAGTGGGCCAGTAGTATCTAGCTGTATGAGGCATCTGACCAAAGCCCGATTGCTGGAGTAGTCCCCACGATAGCCCTCCTATACCTCTTCAAGGACGCGTCGAGTTTGGTTTAGGCCCAAGAATTTTGCCAGAGGGCTGCCGTAAGTTCTCTTATACAGGTCATTGTGAATGATATTGTATTTGGCCGCTTGCATTCTCGGTTTTGTGGCCTTTTTTTTGTTATCTGGAGTATGTCATCCTGCAAGTATGTAATAATACAATTGCGGCAGTCCCAAGTTAAGTTTATAATTCTTACCTCGACTTGGTCTAGCGACGAGTTAAGGAGGTGGAGCACGCTTCTATCTCTAGCTGTAATGTTTTTGGTGGTTGCGGCTAGCTTAGCGAGTCCATCTGCCTCAGCGTTCTCTGCTCGTGGAATTCGATCGAGCTAACATTCGTCGAACTCGGGAAGCAGCTTGCATATTTCAGTATGATATTTTTGCAATCTTTGTTCCTTGATTTGGAAAGTCCATGTGACTTGGTTGACTACGACTTGGGAATCACAGCGTAGTTTTAACCGTTTCTCCCCATACTTGAGTGCTAGCTTCAAACCTGCAATTACGGCCTTATACCCGGCCTTGTTGTTAATCATATCCGGGCACCTTATGGACTGGCAAATTACTTCGTCGGTTGGGACTTCGAGTACGAGTCCCAGTCCATACTATGACACATTGGTGCACCATTAGTGTACAGGACCCAGAGTTCTTGTGTTTGGGCGGCTTCTCTTTCAACTTCAAGCATCACTTTTGCGCCAAAGTCAGCGACGAAGTCAACGAGCACTTGTGATGTTATCGCTATTCGCGGCTGGTACGTGATATCGTGCTCGCTTAGCTCGATGTCCCATTTTGCCAGCCGTCCCGATAACTAGGGTTTATGCAAAATGCTTCTTAGGGGGAAAGTCGTGACGATCGTGATGGGGTGGCATTAGAAGTACGGTCTAAGCTTTCGCAAAGCTATGACTAAGGTCAGGGCAGCTTTTCTAGGTGAGTGTACCTCGTCTCGGCATCGACTAATGTTTTGCTAATGTAATAGATGGGGTTTTACGTACCTTTATTTTCTCGAACCAGGACTACGCTCATAGCTACTTCAAATACATCGATGTAGACGAGGAGACGTTCCCCTAGCTCCGGTTTTGAAAGTAATGGTGGCGACGAAAAGTATGTTTTTAATTCCTTCAGGGCCTGGACGCACTCAGAAGTCCATTGGAGACCATTATCCTTCTTAAGTAGGCCGAAAAATTTGTGACACCTATCCGATGATCGTGAGATGAACCTTGATAGGGCGGCGATACGGCCAGTCAACCTTTGAACCTGCTTTTTGGTGGTCAAGTGTTCTGGTATCCCCTCGATGGCTTTGATTTAATCAGGATTGACCTCGATCCCTCGCTGTGATACCAGAAAGCCTAGAAATTTTCCTGAGGCCACGCTGAACGAACACTTTTCGGGATTTAGTTTCATTCCGTTTCATCTTAATATGTCGAAGGTTTCTCTCAAATGGTCGATGTTGCCACGACCCAAACCTATGGGCCATGAAGAATTCCCGAGTCCTACTTATCGAACATCCCTAAGCATGCGTCTAAGATATAAACATGAATTAAGGGTTGGTTATGAATAAAATCTGTCAATAACCTGCTGAATTACATGAATAATGTACGTAAGGAATACATATTCAAAAGACATATATACATATCCATGAAAAATACGGTAGGGCGAGCCGGCAAGGCTGCTATAGATAACTATATAACCAAAACTGGAAGCCGACAAGGCCACAACTATCCAACTATACATGACTGACTACATACCTCTAATAGAGTGTACAACTGTATAAAAGACGGTACTGGGCCCCGTCGTACCCATATCTACATACAAAAATAGCGTACCAAAACTAATAACACCTCCGGATCAAGTGGAGCACACCAACTGTCGTTGACCAAGGATCCTATGGAGGGGAACCGCCAGCCTGTCTGCCTGCACCTGCGGACATGAAATGCAGGCCCTGAGAAATAGGGGCGTCAGTACGAATAATGTACCGAGTATGTAAGGCATGAAAATCAGTACATAAAAGACATTAAAGAAACATGGAGTAAAGGAATCCGCTTGTAAGTGTAAATAACATTGTGAATTCTGAAATATTTATAATGTCATGCATGTGCGTATAATTGTCGTATCATGCATAGGTATAGGTGTACATAACATCATCAAGCCTCTGAGAGCATCCCATCATATCATCTCGGCCTCTATGGTTAAAATCATCAATGTACACCAAGTGATCAAGTGGTGGTGCATATATAATGCCGTAACCTTTTCCCATATCCCATATACATATAATATACGTGTATATAACGCCATCTAGTCATGGGTCAATGTACATGTATAAATTAATAAAATGCATAAGAAGTACATTAATAAGATTTCTCAGAATGTCGTAAGATCAATATGTCTTCGGATAAACTTTATCAACTATGTGTTTTTCTAAGACCCATGAATAGAAGATATAATAATAAGACACATAGGGAATCAAGAACATTGGCACCCCTAGTGCTTCTATGAATAGAGGTATTTATGAAAGCAGTACGTTTTCTCGTTTCATTTGTATCGTATGAATCAAGCCAAAAGGAAAGAAGGGATAGCCTTAACACGCCTGAGCCGATTCTCTTGACAATCCCTGTAACACACGTTAATTGCGATAAAACACGTAACGGCGGATTGAAGTTGGGAAAAATCTGTATGATATTCTTGAGAAAGATTGTACCGTATTTTTCTTAGAATTGCATCTCATGCTGCTATTACATAATCTCGTATGGATTTGCTGAAGAAGATCTGTTACTTTGTAGATTAGATATAAGCATCTCTCTTTGTGAATTAGAAAGGTCTTTTATCTTAGTGGGTGTATGCCCCACTTAGGAGATGACTTGGCCACAAAATTTCACTAAATGTGCCACCTTTTTACATGAGTTAAGAGTCATTATTTGGGCTTTGATCAAGACCTCATTGGCTTCCACGTTGGGAGGCTTATTAAGCTTATCCAAATATTTTAATTACTTAGTTAATCTCCCACTAAGATCACTAATTACCCAATTATCCACATAATTAATAATTATCTCAAATTACTTAAAATACTACTCACTTTTAATATATTTTATACACATTACTATCATGGTCATGTGGTACATTGTATGACACTAGTCCATAAATACCGGGTATTATAGCTTGGACCGTATTTTATCCCAAATTGACAACCAGCAACGAAACTCATTTTCTTTGATTCGCTTACCCTCTAGCATCTTCACGGCACTTACTTATCGCTGTTATAAATAGCATACATGCTTATAACCTAAAAAATAGTCACATTCCCGAGTCTACGTCGATTAACTTACGACGAAACTTTAACGTACGAAAACGCAAAATGTAACTAATGTGATCTTTTTTCCTTTTGGATTTGACAAGCATGTCGTCTATATAGACCTCCATCGTTTTGCTGAGCTAGTCCTTGAACATCCTCATCACCAACCTTTGGTAAGTTGCCGCTGCAATCTTTAGCCCAAAGGGCATGACCCTATAGCAGTATGTCCCATGATGAGTGATGAATGTTGTATTTTTCTGATCCTCTTCTTCCATGAGGATTTGAATATAACCTAAATAAGCGTCCAAGAAGCTCAGTAACTCATGCCCGGCCGTCGCATCAATGAGTTGGTCGATATGGGGTAATGGAAATGAATCCTTGGGGCATGCTTTGTTCAAATCTGTGAAATCCACGCACATCTGCCATTTCCCATTCTTCTTTTTCACCATGACCACGTTGGCGACCCACTGAGGGTACTTCGACTCCCTGATGGAGCCATTTTCCAACTGCTTTTCCACCTCTTCACATACCGCGTCATTAATTGCGGAGTTTAACTTACGCCTGACCTGTCTTACTAGGGGTAGAATGGGTCGACGTTCAGTTTGGGCATGGCGATTTCCTTTGGGATACCTTGCATATCTGCATTTCTAAAAGCAAAAAAAATTTGCGTTAGCTGCTACGAATTGAAAGAATTTATCGGATTCTTGAAGTTTGCAGTCGATGTAAGCCTTCTTGTTATGGTCGTTGAGGTCTAATTGAATGGGGACGAGGTTTTCTATGGTCCATCCTGCAGCTTCAACCATATCTGGATCTCTGATGCCATCCCCGTTGTTGTCATGTGCCGACCTCGTCCTTCTGGATTTCTATGCCTCTTTTTCTTTATCCTTCTTTCTTGGGTGGCCGAGCTGTCTAGGGTGATGCGGTAGCATTCTCGGGATGTGCGTTTCTCCCCTTGTATACTGAATTTTCCCCATGGAGTTGGGAACTTGATGACCTGGTATAAGCTGGAAGGGACGGCTCTCATGGTGTGTATCCATGGTCGCCCTGTTATGGCATTGTATGCTGCGTCTTGATCCATGATATGGAATATGGTTTCCAAAGTGACGCCACCAGCCAGAACGAGGAGTGTGATCTCTCGAGATGTTCGCTCAAGTGCATTATTAAAAACCAGTTAGCGTGATGCAACGTGGCACTATCTTATCTTCGAGTTTTATTTGTGCAATTACTCGAGGATGGATAATGCACAAGCCATTCCCATCATCTACCATAATGCGTCTCGCATTAGTTTCTAAAATTTGTAAGGTACTACCGAGGGCATCATTATGAGAAAAGGTCAAACCATCGGTGCTGACTTATCAAAGATGATACTTTCTTCGAGTCTGTCATATCGTTCGTGGGTGATTGATCGCTTGAGCTTGTGAGTAGTGGTGAATTTCACGCTGTTAATGGATCAGTCGTCACTGTCGCCAATGATCATGAGGATGGCACGAGCTGGCGAGGATGCTTTTGGCAGTCTTTGGTGTTGCTCGTGTCCTCTGGCGAAGTTGGTCCTTCCCGGTCACTCAACAACTCTTTGAGGTGTCCTTGTCGCAACACGTTTACGACCTCCTTCCTTAGGGCGATGTAATCCTTGATTTTGTGCCCGCTTTGATGGAACTGGCAGAGGGCGTCTGATTTGCTGGTACTCGGATCTGACCTTATCTTCTGCAACCACTTTACCTTCGGCCCGAATTCTCCAAAGCGTAGACTATCTCTGTAGGTGAAACACAGAAATTGTTAGTTGATAGTAAAGAGGGCATACCTCGTTCATTCCGGTGAGTCCCTTTTCTTAGTCTAGACGGGCCCTCTTCGTAGCCGGGGGAGGTTGCAGCGGACGTTCTGACATACGGCCTATGTTGTTCCTTATTAGGTCGTGGAGCTGCAAGATCTCTTCTGGCATCGTTCCTTCGATCTCTTCTAGATTCGACCTGTACCGAGGTCAGCCGATGAGTGGGTCCATTGAGGTCGTGCTACTAGGACCTCGGCACAATAAGCGTTATGTATTTTGTCCCAAGTGGTTGGGCGATACTGCATTAGCCGACTCAATAATTTCTTGGTTGCTCTCAAAACATTCCTACTCAGAACGTTCTGAAATGCTGCAACTACCATTCCTTCGGATACGTTCGGCAAAGTCATCCTCACTCGATTGAACCGGGCGAGGAAGTCCCTCAGCCCTTCCCTTAGGGCCTGTTTAATGGTAAATATGTCGTTCACTCTTGCTTCAGCCTTCTTGTCCCTGGCATGTGCCGTTACGAACTTGTCGGCCATCTCTTCAAAGGTTTCTATAGAGCGCTGGTAGCTGTGAATACCATGTTAACGCTTCTCTCGTGAGGGTTTCGCCAAATTTTTTTAGCAAAATGGAGGACACTTGTTCTTTGGCGAGGTCGTTGCCTTTCATGGCGGTGACATAATGGGTCACATGATCTTGCGGGTCGGTCATGCCATCGTATATCCTGAGGTTGGGTGGCATTTTAAAAGTTTTTGGAATGAAATAGGGAGCCGCACCATCACTGTACGGCTGCTCTATGAAACGGTCGTTGTCTCTTTTCGGTAGATATTTAGGGGTGCCTAGTATTTTATCGACCCGCTCCTGATGTTCCTTTATCTAACCTTGGAGAGCCTTATTTTCATTCTCCTTTTCTTCCATCCTTTTTAGGATGGCTGTAAGGTGTTATCACTTGCATTATCAATGACATTGTGAGTTGTACTTGTCGTTGGACGGGGTGGCGGATTATCCTGCTCAACCATTTGTTGGATTGTAGCAGTCTCTGCGGTTTTTGCAGTTGAGCCTAGGGTGTGTTTGTTAAGGATGCTCGTCAGCGTGTTGGTCAACCGAACCTCGAGAAGATTTTCGACAGCTAGGGGTGCCCGTTCCTTCGCAGACATGGTGGCTCCTTTGCCATGAGGTTTTTTTATGCTGCAGTGTGGGGGTGCAGACCCATCTCGCCTAGGGGACACACTCGGCATCGTATCCTCACGAGCTGATTCACAACTCTCGTTGAGGACGGTTAAGAGGTTGGTAGGTAAGTCACTTGTTATCCGCACCCTTTCTTCTCGATTACCTGCCATGTTAGATTTCACACAGGGAAAGAGAAAATATCTTGGGCTTTGTGACGTTAGTGACCGTGTTAGTTATAGATCTAGAGGAGACTAAAAGTTAAGCTAAGAATTACCCACAGACGGCGCCAAATTGTTTGACCCAAAAACATAAATCTTGGTTCAACTAATTAATTTCAGTCAAATATAGGTTAATCCTAGTTAATCATAAAATCATCGGATCTTGTAGATCAGAAAAGGTGGCTGAATGGCATTTATGAGGACAACAACGAATCTATGTGATAAATGCCTTCTACTATCAAGAACAATAGCAATATGTGGGATATACAATAAATGACAATATAATGGCTCTCATGTAATTAAAAGGAATAATTTAATCATCAAGAGGTTGAAAAAAATAACCTTCCACCTGACAATGATTAAACGACATATCCTCAAACGATGGCAGATTCCTCGGATCTGACAAGAATCTTAGTTAAAAGTAAGGTCTTGTATTGAGTGAAGAATGAATCATTTTCAAAGTGTTGTTCTTACAAATGAGTCTCACATGTCCTTCTTCTCTCTTATTTTTCCTATTTGCCTAGTAAACCCTAATAGTACATGTACAGAGAATATTCACAGAATATTCTCTTTCGTACCCTATTTTCAAAACTAGTCGTTACAACTTCATGACGGTGCTCGACCTTGACCATAATTGGAACCTTGACCATGACTCATGTCGACTCTTCGGCTATGAGCTTTACTGCTGCCTAATCCACCTCGACTTGTGACGGCTTTAGAACTCTTTCCTTCGTATTATCTTACTTCAAATATTCTAGAGCGGATTTTGACCCATACACTACTATTACCCCCTCGGCTTGATTCATCGAACATGGCATGGACATGACGTGGGATTTACGTGATAGACCTCGGCACGGCCCTATGATGACCGTGGCATCATGTTGACAAGACTTTCCAACATGGGCAGGTGTTGATGGTCATGTACTGTGGCACGACGACATGTTGGCTTAGGTGCCAAGACATGACAAGACCATGGCATTAGCGTGTCCATGGCAAGGCGTAGGAAATGAGTAGCAAAAGCATAGAAAGGAAAATCTAAGGCAAGCTATGGCAGGGTGTGGCAAGGCAGGTGGGCGCGGGCAAGGCAGTGTCATAGACGAGCTAGGCATGCAGCATTGGCAGACATGCATGCAAGGCGTGCTGCATATTGGCACAATGCGAAGGCATGACAAAACTTGGCCTGTTGGCGCCAAAATTCAAAGGCTGCACCCATGTGCCACGCACATGCAAGGCGGTTGGGCAGCTTCCTATTTTTTAGCAAGAGTGGCTATGTCGGGCTTGGGCAGTTGTCTTTTTAAAATTCAAATATTTGAAATCCTGTGTAGTTGGGGATGTCAATTTCTAGTTTAGGATAAGGTAGATTGTGCCAAAAATGTGTGCCTATATGTATAGGCTTGGTAGACTTATCGAAGACAGAGTTGGTTGTCTTTGGCTATCTTTTTGTAAGGTTTTTGTACGTGTTCGTTGTAGCACGAGTTTAATACAAAGTTGGGAAGAAATTCCTATAACTATGTGACTTGTTTGATTTTTATATGCTGATATATTCTAAGTGTCAAACCAAAACGTGATGGGAAAAGGAAGAGGACTGAGTCATTGTTGTGTGACCGTCGTGTAATGTCGTAACAAAAAAAATTGACCCTGTAACAACTGGTATCAGATCAGCAAGATCTTGAATTATCATGGCTAGAAATGTAGAACTTCGTGAAAGACTTCGGATGTTAGAGGCACTGGAGGGAATAACTGATAACACTGCGGATCTGGTGGATACTTTGACGCATATCCATGGTGTTAACACAGAACGTCAACATAGGCTTTCCACGAAACTGCTGCAGAGCAATTGGAAAAGTTATAGAAGGAAAACGAGGATCTTAAAAAGGAAATTCAGATCCTTCGGTGGGCTGTTGAAAATGTGTTCCAAGGAGGTGAAGAACATACCAAAATTAAGATTCCAAAGCCAAAGGAATTTGATGGCGTGAGAGGCGCCAAGGAACTTGGAAAACTTCTAATGGGACTTGGAGCATTACTTCTCTACTGCTCACGTCCGGGAGAAGTACAAACTGACCCTGGAAGTGCAATATTTCAGAGGAGATGCAGTGCTATGGTAGCGTACAAAAAATGCAAACGATAAAAGTGTTGGCAGACCCAAGGTTGATACTCGGGAAACAATTTATGACGCGTTGAGGGATAAGTTCTTGCCCAGCAACTCGTCTTTGGTTTCTAGGGATCGCTTGAAGCAGTTGAGACAGACTGGTTATATTTGGGAATATGTGAAGGATTTTTCATCCTTGTTGTTGGACATCCAAAACATTTCTGATTAGGATAATCTGCGTAATTTCATTTCCGGAATACAAGGTTGGGTACAAAACAAAATTCGTAGGCAGAAAGTTAAAGATCTGCCTAGTGCAATTGCGAGAGCGGACGCATTGGTGGATTTTCACTCAACTGGTCTAACATATGATTCGACCTCTTCTTCTAAGTAATAGAAAAAAGTGAAGAGTAAGGACTAGAAAAAGGAAAATCGGAAGCAATATGGAAATGACATAGGCAAAGGAAAGATGGATGCTTCTTCGTCAAAAAACAAACAGGCCAACGGGTGATAAAAAAGCTTGCTGGGCATGTTACAAACCTGGACATCACGCACGAAACTATCCAAATCAAGCAAAGATAAATGCTCTTCTTGCTGAAGAGGAGAAACAAAGAAAGGGACAGGAAGTTGTTGCTTATGTGAATTTGTTGCAGCTGTTGAACACTTTAGCTTGTGTAACTACGGCAGATGATGAATAAAATGTTGCCAAGGAAGAAGTTGCACACGTGAATGCTAAAGGGGATGATTTGGCTGATGCTTATTCCACACTAATGTATGTGGATCTGAAAATTGGAAACAAAAGTGTCGTGACCATGGTTGATATCGGAGCCACGCACAACTTCGTTACCTACAAAATTGTTCATAGAGTGTGGGCTACAAGTGACAAAGTGTCTGGCGAAGATGAAGGCAGTGAACTCAAAGGCGCAACCTGTTTATGGGGTGGCACTAGATTTCCCGATCATATTGGGCTATTCGTCTTCAAATTTCAACTCCCTATGTGGATTGAAATTTTTGGGACCAGGCTGCACGCCTTAGCGGATGTTATGTGGGACATCCTTATCTTGTATTTATTTGGTGTTTTGTTTTCCCTTTTTTTGGATGAGCTAATGAAGCTGTACTTTTGTTGTTATATCTGGTGCACTTGCTAGATAATCCTTGTACCTTGCTTTCCCCTTTATTTTTGCTGCATGCCTGGATTATTGCCTGTTTGGTGTATGGACCGTGTTATGTGAGAATCCGTGTGGTTCCATGATAATTTGTTAGTTGGGCTACTTGTATTGGATGAGATGAGGTTCTTAGACCTGAGATTCGCACTATCGTACTAGGTGAGGAGCATTTGGAAGGATGATGTTATTTCCACTCAGATTTGGGCAACGGCCCTTGATAGACGAGAAAGCTGCTTGGCTTTTTAAGTTCATGGGTGGTTATGAGTTTTCGTATGTTTCTTGCATCTTGGATAGCGTTTTAGAGGTCCGGAACAAGGTTATATTTAATGTGAAGTGTATTCCGGCATCCAGAATGTTATTGGGCAGCTATGGTGGTCAGAAGATATTACTACGAGCAATTGAGTTGTGTGAAACATCACATGATTGTACCCTGGGTTGGATTTGTGGCACGATTCAGCTTGTTCAGGTTTATACAGTGTGAGGATGCGAGATTCGGATCTTATGATGAGTTTCAGATGTTGAGGGTTGGGTTTTATCCTAAGGTTATGGACTAAGGATGAAGTAAGACCTTTAGTTAAGTTGCATTGTCAGGCCTACATAGGTGTGGGTGATGGGTAATCACCCCCGGGTGTATGTATCATGAGCTCATGTAGTAATTTGACAGCTTTGGAATGACTCCTGGCATGTTCGAGAACGAACGTATGTTTAAGTGGGGGAGGATGTAACGACCCGACTGGTCGTTTTGGGTAATTGCATCAGGTTTTGCATTTTGACGTCACAAGTAGCATTACACAGTGTATTATGACTTGCGTGCATCATCGATTCGAGTTTTGAGGAGTTCGGAATATTTTTTTAGGAGTGACTCTCATTTGAGAAGCTCGAAGTCAAAAGAATTGACCAAGGTTTGACTTTTGAGTATTTGATCTCGGATTGGAGTTCCGATGGTTTCGATAGGATCGTATTGTGATTTTGGACTTAGGCGTGAATCTGGATTTAGATTTGGAGGTCCGTATGATAATTTAAAGCATTTCAGCGAAAATTGGAAAGTTGAAGTTTGGGGAAGATTGACAGGTTTGACCAAGAGTTGACTATGATGATATCAGGGTCAAAATACAATTGAGAGAACCGGAACAACTGTGTTATATCATTTGGGACTTGCCTGCAAAAATTTGACGTCATTCCGGGTTGATTTGATAAGTTTCGGCGTGAGTTTTAGAAGTTGGAAGATTTGAAAGTTCATGAGTTTGATTCGTAGTTTCGACATTGTTTGATGTGATTTGAGACCCCAAACGAGTTCGTGTTTGGTTATGGAACTTGGTGGTGTGTTTAGACGGGTCCTTGGGTGTGTTTCCGATGGGCTACAGGCCATTTTCTTCTACTTTTGGACTGCTGATCTATTGGCGTCTGGTGTTTTAATTCGCGTTCGCAATGATGCATCGCGTTCGCATAGTGTTATTGGAGACAGATAGCATTTTGCCCTTCGTGTTCGCGAAGGGAGTCTCGCGTTCGCGAAGGTTGGAAGATCTTTGCCGTCGCGTTCGCGCTCATAGGTCCACTGTCGCATAGAGTTAAGGCGGATTTGGGCCATCCAGGCAATTTCTCTTCGTGTTCACGAGTGCACAGATGCATTCGCGAAAGGTCTGGGTTTCGTTAACCACGTTTGCGAGCTCGTTGTCGCGTCCGCGTAGCACAATTTTTGCCACCTTCATTTTTCTTTTTCGCAATCGCGACTGATGTTCCGCGATCGTGATGCATTAACATCTGGACAGAATATATAGTGCTCTATTCCGAGGGTTAGCCATTTTCAACATTTTTTGAGTTCTAGAGCTCGATTTTGAGTGATTCTTCATGGGTTTTTCAAGATAATCACCTGGGTAAGTGTTCTTCACCTAGAATTTATTGTATTCCATGATCCTATCTTTATTTTTATCATTAAATTAGTGTTTTGATTTGAGGAAAAATGGGGATTTGAAGAAAATTTCAAAATGTAAAAGGATGATTTGAGGGACGAAATGGTATCGGAAATTGATAATTTTTGGAATGGTTGAACTCGTATCGGAATGGGTCTTTGGATTTTATAAAATTTATCGAGTTTCGAGGTGCGGGCCCGGGGATCAACTTTTGGGTTGATTTTTAGTTTTTGATAAAGATTGAAGCTTTATTATCCTTAATAGTTTCTTACGAGTTTTATTTGTGCTTTGAAGTTATTTTGGCTGGATTTGATCCGTCTGGAGGTTATTTCACTCGAGAGGTCCATTTTAGAGTAACGGTGTATCTTCTCTAAAGTAAGTGTCTTTCCTAACTTTGCGTGTGGGAAACTACCCCTTAGGAATTAAGTCAATTGTGCAGTCTTGTTATGTGAAAGACGTGTACGCAAGGTGTTGAGTGGTTACACGGTCTATTATTTGACTGGTTTAGACTGTCTAGTGTCTTTCTATGCCTTTAAATGAATTGTCATAACATGTGATATCTCGGTTTTAGTCTACTCTTACATGCTCTAATTGACGCTGTTAGAACATATTATACTTCTTACTCGTTATTTAGCCCTTATATGCCTTAGTTGAAGTTATTGCCTTTCT
Organism: Nicotiana attenuata; assembly: GCF_001879085.1. NCBI lineage: Eukaryota > Viridiplantae > Streptophyta > Magnoliopsida > Solanales > Solanaceae > Nicotiana > Nicotiana attenuata. The sequence continues at coordinate 29,680,443 of NC_031995.1, forward strand.
CATTATCGTGTTACCTCTTAATTTTATTAGTTTCTTCTATGACCTTGTGCTTTTCTGCTACATGTCCTATTGTTGTGATTGTATACTTAGTTATCACGTACCTTACCTATCCTATCATTTCTATAACGTTTGTTGTATTCCTTCGGTGTTTACATTGATCCTTTATTGTCGTGTACCGAAACCCTTGATTGTAGACATTCTTGTAAATGGAGTTGTTGAATTGTTGTTGTTGATTTAAATTATTATACGGGGGATCGGGTTGCACGCCGCAATAGGTGAAATAAGGGAGGTGGTGAAATATGGGAGGATATTTATATTGTGATATTGTTATTGTACGGTGGGATCGGGTTGCACACCGTAACAGGTGCAAAAAGGGTGAATTATGATATTGATATTATATGGTGGGATCGGATTGCGCGCCGCAATATATTTTGTTTATTGATATGATATTGATATTGTGCGGTGGGATCGGAGTGCACGCCGCAACAGGTGAAACAAGGATGAATTGATATGGTGGAATATAGGTGAATTATGATATTGATATTATATGGTGGGATCGGGTTGCTGCCGCAACATATTTTGTGTTTTGTATTCCCTGTCGTATTGTATTATCTCCCGTTCTTTCATACGAGACTCTGAGAATTTGTATTTCCGGTGATTCACTGTCTTCCAAGGATTGAGTTATTGCCATTGACTTATTGCCCTGCCGTCATTACCTGATTTCTTTTCCTAATACTGTTATTCTGGTGATTTCATTTTTAAGATGAAAATACTACGTTAAGTCATTACCTCATATCCTGCTAGGTTGTTGGTAATATAGCGATTTTAAATAAAAGAATTAATAACTTGCTACTTTGTGTGACTGTTAAGTTCAAACTCGTTGTTTTATCGGTACTTACCATTTCTAGTAGTTGTCGTATTTTACTTTAATTGAGTTCTCAACTTAATTTCCTTACCCTTCTGATGTTTTTGCATTTACTTAGAAAGTAATTGTTATTATGTTTTAAGTTAATAAATTCTATATTAAAGCCAGTAACTTATCCAGTGATGTATTTTATTTGGAAATGTTATTTTTTTCACCCAAATGATTTCTAAAATAAACTCATTTTTCTCTCTGATTTCCTACTTAGTTCAGAAACTGTAATCTTGCTTTATGATTTATAAATACAATCTCTTGAACATCCTAACTAGCATTGGACACTGATATTATGTACCAAGAAGCACGTGGATTCTGCCGTGTTAAGTGAGATGGAAAAATGTGGGCATAAGCTGCCATATATGTTAAAGGTTTGGAAGTTATGATTTACGATATGAGATTATGAGAAGTGGATTGTAGAAATCATGTATTAGAAATGATGTGATTGGTTGAGCGGACATCATTTTCCCTATTAGAGCACATTTACACTACATCTATACCCCGACTATGTTGTTGTTTAAAAGTCTTGGTTATTTCTCCTTGTCATTCGTGTTATCCTTGCTATTGTTTGTAATTTGATTTCTTTCTACTATTGGCATTACATTGATATTCTTTCCTTGTTAGCTTTATGTCATATTCTGTACGGGTTTATATGTTCGGTAGGTGTCTTGACCTGGCCTCGTCACTACTCTACCGAGGTTAGGTTTGATACTTACTCGGTACCACCGTGATGTACTCATGTTGCGCTTCTGCACATTTATTTATGCAGAACCAGTTACTTCGGATCGAGTCGGTGTTAAGATGCATGCTTGTGCGGCTGGAGACTTCAAGGTACACCTGCTGAGTGTTTGCAGGCTCCAAAGTCACCTTCTATTGTATTCATTTGCATTATTTCTTATTAATCCGGAACAGTGATGTATTCGTATGTATGATTACTCTTAGAAAGGCTTATGACTTGTACAATCGGTTTTGGGTTACAGTATCATGTTGAGGCTATCGGTTTATTTAAAAATTTCTGGTTCATGTTCAACAGTTGTTTAGATGGAACAGGTTATTGAATATTCTTCCCTAACCGAACCAACTCCTCAGCAGCTTCTCCAGACCCACTTCACCCTGTTTCTCTCATACTTTCTTCTTCTCTGGCAGACTCCTCACTCCGCACTACCATAGCACTTGATTCTTTAGTTTAACCAACAGGAGTGGGTGAAGATTCAGCCAATCCTTTTCCCATTCCCCTCACAGCACTTCGAGCACCCTCACTCTCCTTTTCTTTTATCTTTTTAATTTTACCGCCAATTTTCCCAAACTCAATAGTTTCAACACCAGCCACAGTTCCTACCAGAAGAAAACTAGTTTCCAGATTTGTAGCAACCTCAGAGATGATTTCAGGAGTAACTTTAGGTCAAGATATTACCTGTTCTTTCTCATAAGAACCAGTTTCCTCCCCCTCGGTAGCAGACTTGAATGATTCATCAGATTTCTGGGGTTCTTCTTCCCGAATCGCTTTTAATTTTTCATTTATTTTCTTGATTTTCTCTCCACAAGCGACAACCTTGCGAGTCATCATCTTTACCCTTCCTTTCTTAGAGATGGGTGTGGTTGAAGGTGTAATAGATGGTGTGGGTGTGATTTCCTTTGGTGGTGATGAGGGATTCTCAGAGGGGTTTGCCATTTCTATGTTTGGGTTTGAGAGAAGATGAGTTTGAGTGTGTTTGGAAGATGAGAGAAGATAGAGAGAATTCTTTGACGGCTTGAAAATTAGAAGTGAAGAAACACTAAGGCCTAATCAATTTAAGAAATGAGGTGTTTAATTGGGTAAAGACAGCTTTTTCAGAAGTCTAATCAAAGTGGAAGTCAATTTCAGAAGACGTTAAAGAGTGTCCCTAGAATCTAGGCACTTAATGCGGTTTTGGACTCTGTTTGAACGAAACTGGTTCATTTCATGATGGATAAGTTCAAAAGGGTTTGGGATTAAATGGTACTCTCCTCTTCATCATGATCCAAATATAGTGACTCCAAAATATGCAGAGTGGAGAATACATACCAAGTAGTTTTGATGAACAAGGTTCTTCACTGAGAAATCTCTTGTGTAAGTCTGAATTTTCCAAGAAAATAGACATAATATCATTAGAGATTAATGAGTCATTTTAGCACATGCACTACTAGAAAAATGCAAATTTCCCAGGAAAATTTCCCACAGATATATTATCAGTGGCAGTTCCCACTGAAATGTAAAAAAATCCAGTGGGAAATAAAAAAGATTTCTTTTACCTTTTTTTAAAAACGTTCCCACAGACTATAGGTGGGAACTAGTTGGTGCAAAAAAGCGCGCAATTTGTTTTCCACCGAATCAGTGGGAATGTCATTAAAAATAAAATTATTAAACTATACCCAGTGAAACGGTGGGAATTCCAGATAAAAAAGTTATTTTAATATTTCCCACTGATGCAGTGGGAAGCTCAAAATGTTGAACTTTGGCAAAAACCGCGAGCTTAAAAAAATTTTACCAAAATAAATAAATTTATATAAGACAATTCCCACAAATATACATAGGGAATCAGTGGGAATGTCTTTCCTTATTAGGCGTATACCCCTTATTTTTCTTCTCTTCTAATTTTCACTCTCATTCTTCTCTTTCTCTCCCATTCTCTTGGCAGAAACCTCCATTCTTGCCCTAGAGCTTTCACTCATGCAAAATCATAGGTAAGTGACGCCTCTTTCTCTCTCTCTCTCTCGCTAACCCCCCCCCCTCCCCCTTTCTTTCTCCCTTTTCTGATTTTACCCTAAATGCCTAAAAACCTAAGATTCTTCTTATTTTACCCTTATTAATGAAAAGCCTTTGGCTCTTTTAGTAATAGCCGTTAAGATTTATATGATTGGCAAATTGTGTTCCTTAAGATTCTTACAAGTGCATCTCTTCTACCTCCTTATCCTTTTTGTGCTTCGTGTACACAATTATTTTTTCTATTCATCTTTGAAGTTCAGATGTCTTTCTCAATATCCATCTACACGTGGATTTAAGCTTTTCCTTTCAAATCTTGAATTATACAGCCTGAACAAGCCCTTGGTTGGCTATTTTTTGAAATATCCTAGTCTACAGTCGATTTTTTCTCTTTTTTTTGGTCTGCCTTATGAGCTAGCATAAAATGCAGTACACAATGGCTTTTTTAATGAAATTGTGCAAAATGGGCAAGTTTCATGGATTTCTTATTGATATTCTTGCTGCAGAAGGCAATTTTGAGACATGAATCGCTTTTGGCTATGATACTTTATGTAATGTCAAATATGGTTACTTGTTAACTTAAGTTTTTCCCTGTTACTTATTACCTTTTTGGAAAAGAGTAGGTGATGCTTTATGTGATTTAGTTCCTGTAGCAATTTAAATCTAGATTAGTCTTTCTTTTTCACAGTTCTTGTCGAGCACTCTATAAGTTCTATCCATTACTTGTATTCTCTTATCCATTGCTTCCTTGAATTTTCAAGAATAGAGAACCGTTTCATGGACATAGCACTTTAATTTTGCTTTTTTCATGTTTTATTTAACAGAAAAAGTCTTTAAAAAGATCAGCTACTCAAGATGAGGTATTTGAGCATACACATATGAAAAAGCTAAAGGATGGAACAAAGACAACTTGGATCGAGCCACGAGCCGAGACAACCTATGTAAGATTTCAAGTTACTTTTTAATACTTTTCATTAATTAAATTTATTCATATAATGATGTCTTATACGTCAATACCACACAAGAGGGGGGTGATTTATGTGGTACCAAATTTTGCGCTCTAGAAGAACCTGGTTCTTCTAGGTGTATGTAACGACCCGGCCGGTCGTATTTGGAATTTATTCCCCGATCCCCCATTAACTGCTTCCCCTAAGTTCATTTCTGCTATTTTTGTTTGCCGGGACGTTCGTGTTGAGTTTTGGAAAGTTTTGGGACACTTAGTCCCTAAATGAGAGCTTAAGTGTTGAAAAGTGGTCCGTAGTCGAAACAGTATGAAGACGACCTCGGAATGGAAATCTGATGGTTCCGTTAGCTCCGTTAGGTGATTTCGCAGTTGGGAGCGTGTTCGGAATGTATTTTGGGAGCTCGTAGCTCATTTAGGCTTGAAATGCCGAAGTTTGAATTTTTAAAGTTTCCGGTTCGATAGTGAGTTTTTGATCCGAGGGTCGGATTGGAATTCCGGAAGTTGCAGTAGCTCCGTCATATCATTTGGGATGGGTTTGCAAAATTTCAGGTCATTCGGACGTGTTTTGGTTAGGTTTTTGATCGAAAGCGTATTTGGAAGAAACTTGTAGTTCTTAGGCTTGAATCTTTGATTTAATCGGGTTTTCGGTGTTGTTTTAGGTGTTTTAAGGATTGGTATAAGTTTGAATAAGGTATTAGGTGGTATTGGTGCTTTTGGTTGAGGTCCCGGGGGCCTCGGGATGATTACGGGTGGTTGACGGAGAAATTTCTAAGTAATTGCTGCAGCTGGTATTTTTCTTTCTGGTATTTTCGCTTCTGCGGCTTGGGAACCGCAGAAGCGGCCTTGGACGTCGCAGAAGCGGCTTGTGCCCCCTTCCTCAGGAGCCGCAGAAGCGGTGCCACTTCCGCAGAAGCGGCCCAGATATCGCAGATGCGGTCCTGTCCCTTTTAATGAAAACCGCAGAAGCGGTTGGCTTTCCGCTTAAGCGGGACCGCAGAAGCGGTCCCTTGTCCGCAGAAGCGAAAATGACTGTTCAGAAATATCAATTTCGAGGGTTAAATTTCATTAGTTTGAAAATCGATTGAGAGCTCGGGAGAAGGCGATTTTGAGTGGGTTTTGAAGAGAAAATCATTGAGGTAACGTTTCCTTAATCCCTTTTCATTATGTTTCATCATTATATAGCTAAATACATCATTGGAATTCGAATTTAGGATCAAAAGTTGGTTAATTTGGGGTAAAACTTCATACACCAAACTATTGGGTTTTGAGGGGGCATTTGACCTCCGATTTGGGAGATTTTTATATGGTTAGACTCGTGAGAGTACGAGGGTTCTGAAAATGTAAAAATTATTCGATACCGAGACGTTGGCCTGAGGGGCATTTTTGTCATTTTACCTATTTTCGCGTCCTAGCTTTAAATTTAATAGTGGAATCAGTTGTTTGCAATATTACTTACGATATGTAATTGAATTGAATAGATTTGGGCCATTTGGAGTCGGATACTCGTGGCAAAAGTGAGAATTCGAGTTGATTTTGGTGCCGATTCGAGGTAAGTGGCTTGTCTAACCTTGTGTGGGGGACCTTTACCTTTAGGATTTATTATTTGTTGATTTGAGTGCCTTGTACGCGAGGTGACGGGCGCGTACTTGAGCCAATTGTTGAAAATCCGGTTTTCTTAAGATATTGAGATTGAGTTCCTTTCATATTTGCTTTATTCTACTTGCAATTATAACCTGTGCTAGATTAGGAAAGCATGTTTAGTTGGTTTAACTTGCCTAATTGCTTAAGTTGCCTTAACTGCACTACGTGAAGCATGCTAGGCCAGTACTACATGTTGCTTGTCTTTTGTACTTCGTTTCCGTGTACCTTCTGGTTGTGATTGCGCATTTACATTGGGACTACGGATCTGGGATTCCGGTAGCTCCTCCCCCCCCCCCCCCTTGTTTGTTTACTTTGGGACTGCGGGTTCGATTCCCGATAGATCCCCCTGCACTTTTACTTTGGGACTGCGGGTCAGATTCCCGATAGATCCCCCTGCACATTGATGGTTGGACTACGGTTCGGTATCCCGGGAGATCCACTGGACAGTTGAGAAAAGGGCTACAGGACGGTATCCTGGGAGACCCTCATTGGTATCATTGACATTGAGCTGTATTTACTCTGTCTTTTGTAGTTGTTATTACCTCGTTGACTTGTCTTATCTCACTGCTGTACTTATTATATCTGTCAGATTTTTATATTGTTAAATTATTATTATTATTATATTTTGTCTCAGTAGGGCCCTAACCTTCCTCGTCACTACCCAATCGAGGTTAGGCTTGGCACTTACTGAGTACTGTTGTGGTGTACTCATGCCCTTCCTGCGCATGTTTTTCATGTGCAGATCATCCAGGTACCTCCACTCAGGCGCACTATCAGTAAGGCAGGAGGACTACGGAGACTTCGAGGTAGATCTGCTGCGTCCGCAGACCGACGAGTCTCCCTCTTACTCCATCTTTCGCACTTAGTTTTCCGTCTTTCGGTGGTTAGAAATTCTGGAGTTTGGAACCTTTACTATACACTTCTATAGCCTGTGTTGCCCGTGAGTTTTCGGGTTTTGGGAATTGTTTTAGACTTGTGATATTGAGTTGTACTTGCCAAGCGGCATTTAGTACAGTTTCCTTTAGATATTTGATTTGATTTTCTCTATTTTCCGCAATTATTATATTTCGCAAATGTTAGGCTTACCTGGTCATGGGGACCAGGTGCCGTCTTGACATGTTCACGGTTGGTGAACTAGGGTCGTGACAAGTTGGTATCAGAGCCCTAGGTTCATAGGAGTCACGGAACACAGGCCGGTTTATTAGAGTCTCGCTGATCGGTACGGAGACGTCTGTACTTATCTACGAGAGGTTATGTAACTGTTTAGGAGAAATCTTCATTTCATTTGAACTCCTTGTTGTGCGATATTTCGAACATCAATTCTAAACTTCTCACTTCTATTCTCTCACAGATGGTGAGGACACGTGCTACTCGTGATGATCAGGCACCCGCGCCCCCTCCTACAGCCGTCAGAGGCCGGGGTCGGGGGAGAGGTCGAGGACGCGCACATGGTGCAGCCAGAGCACCTGCGCGAGCTGCCGCCGAGGTACCACCAGCAGATCCAGCCGGAGCCCAGGCACCTGGCACACCTACTACTGCCACTACTACTCCAGCGCTCCAGGAGACTTTGGCTCAGTTCATGAGCATGTACACCACCTTGGCTCAGGCGGGGTTGCTTCCCCTTGCTGCAGCCACATCCCAGGCCGGGGGAGGAGCACAGACTCCCGCCGTCCGCACTCCTGAGCAGCGAGTGCAGGTTGAGCAGGCTCCCGAGATTATTCCGGCACCGCCTGCAGCACCATTTCAGCTCGAGGATGGGTCAGCTGCTTCAGAGGACGAGCAGTGCAGGCTTGAGAGGTTCAAGAAGTATGATCCCCCAGTGTTCAGTAGATTAGCATCAGACGATGCCTTGGGATTTCTAAAGGAGTGTCATCGTATTCTTCGCACTATAGGCATAGTGGAGTCCAGCGGGGTTTCTTTCACTGCTTTTCAGCTTCGGGGAGCTGCCTATGATTGGTGGCGCACTTATGAGATAGACAGTCCAGTCGAGGCTGCTTCACTCTCTTGGACCCAGCTCTCGGACATGTTTATGAGAGAGTTTGTTCCCCAGAGCCTCAGAGATTCATGGCGCGCAGAGTTTGAGCATTTGCGCCAGGGTGCTATGACTGTTTCAGAGTATGCTATCCGTTATACTAGGTTGGCCAGGCATGCACCGGCTTTGGTTGCTACAGTTCGGGAGAGAGTTCGCAGGTTCATTGATGGCCTTATTCCGCCCATCAGGTCTAGCATGGCTCGAGAGTTGGAGATGGACATTCCTTATCAGCAGGTAGTGAGCATTGCTAGGAGGATTGAGGGTATGCTCGCCAGGGAGCGAGGAGAGAGGGAGGCCAAGAGGTCTCGAGAGTCGGGTCACTACTCTGGTGCCCGTACCCCATCAGCAGGTCGTTATGGTAGGGGTTATGCGGGTCGCCCTGTTCATTCAGCCTTCCAGCAGCCGGCAGTACTCCAGCTCCACCTGCACCTCAGGAGCCTTACTATGCACCTCCAGTTTCTAGCGCGCCTCGTGCGCTCCAGAGGTCAGTTCAGCAGGCCTAGTCCCAGCCAGTCACAGCCACCGCGTCCTCCCAGAGCTTGTTTCGAGTGCGGTGATACACACCACATGGTTAGGGACTGCCCCAGACTTGGTAGGGGTGCATCTTCACAGACTGCTCAGCCGCAGCGTGCTCCTCAGAGTTCTCAGGCCATGATCACAACTCCAGCTGCTACCCCACCTGCCCAGCCGGCTAGGGGCGGAGGTCGGGGAGATAGAGGTCGCCCTCGAGAGAGGGGCCGGGCCAGATATTATGCTATTCCTGCTCGTACTGAGGCTGTTGCCTCCGACTCCGTCATTACAGGTATTATTCTGGTTTGTCACAGAGAGGCATCGGTTCTATTCGATCCGGGCTCTACTTACTCTTATGTGTCTTCTTACTTCGCTCCTCATTTGGGTGCGCCTCGGGATTCTTTGAGTGCCCCCATTTATGTTTCTACTCCTGTGGGAGATTCTCTTGTTGTGGACCGCGTTTATCGGTCATGTTTGGTTACTATTCGTGGTTTTGAGACCAGAGCAGACTTATTATTACTCGGTATGGTGGATTTTGACATTATTTTGGGCATGGACTGGTTGTCGCCCCATTTTGCTATTCTTGATTGTCACGCCAAGACCGTGACGCTGGCTATGCCAGGTATTCCGCGTGTT
>NC_031995.1:29692172-29695464 GCF_001879085.1 Nicotiana attenuata
CAGGCTATTGGGTACAGAGATGGTTCATGATGCATTGGAGAAGGTCAAGGTGATTCAGGACAGACTCCGTACAGCCCAGTCTAGACAGAAGAGTTACGCGGACAGGAAGGTTCGTGATGTTTCATATATGGTTGGTGAGCGGGTTGTGCTTCGGGTCTCGTCTATGAAGGGCGTCATGAGGTTTGGAAAGAAAGGGAAGCTGAGTCCGAGGTTTATTGGCCCTTTTGAGATCATGAGGCGAGTTGGGGAGGTTGCCTATGAGCTTGCCTTACCTCCCATCTTGGCTGGAGTTCATCCGGTATTTCATGTTTCGATGCTCCGAGGTATCACGGTGATCCGTCGCACGTGTTGGATTTCAGTTCAGTCCAGTTGGACAAGGATCTATCCTATGTTGAGGAGCCAGTGGCTATTTTGGACAGGCAGATCAGGAAGTTGAGGTCAAAGAACATAGCTTCAGTGAAGGTTCAGTGGCGGGGTCAGCCGGCCGAGGAGGCGACTTGGGAGACCGAGCAAGATATGCGCAGCCAGTACCCTCATCTTTTCACTTCTTCAGGTATGTTCTCTATGCTCGTTTGAGGACGAAAGAATGTTTAAGTGTAGGAGGATGTAACGACCCGGCCGGTCATTTTTGGAATTTACGCCCCGATCCCCCATTAACTGCTTCCCCTAAGTTCATTTCTGCTATTTTGGTTTGCCGGGACGTTCAGTGTTGGGATTCGGAGTGTTTTGGGATACTTAGTCCCTAAATGAGAGCTTAAGAATTGAAAAATGGTCCGTAATCGGAACAGTGTGAAGAAGACCTTGGAATTGGAAATCCGATGGTTCCGTTAGCTCCGTTAGGTGATTTCGGGGTTGGGAGCGTGTTCGGAATGTATTTTGGAGGCTCGTAGCTCATTTAGGCTTGAAATGCCGAAGTTTGAATTTTTGAAGTTTCCAGTCCGATAGTGAGTTTTTGATCCGAGGGTCGGATTGGAATTCCGGAAGTTGCAGTAGCTCCGTTATGTCATTTGGGATGTGTGTGCAAAATTTCAGGTCATTCGGGCGAGGTTTTGTTTGGTTTTTGATCGAAAGTGTGTTTTGTTGGAATTTGAAGTTCTTAGGCTTGAATGTTTGATTAATTCGTGTTTACGGCGTTGTTTTAGGTGGTTTAAGGATTGGTAAAAGTTTGAATGATGTTATGGAATATGTTCGTAGGCTTGGTTGAGGTCCCGAGGGCCTCGGGTGTGTTTCGGATGCTCATCCGAGCAATTTGAAGTTTGGAAATGTTGCAGAAAGTTGCAAGTCTGAATTCCTTCTTCACGTTCGCGAAGAAGGCACCGCGTTCGCGTAGTAGTAGCAATCCTCTCATCGAGTTCGCGGCCACACTCCCGCGTTCGCGTAGTGTAAGTCTGGAGAGGGGGGCCCGTTCTTCTTCGCGTTCGCATAAGATCACCCGCGTCCGCGTAGCTTCACTATTTCCTCCATCGCGTTCACGTAAGCCTTGTCGCGTTAGCGTAGTTCTTGATCCCCTGGCCTTCGCGTTCGCGCTCCTCCCTTCGCGATCGCGAAGGGCATTTTTGGTCCCTGATATTTTCCTTCTTCGCGAACGCGTGCTTCCTATCGCGTTCGCGATGCTTTAGACTCCTGAACAGTACTTAACATTTCAAAAACGAGGTTTTGCCATTTTTATCAAAACTCAAGGTTTAGAGCTCGGATTTGGGAGCAATTTCAAGGGTTTTTCAAGGGCAATCACCGGGTAACGATTCTCTACTCTCCTATGACTAAAACCCATTAATCTAATCGCAAATTCAGCCTTTAATTTCGTGTTTTTGAATGGGAAGTGGGTAAACTTCTTAAACCTAACTATGGGGTTTTGAGGGGTCAGTTGACCTCCGATTTGGGAGATTTTTATATGGTTAGACTCGTGAGATTACGAGGGTTCTGAAAACGTAAAAATTATTCGATTCCGAGACGACGGCTGGAGGGGCATTTCGGTCATTTTACCTATTTTCGCGCCCTAGCTCCAAATTTAATAATGGAATCAGTTGTTTGCAATATTATTTATGATATGTAATTGAATTGAATAGATTTGGGCCATTTGGAGTCAGATACTCGTGGCAAAGGCGTGGTTTCTATTGATATTGAGCCGGTTCGAGGTAAGTTGCTTGTCTAACCTTGTGTGGGGGACCTTTCCCCTTAGGATTTGTTATTTGTTGATTTGAGTGCCTTGTACGCGAGGTGACGGGCGTGTACTTGAGCCAATTGTTGGAAAACCCGGTTTTCTTAAGCTATTGAGATTGAGTTCCTTCCATATTTGCTTTATTCTACTTGAAATTATAACTTGTGCTAGATTAGGAAAGCATGTTTAGTTGATTTAACTTGCCTAATTGCTTAAGCTGCCTTAACTGTACTACGTGAAGCATGCTAGGTCAGTACTATCTGTTGCTTGTCTTTTTGTACTTCGTTTCCGTGTACCTTCTGGTTGTGATTGCGCATTTACATTGGGACTACGGATGTGGGATTCCGGTAGCTCCCCCCTTGTTTGTTTACTTTGGGACTACGGGTTCGATTCCCGGTAGATCCCCCCTGCACTTTTACTTTGGGACTGCGGGTTAGATTCCCGATAGATCCCCATGCACATTGATAGTTGGACTACGGGACAGTATCCCGGGAGATCCTTCGGATATACACATATGATGGACTACGGGACGGTATCCCGGGAGATCCACTGGACAGTTGAGAGAAGGACTACAGGACGGTATCCTGGGAGATCCTCATTGTTACCATTGGTGTTGAGCTGTACTTATTCTGTGGTTGTTTCGTTCTTGTGTATTTGCTATTGCCTTGCTTAATCTGTCTTATATCACTGCTGTATTTATTATTTCTGTTAGATTATCATACTGTTAATTATTGTTATTACTATATTTTGTCTCAGTATGGCCCTGACCTTCCTCGTCACTACCCAACCGAGGTTAGGCTTGGCACTTACTGAGTACCGCTGTGGTGTACTCATGCCCTTCCTGCGCATGTTTTTCATGTGCAGATCATCCAGGTACCTCTACTCAGGCGCCCTATCAGTGAGGCAGGAGGACTACGGAGACTTCGAGGTAGATCTGCTGCATCCGCAGACCGACGAGTCTCCCTCTTATTCTATCTTTAGTACTTAGTTTTTCCTTCTTTCGGTTGTTAGAAATTCTGGAGTTTGGAACCTTTACTATACACTTCTGTAGCCTGTGTTGCCCGTGAGTTTTCGGGTTTTGGGAATTATTTTAGGCTTGTGATATTGAGTTGTACTTGCCAAGCGGCATTCAAT
>NC_031995.1:29699250-29726187 GCF_001879085.1 Nicotiana attenuata
ATCATATAAGATGAAAAAGCTATAAAGAAAATATATTTGAGAATATCTTTATTTCATGCGCATGGCTGATTTTTTATATTTTTACTTAAATATAATATATTTATTCTTTTGTTTATATGTAATTTTCTTACTTTTATTTGACTATATGGTATTTGAATTTTTTTCTTGTATATAGCTTGAACCCAAAAAAAAAAAAAGTAAAACAAAGCAAAATATATAAGAAAAGGGACGAATTAAACCTAACCACCAAACCAAAACCTAAACTTTTCCTTCTTCCCCAGCCGCTACTCTTCCTCTCCATTTTCTTATTTCTTTCGTCCACACTAGTGGGAGTTAATTTAAATTTGTGAGAAAGACAAAGAGGAGAAAGAAGGTGTGATGACCCGGCCCGTCGTCACGTGAGTTACCGCCCCGTTTCCCCCATTTTTCTGCTTCTTCATGCTTCATTATAAGATTCGTGTGTGAACGAGTTGATTTGGATTGGTTTTAGAAGGAAATGAGACACTTAGTCTCTTTAAGGAAGGGTTGTTTTGGAAAAGTCAACCGGATGTTGACTTCTGAGTTAGAGGGCTCAAATGTGATTTCCGGTAATTCGGTTAGCTTCGGGGGATGATTTGTGACTTAGGAGCGTGATCGGAATTGGTTTTGGAGGTCCGGTGTAGAATTAGGCTTGAATTGGTGAAGTTAGTATTTTGGCGAATTCCGGTTGATAGGTGAGATTTTGATCCGAGGGTAGGAATAGAATTCCGAGAGTTGCTGTAGTTTCGTTAGGTGCTTTGGGATGTGTGCGCAAAGTTTCAGGTCATTCGGAGGTGTTTTGGTCGGGTTTTTGATCGAATGCGTATTTCGGAAGTTTTAGAAGAACTTAGGCTTGAATCCGATGTAATTTGATGGTTTTGGTGTTGGTTGTGGTGTTTTGGTGATTGGAGCAAGTTTGAATGATGTTTTTAGGATGGGTTGGCAGTTTTGGGTGAGGTCCCGGGGGCCTCGGGGTGATTTCGGATGGTCATCAGGATGAATTTGGACTTGTAGCACTGTTGAGGACTGCTGGTATCTGGTATTTCCGCATCTGCGGAAAAGGGGCCGCAGATGCGGTTCCGCAGATGCGGTTCCGCAGATGCGAAGGCAGGAACGCAGATGCGGATTTTGGCCATCTGGAGGATTTCCGCAGAAGTGGACGATTTCCGCTGGTGCGAAGTCCGTAGATGCGGATAATGACCGCAGAAGCGGTCCGCGTATTTGTAAGAAGTTGCGCAGAAGCGGATAGTGACCGCAGAAGCGGGGTCCGCAGAAGCGGAGTTAGACCGCAGAAACGGTCCTGAGTAACATTTGAAAATCCGCAGAAGCGGTGGGAATTCCGCAGAAGCGGTAGCCGCATATGCGGTATAGTGACCGCAGATGCGAAAATGACTGATCAGAGAAGGGTTTTAATAGCTCATTTTGTTCCGCGAGCAAAGGTTCATTTCCTCCATTTTTGAGCATTGTGTGAGCTACTTGGGAGCATTTGAAGGGGAATTCGAAGGAGATTGACTGGAGGTAAGTTTTATGAGTTAAAAACACGATTATATTGTGGAATTATCCTTGAAATTCTTGGGAATTCAGCTAAATTAGAAGGAACTAGGGCTTGGGATTTTAAGATTTTAAATTGGAATTTGAGGGGCCATTTTGTGATCCGAATTGAGAGTGTTTGGTATGCATAGACTCGTGGCGAGATAAGAAATCCGATGATGTTAATTTTCTGATTTTTCGAGAAGTGGGCCCGGGGCTCGGGTTTTGCAAATTTCGTGAATTTCAATATTTTTCGAGTCCTTTCGATTAGGTTATGTTCCCTTAGCCTATTGTAATGTATTCGTTGTGGTTTTGATTAGATTCGACGCGCGAGGAGGTCGATTTGCGAGGCAAGGGTATAGCGGGCTAGGATTTTGGCCAGCTCGAGGTGAGTAATGATAGTAAATGATATCCTGAGGGTTTGAAACCCCGGATTTGCACAACGTAGTGCTATGTTGAGGTGCAACACGCGCTTAACGGCGAGCGCGGGGTTGTTTACTACTGGGGATCGTGACTTGGTCCGTCCCGTTTGATATTTTACTGCGTACTTGACTGAGCTGTTCTGTTTATCATCATAATTTGGGCTTATTGCCATATTTTGGGCTTAATGCCAACTACTTGAATCCTTCGGGGATTGTTTTCACTGTTTCATCACTATTTCGATATAATACTTGAACTCAGTCCTAATGATTATACTGTTTTACAAACTCAGCCGCTTTAATTGGAACTTTGAGATTTTAATGATATTTTCACTGTTGTTTAGGCTGAGCACTGCTATTTATTGATGCCTGAGGGGCTTATGATATTTTCTGGACTGAGTGAGGCCGAGGGCCATATGTGAGGAGGCTTTCAGGCCTCGAGTGTTATGTGAGATGGCTTTCAGGACTTGAGCGTGATGTGAGGAGGCTTTCAGGCCTCGACTTTATTGTGAGGAGGCTTTCAGGCCTCAAGTGATATGTGAGGAGCCTTTCAGGCCTCGAGTGTGATGTGAGAAGGCTTTCAGGCCTTATGTTGATATAGCGCTTGGGCCGTAAGGGGTCCCTCCGCAGTCTGCACACCCACAGTGAGCGCGGGTACCCATGTGATATGAGAGTGAGCCCGAGGGGCTGATATTATGCTGAGTGACTGATACTGTTCCCCGAGGGGCTGATACTGTTCTGAGCGATTGATACTGGTCCCGAAGGGCAGATTTCTACTCACTGTTTACTTGTTGTTTTACCTGATTTACCTGATTTTAAAAGGAGATTTCATTCGACTCTTTACTGTTCCACTATTTTACTGTTCTTACTGCCTGATATAGAATTGCTTTGTGCAGTTATGTGTTTTCATACCTTCGGTTATTATTTATTATTATTACTCACTGGGTCGGAGTACTCACATTACTCCCTGCACCATGTGTGCAGATTCAGACATAGCAGAGCTCGCACCTGAGCGCTGATTCCTTCCAGACCAGGCAGCGATTTGGAGATACGAGGTAGCTGTTGACGTCCGCAGCCCCTTGTCTCCCCTATCTTATATCATTTATGTTTTCTTCAGACTATTATATCGGATATTACTCTTTGTAGACTTATAGCAAACTCTGTAGTAGCTCATGACTTGTGACACCCCGGTTTGGGCTGTGTCGGGATGGTTTCCCTTGTTTTATCGCTGATTCCGCATTAATGACTATATTAAGCATGTGTTAGAACTGTTAATATTAATTAATTGCTTGAAAGAGGTGTTGCGTTGTTCCGGTTGGCCTTGTCTCCACGAGAGGCGCCATCACGATCGGGCTTGGGAATTTGGTCGTGACATGTTGGTATCAGAGCCTAGGTTACTAGGTCTCGCGAGTCATTAGCTGGTTTAGTAGAGTCTCGCGGATCGGTACGGAGACGTCTGTACTTATCCTCGAGAGGCTGCAGAACCTTTAGGAAAACTCCACATTCTTGAAATTCTTGTCGTGCGCACTTGTTGATCCGTGTATTAAACTTCCCTTTGTTCTATTCTCTCACAGATGGTGAGGACACGAGCTACCGGACGAGGTGGACGACCACCAGTACCACCCACTAAGACCACCAGAGGCCGTGGACGCGGTCGTGGTCGTGGTAGAGGCAGAGCAGCAGGGGCAGCGCCTGTTGATCCTCCTGTTGCCCCAGCTCAGGACCAGGCTCCAGCAGCACCAGTTCAGGCACCAGCTGTGCCCATTGTGATTCCAGGTCTTCAGGAGGCTTTGGCTCAGATTTTGACAGTTTGCACTGGCCTGGCTCAGGTCGTTTCAGCCACCACAGCAGCAGCTACTTCACAAGCCGGGGGAGGCAATCAGACTCCCGCTGCTCGCACACCTGAGCAGGTAGTGCAGGGATTACAGACTCCAGAGGCACCTCCAGCTCAGCCAGTTGCACCAGTAGAGGAGTATAGGGTTCCAGCTATGCCCGAGGACGAGCAACGTCGTCTCGAGAGGTTTGGTAGACTCCAGCCTCCGACATTCAGTAGTGCTGAGGGCGAGGATGCCCATGGTTTTCTTGACAGATCTCAGCGGATGCTCCGTACAGCTGGGATTCTTGAGTCCAGTGGTGTGGCTTTTACTACTTTTCAGTTTACTGGGGCTGCCTTCACTTGGTGGGAGGCGTATGAGGGGCGTAGGCCGACCGGTGCAGCACCTTTGACTTGGCAGGAGTTCTCCACTCTCTTCTTGGAGAAATATGTACCGCAGTCCCGCAAAGAGGAGCTGCGCTGGCAGTTTGAGTGGCTACGGCAGGGGGATATGACTGTGTCTCAGTATGAGATGTGGTTTTCAGAGTTGGCTCGTCATGCTGTCTGGATGGTTCCGTCGGATCGTGAGCGGATCAGGAGGTTTGTTGATGGCCTTAACTACCATCTCCGTGTTCTTATGACCAGAGAGAGAGTATTGGGTGCTTCATTCGAGGAGGTGGTTGATATAGCTCGAGAGATTGAGGCGGTTCCCCGTCAGGATCGAGAGGAGAGGGAGGCCAAGAGGCCTCGAGGTTCTGGCAGTTTCAGTGGTGCTCCTTTGAGGGGCCAGTTCCAGCATGGTAGGGGTCGCTCTTTCAGGCTCGCTCAGTCGGCTCGTCACAAGTATCGTGGTGCATCTTCAGGTCGTGGTTATCATGGTTCTCAGCAGAGTCAGCCATCTCTCAGCGCTCTTCCAGCATAGAGTTCATCTCGTGCCCCGTTTGCTCAGGGTTCTTCTAGGCCGAGTGCATCAGCTAGTCACTCCGGCGCGAGGGGTTCCTCTCAGTTCCAGTCCCCAGCACCTGGGAGCTGCTATGAGTGTGGAGAGTTTGGGCATATATGGAGGCAGTGTCCTTGTCGTGCTGCTAGCACATCTCAGCCGAGGGGTCAGCCCTCATCTTTTGGTCCAGTTTCTTCAGCACCCGCCCCGCTAGCTAGGGGTGAGGTTCAGATAGCCAGGGGTTGCCCCAGAGGTGGGGGTCGATCAGGCGGTGGTCAAGCTCGCTTTTATGCTCTTCAGGGCAGGACAGATGCCATTGCTTTGGATGCTGTCATTACAGGTATTATTTCAGTCTGCCACCGAGATGCCTCAGTCTTATTTGATCCCGATTCCACCTATTCTTATGTGTCCTCATATTTTGCTCATCATTTGGGTACGACTCGATGGTGTCTTGCCTTATCTGTGCATGTATCTACCTCGGTGGGTGATACTATTGTTGTGGACAATGTGTATCGGTCGTGTTTGGTGACTATTGGGGGTCTGGAGACCCGAGATGATCTACTTCTATTGAGCATGGTGGATTTTGATGTTATTTTGGGCATGGACTGGCTATCTCCGTGTCATGCTATCCTAGACTGTCATGCTAAGACAGTCACCTTGGCTGTACCGGGTGTTCCGAGGATCGAGTGGCGTGGTGTGATTGATTATATTCCTAGCAGGGTGATTTCATTCCTAAAGGCCCAGCGTATGGTTGGAAAGGGTTGTCTTTCATATTTGTCATTTGTGAGGGATGTTGGAGCCGAGACTCCTAGCATTGATTCTGTCCCAGTTGTGAGGGAGTTTTCAGATGTGTTTCCTGCAGACCTGTCGGGCATGCCGCCGGACAGGGACATTGATTTTGGTATTGACCTGGTGCCGGGCACTCAGCCCATTTTCATTCCGCCATATCGCATGCCACCAGCGGAGTTGAAAGAATTGAAGGATCAGCTTCAGGAACTCCTAGATAAGGGGTTCATTCGGCCTAGTGTCACCGTGGGGTGCACCGATTCTATTTGTGAAGAAGGAGGATGGCACTATGAGAATGTGCATTGACTACAGGCAATTGAACAAAGTAACAGTGAAGAACAAGTATCCCCTGCCTCGTATTGATGATTTATTTGACCAGCTTCAAGGAGCGAGGGTGTTCTCCAAGATTGATCTCCGTTCGGGCTATCACCAGTTGAAGATCAGGGATTCTGATATTATGAAGACTGCTTTCAGGACTAGATATGGGCACTATGAGTTTCTTGTTATGTCTTTGGGCTGACTAATGCCCCAGCAGCATTCATGCATTTGATGAACAGTGTATTTCGGCCTTATCTGGATTCGTTCGTTATTGTTTTTATTGATGATATTCTGGTGTACTCGCGTAGTCAGGAGGAGCACGTGCAGCATTTGCGAGTTGTATTGCAGAGATTGAGGGAGGAGAAGCTGTATGCAAAGTTCTCCAAGTGTGAGTTTTGGCTCAGTTCAGTGGATTTCTTGGGGCACGTGGTGTCCAGCGAGGGTATTCAAGTCGACCCAAAGAAGGTAGAGGCGGTGCAGAGTTCGCCTAAACCGACCTCAGCCACAGAGATTCGCAATTTCCTTGGTTTGGCAGGGTATTATCGCCGGTTTGTTCAGGGATTTTCCTCTATTGCATCGCCCTTGACCAAGTTGACTCGGAAGGGGGCTCCATTTGTATGGTCGGACAAGTGCGAGGAGAGCTTTCAGAAGCTCAAGATAGCTTTGACCACAGCTCTAGTATTGGTTTTGCCATCGGCTTCAGGTTCTTATACTGTATATTGTGATGCTTCGAGAGTTGGGATCGGATGTGTATTGATGCAGGAGGGTAGAGTGATTGCTTATGCTTCTCGTCAGTTGAAGCCCCATGAGAAGAACTACCCTGTACATGATTTGGAGTTGGCTGCTATAGTTCATGCTTTGAAGATTTGGAGGCACTACTTGTATGGCGTATCTTGTGAGGTATTCACCAATCATCGCAGTCTTCGGCATTTGTTCAAGCAAAAGGATCTTAACTTGAGGCAGCGGAGGTGGCTAGAGTTACTTAAGGATTATGATATTACCATTCTGTATCACCCGGGGAAGGCCAATGTAGTGGCCGATGCTTTGAGCCGAAAGGCAGTTAGTGTGGGGAGTTTGGTGTACATTCCAGTTGGGGAGACGCCCTTTGCAGTTGATGTTCAGGCTTTGTCCAATCGGTTGGTGAGACTAGATATTTCGGAGCCCAGTCGGGTGTTGGCTTGTGTGGTTTCTCGGTCTTCCTTGTATGATCGCATCAGAGAGCGCCAGTATGATGATCCACATTTGCTTGTCCTTAAGGACAGGGTCCAGCATAATGATGCCAGAGATGTGACCATTGGGGAGGATGTTGTGTTGAGGATGCAGGGCCGGATTTGTGTGCCCAATGTGGATGGGCTTCGGGAGTTGATATTAGAGGAGGCCCATAGCTCGCGGTATTCCATTCATCCGGGTGCCGCGAAGATGTATCAGGATTTGAGGCAGCACTACTGGTGGAGAAGAATGAAGAAAGATATTGTGGGATTTATGGCGCGGTGTCTCAATTGTCAACAGGTGAAATATGAGCATCAGAGACCTGGTGGATTGCTTCAGCAGATGGATATTCCCGAGTGGAAGTGGGAGAGGATTACTATGGACTTAGTTGTTGGTATTCCTCGGACTTTGAGGAAATTTGATGCTATTTGGGTGATTGTTGATCGGCTGACCAAGTCCGCACACTTCATTCCTGTGTGTACTTCGTATTCTTCAGAGCGGCTGGCAGGGATTTATATCCGGGAGATTGTTCGGTTGCACAGTGTTCCGGTTTCCATCATCTCAGATAGAGGTACTCAGTTTACTTTGCAGTTTTGGAGGGCCGTGCAGAGAGAGTTGGGCACTCAGGTGGAATTGAGCACAGCGTTTCATCCTCAGACGGACTGGCAGTCCGAGCGTACCATTCAGATCTTGAAGGATATGTTGCGTGCCTGTGTGATTGATTTTGGAGGTTCTTGGGATGAGTTTTTGCCGCTTGCAGAGTTTGCCTACAACAACAGCTATCAGTCGAGCATTCAGATGGCTCCGTATGAGGCGTTGTATGGGAGGAGGTGTAGATCTCCAGTTGGTTGGTTCAAGCCCGGCGAGGCTAGACTATTGGGGACAGAGTTAGTTCAGGATGCCTTAGAGAAGGTGAAGCTGATTCAGAAGAGGCTCCGTACAGCACAGTCGCGTCAGAAGAGCTATGCGGACCGGAAGGTTCGGGATGTGTCCTCTATGGTTGGTGAGAAGGTCTTGCTGAAGGTCTCGCCCATGAAGGGTGTTATGCGGTTTGGGAAGAAAGGGAAGCTGAGTTCGCGGTTTATTGGACCTTTTGAGGTACTTAGGAGGATTGGGGAGGTGGCTTATAAGCTTGCCTTGCCACCCAGCTTGTCAGGCGTGCATCCGGTATTTCATGTTTCTATGCTCCGGAAGTATGTTGGGGACCCGTCTCATGTATTGGATTTCAGCACTGTTCAGTTGGATGATGATTTGATCTATGATGTGGAGCCAGTGGCTATTTTGGGTCATCAGGTTCGAAAGTTGAGATCAAAGGATATAGCTTTGGTGAATGTGCAGTGGAGAGGTCGGCCCGTGGAGGAGGCCACTTGGGAGACCGAGCGGGAGATCCAGAGCAGATATCCTCACCTGTTTGAGGCTCCAAGTATGTTTCTTGACCCGCTCGAGGATGAGCTTTTGTTTTAGTTGGGGAGGATGTGACGACCCAGCCCGTTGTCACATTACCGCCCCGTTTCCCCCATTTTTCTGCTTCTTCATGCTTCATTATAAGAGTCTTGTGTGAACGAGTTGATTTGGATTGGTTTTAGAAGGAAATGAGACACTTAGTCTCTTTAAGGAAGGGTTGTTTTGGAAAAGTCAACCGGATGTTGACTTATGAGTTAGAGGGCTTGGATGTGATTTTTGGCGATTCGGTTAGCTTCGGGGGATGATTTGTGACTTAGGAGCGTGATCAGAATTGGTTTTGGAGGTCCGGTGTAGAATTAGGCTTGAATTGACGAAGTTAGTATTTTGGCTAATTCCGGTTGATAGGTGAGATTTTGATCCGAGGGTCGGAATGGAATTCTGAGAGTTGTTGCAGATTCGTTAGGTGCTTTGGGATGTGTGCGCAAAATTTCAGGTCATTCGGAGGTGTTTTGGTCGGGTTTTTGATCGAATGCGTATTTCGGAAGTTTTAGAAGAACTTAGGCTTGAATCCGATGTAATTGATGGTTTTGGTGTTGGTTGTAGTGTTTTGGTGATTGGAGCAAGTTTTAATGATGTCTTAGGATGGGTTGGCACTTTTGGTTGAGGTCCCGGGGGCCTCGGGGTGATTTCGGATGGTCATCGGGATGAATTTGGACTTGTAGCACTCCTGAGGGCTGTTGGTATCTGGTATTTCCGCATCTGCGGAAAAGGGGCCGCAGATGCGGTTCCATAGGTGCGAAGGCAGGAACGCAGATGCGGATTTTGGCCATTGGAGGATTTGCGCAGAAGCGGACGATTTCCGCAGGTGCGGAGTTCGCAGATGCGGATAATGACCGCAGAAGCGGTCCGCATATTTGAAGGAAGTTCCGCAGAAGCGGATGGTGACCGCAGAAGCGGAGTTAGACCGCAGAAGCGGTCCTGAGTATTATTTGAAAATCCGTAGAAGCGGTGGGAATTCCGCAGAAGCGGTAGCCGCATATGCGGTATAGTGACCGCAGATGCGAAAATGACTGATCAGAGAAGGGTTTTAATAGCTCATTTTGTTCCGCGAGCAAAGGTTCATTTCCTCCATTTTTGAGCATTGTGTGAGCTACTTGGGAGCATTTGAAGGGGAATTCGAAGGAGATTGACTGGAGGTAAGTTTTATGAGTTAAAAACACGATTATATTGTGGAATTATCCTTGAAATTCTTGGGAATT
This sequence comes from Nicotiana attenuata, assembly GCF_001879085.1. Classification (NCBI taxonomy): domain Eukaryota; kingdom Viridiplantae; phylum Streptophyta; class Magnoliopsida; order Solanales; family Solanaceae; genus Nicotiana; species Nicotiana attenuata. The sequence goes on from NC_031995.1 coordinate 29,708,947, forward strand.
CAGCTAAATTGGAAGGAACTAGGGCTTGGGATTTTAAGATTTTAAATTGGAATTTGAGGGGCCATTTGTGATCCGAATTAAGAGTTTCTGGTATGTATAGACTCGTGGCGAGATAAGAAATCCGATGATGTTAATTTTCTGATTTTTCGAGAAGTCGGCCCGGGGCTCGGGTTTTGCAAATTTCGTGAATTTCAATATTTTTCGAGTCCTTTCGATTGGTTTATGTTCCCTTAGCCTATTGTAATGTATTCGGTGTGGTTTTGATCAGATTCGACGCGCGAGGAGGTCGATTTGCGAGGCAAGGGCATAGCGGGCTAGGATTTTGGTCGGCTCGAGGTGAGTAATGATAGCAAATGATATCCTGAGGGTTTGAAACCCCGGATTTGCACAAGGTAGTGCTATGTTGAGGTGAAACACGCGCCTAATGGCGAGCACGGGGTTGTTTACTACTGGGGATCGTGACTTGGTCCATCCCGTTTGATATTTTACTGCGTACTTGACTGAGCTGTTCTGTTTATCATCATACTTTGGGCTTATTGCCTTATTTTGGGCTTAATGCCAACTACTTGAATCCTTCGGGGATTGTTATCACTGTTTCATCACTATTTCGATATAATACTTGAACTCGGTCCTAATGATTATACTGTTTTACAAACTCAGCCGCTTTAATTGGAACTTTGAGATTTAATGATATTTTCACTGATGTTTGGGCTAAGCACTGCTATTTTATTGATGCCTGAGGGGCTTATGATGTTTTCTGGACTGAGTAAGGCCGAGGGCCATATGTGTGGAGGCTTTCAGGCCTCGAGTGTTATGTGAGAAGGCTTTCAGGCCTTGAGCGTGATGTGAGGAGGCTTTCAGGCCTCGAATGTATTGTGAGGAGGCTTTCAGGCCTCGAGTGATATGTGAGGAGGCTTTCAGGCCTCGAGTGTGATGTGAGAAGGCTTTCAGGCCTTATGTTGATATAGTGCTTGGGCCGTAAGGGGCCCCTCCGGAGTCTGCACACCCACAGTGAGCGCGGGTACCCATGTCATATGAGAGTGAGCCCGAGGGGCTGATATTATGCTGAGTGACTGATACTGAGCCCGAGGGGCTGATACTGTTCTGAGCGACTGATACTGGGCCCGAGGGGCAGATTTCTACTCACTATTTACTTGTTGTTTTACCTGATTTACCTGATTTTAAAAGGAGATTTCATTCGACTCTTTGCTGTTCCACTGTTTTACTGTTTTTACTGCTTGATATAGAATTGCTTTGTGCAGTTATGTGTTTTCATGCCTTCGGTTATTATTTATTATTATTACTCACTGGGTCGGAGTACTCACATTACTCCCTGCACCATGTGTGCAGATTCAGGCATAGCAGAGCCCGCACCTGAGCGCTGATTCCTTCCAGACCAGGCAGCGATTTGGAGATACGAGGTAGCTGTTGACGTGCGCAGCCCCTTGTCTCTCCTATCTTATATCATTTATATTTTCTTCAGACTATTGTATCGGATATTACTCTTTGTAGACTTATAGCAAACTCTTTAGTAGCTCATGACTTGTGACACCCCGGTTTGTGCTGTGTCGGGATGGTTTCCCTTGTTTTATCGCTGATTCTGCATTAATGACTATATTAAGCATGTGTTAGAACTGTTAATATTAATTAATTGCTTGAAAGATATGTTGCGTTGTTCCGGCTGGCCTTGTCTCCACGAGAGGCGCCATCACGACCGGGCTTGGGAATTGGGTCGTGACAGAAGGTATCTCCACTGCATTTCATTTAAGGACAAAAAATTAATTTATTGGTTTGTCTCTTTCCAAGTAAGATCATGTCTCTATATCGTAGGGCCTTTGCATTTCCTTACACTTACTTGGGTTTGGGTTTTTAAGTTTAATTTTACGAGTCATTCCAGTAATTGATAGATATTATGCGTTATTTTTTATAATTGGTGAGTGCGATGTTGATGATCTGATAGGTTTTGTGCCTTGCACCTAATTAACTTGGGTTTTTGCTTCAATTGTTTGTTTTTGATTTATAGGGTGCTCAAGAGAAATGTGCTTTGAGAAATTTCAATCTCTTCTAATGCGAAATTGTGAGCTTTACTTCTTTCTTTCATCTCTTTAAGTTTATGATATTTATTTAAATGCGTTTTCTTTTGTCTTCTGTGTTGAAAAGAGTTTAGAATTTTTCCACTTGATTCATGGCTAAGTATTTCTTATTCCATAATTTATTAAATTTTTTTAATTACTAATTGTACATGTATTTAAATCGGTATATATTTTGATAATTCAATATAAGTTTCTCACAAGATCATATTATTTCATTATTTCAGTATAATGATTACGGAAAGTGCTTCATATACTCTTGGATGCATGAAGACCAAGGATGCAATGAGGGTGGCCACATGAATCATCAAGCAAATACTTATATTCATTTAATGTGAAATTCTGTACATTATCTTTTATCTCTGTTACAATCAAGCCTCACATTGGCTAGTTCTTTTCTACAAATTTTAGTTGTTGTAGAAGACTTATTTATTGCAGATTCTATTAATTGATTAGTACAAAAGTGTATTTTGGAGTTTATTTTGTAAAATTTTTTAAATGTCAATTTGTGCATAATAAGTTATTATTCAAGCTTAATATGTTATTAGCTTTAATATATTATGCACATCCACAGAATAGTTTAGAAAATTTATAAAAATATCAAATAGCTAAGAAATAGGGGATTTGTGGGAGGAACTGTCAGTATAATAAATTAACTTTTCTGTCAAAAAATTAAAAATATAATAAAATAATCTAATCATGACTTCTGTATGATTTGTAGCCATGAAACTTTTAGCCCGTAGCTAAATAAAAATATTTTTGCCACGGACTACTATATTAAAGTAGTTACATATCTAAATTTTTGTGGCAAATAAATTTAAATCTTTTGCCACGCTATAACACTTTGTGGCTAACATATAAAGATAGCTACAAATTTATTTGTCGTGCCACGAGTATAAAATCATTTGCTATAAATGTATTTGTCGTAGAAAAAGTATAAAATTATTTGCTATATTGTGACAACTCAAAGGGTCATCACCTGTTTTCTCTTTCATTCCGTGCTTCCGAGGCCTTGAAAATCTCATTTTTACTTGCCTTGATTTGCGTGCGCAGTCCGGGCGCGTAGCCGGAAAGATTATGTGTTAAATTCTGTGAAAAATTTCAAAATGTGGCTTTAAAATGATTAAAGTTGACTTCGGTCAATATTTTTGGTAAACGGATCCGGACCCGTGATTTGACGGTCCCGGAGGGTTCGTAGAAAAATATGGGACTCGGGCATATGCCCGGAGTCGAATTCCGAGGTCTAGAGCCCGAGAAATGAATTTTTCTGTGAAATTATTTTCTAAAATTATTAAGAAAAATGGAAATAAAAATTGATTAAAAGACTGTGGTATCGGGCTCGTATTTTGGTTCTGACGCCCGGTACAAGTCCTATATATGGTTTAAGCGCTTTCTGTGAAATTTGGTCGAAATCGGACGTCATTTGATGTGTTTCGGACTATAGGTTCCAAATTTGAAAGTTTATGTAACTTAGAAGAAAACCATGTGATTTGAGGCTTGATTCTATGTATATGATGTTATTTTGGCGATTTGATCGCACGGTTAAGTTCGTAGGATGTTGTTGAGTTAGTGTGTGTGTTCGGTTAGGAGCCTCGAGGGCCCGGGAGTGTTTTCGGAGGTGTTCGGGGTGGTTTTGGACTTAGGAGAAGGATCAGATTTTTCTGCATTTTCTCAGACCCCTTTTGTTCTTCGCGAACGCGGCCTCAGGCTCGCGTTCGCAGTGCTTTGGTGTCCCCCCCTCTTTCGCGTTCGCGTCCCCCTTCCCGCGTTCGCGTAGTTCTTTTAAACCCTTCACCGCGTTCGTGTCTACCTCCTCGCGTTCGCGTACACCAACCCCCAGGACCCCCACCAGTTTCCCCTTCGCGTTCGCATCACCCCATCGCGAATGCGATGCCTCCAATCCCCCTTCATCGCGAACGCGACCTCTGTGTCGCGAACGCGTAGAGTAAAACCCTTCAGTGATTTTTCTATGTTTAAAAACAGAATAGTTACGGGATTCACTCCACTTTTCCACACGAACCCTTCTTCCTCACACCCCATAGACGAATTTTGAAGAGCTCTTCCCATAACTTCATAGGTATGTGTTCCTAACCTCGTCTTCTCTTAATTTCTTCAATCAATCACTAAATTCCGAGCCTAAAAACATGAAATCAAAGTAGAAACTTGGGTTTGGGGTAGAGTTAGGTTTTTGAGAATTTTGGGTGATTCAACCTCAATTCGGGGTCGAATCTTAAAACAAATTATATATTTGAACTCGTGGCGTTATGGGTGATTGGGTTTTGGTCCGAGCCTCGTGTTTGGACCATGTGTGCCCGGTGTTGAATTTTGGTATTTTTGGAAGAATGCTAGGAAAATTCATATCTAGGCTATGGGATGTTGCCATTGAGTCTTTATTGATATTATTGAATTAATTATGCCTAGATATCGTTGTTTCGGAGTCGGATTGTAGAGGAAAGGCGGTATTTTAGGATTGATTGCTATTCTTTGGACCGAGGTAAGTGGTTGATCTAACTTTGGCTTGAGGGAATATGATTAGAGTATTATTTGCTAATTGCTAAATATTGAGTACAGTGTATAGGCATGGTGACGAGTATCTATACACCGGTGTCTAGCATGACCGTGAGTCATTATTTGTTCTTAATTGGGATTCTGTAGTGACTCTTCCTTGTTAATTGATGGTTTCTATATGATATGAAGAGAATGAGAAGGAAATATGATGTGTAAACTCTTTGGAGCGTTGGCTCGATCTTTGACTTGATTAAAAAGTAAGAAATGAACGTAAGAGAATAAGATGTGATTATTCCCTTGCCAGGACGTGTAAGTTATTGTTGTTGCTCTCTTGCTGGGATTTAACTGCTTAGTCGTATTCTCCCTTGCCGGGATTTAACTGTTTACTTGTGTTTCCCTTGCCGGGATTTTCTATTACTGTTTGTCTATCCCCTCGCCCCCATTGGTTGTGATTGTAAATTGGGCGAGGTTGTGTTATTTATACATGGATCGGGTTGCACGCCGCAACAACACTATATAATTGTGGATCGGGTTGCTCGCTGCAACAACACTGTATATTTGTGGATCGGATTGCACGCCGTAACAACACTGTCTATTTATGGATCGGGCTGCACGCCGCAACAGTGATAGCTGAGGATCGGGTTGCACGCCGCAACAGTATTGTATGTGATCGGATCGGGTTGCGCGCCGCAACAAGCTATAGTTTAATTGTGTTTACTCCGGATTTGAGTTTCTGTTGGCTGTTCTATCCTTTAAGTTTAGACTTCCTGTTTTAACTGTTGCCTCCCCACAGCATGTTTCCCCCTCCTTTTATAACTGTTTGTTTCCTGCTATTTTCCGCAATATATTTCATAACTGCACAGGTTTATCTGGTAGTCTGGTCTAGCCTCGTCACTACTTCTCCGGGGTTAGGCTAGGCACTTACCAGCACATAGGGTCGGTTGTGCTGATGCTACACTCTGTGCATCTTTTTGCACAGATTCAGGAGCAGCTTTTGGGCCTCAGTAGTAGGATTTGATCGGGAGCTAACTTCAGTCCAGGGACTTTCGAGGTATCCTAGCTGACGTTCGCAGGCCGGAGTCCCTTCTATGTTATTAATTTGTTTTCCTTGTGCCGAGACAAACATTGATGTACTTCTATTGTGATTATTTTTCAGCACTCTTTAGTAGTTCGTGAGTTAGTGACACCAGTCTTGGGTAGAGAAATGATAAACTTCCGCATTTGGTTTTCAGATATCTATGTTTTTAAGACTTCCGCTTTATTTTAAATGACTCGTATTATTATTATTGCTGAGATGTTACCAGAAAATGTTTTAACTGCTTGGCTTGCCTCGCTCCGATAGTAGGCGCCATGACTACCCCCGATGGTGGGAAATCCGGGTCGTGACAAGTTGGTATCAGAGCTTTAGGTTACATAGGTCTCGCTACTCGCGGACAAACATAGTAGAGTCTGAGGGATCGGTACGGAGACGTCTGTATTTATCCCCCAGAGGCTACGGAGTTAGGAAAACTTCACTTTTGTTCTTTCTTATCGTGCGATTCTGTTTCTCAAATACTGATTGTCGTTCTACTCTGTTCTTTCGCAGATGGCGAGAACACGTGCTTCCTCTTCTACCGCGCAGCAGCCCGAGCCCCCAACAGCAGCTCCTACGAGGGGCAGAGGGCGAGGCCGAGGCCGTGCCAGAGGCCGAGGCCGTGCCAGAGGCCGAGGCCGGGGCAGAGCTCAGCCCCGAGCAGCAGTCCTAGAGATGGAGCCTCATACTGATTATGATGAGGAGGTTCCAGCCCCAGCAGCTCCGGTGGGCCCAACTCAGGTCCCAGAGGGGTTCATAGCCACGCCAGTTCTTCAGGACGCTCTGATCAGATTGGTAGGCTTTGTGGAGTGCGTCACTAGAGCGGGTTTGCTTCCAGTAGCACCAGCCACTTCTCAGGCTGGAGGAGGGGTTCAGACTCCTGCTACACGTACTCCGGAGTAGGTAGCTCCCCAGGCTCAGGTTCCAGCGGTTCAGCCAGCTGTGGCAGTTCAGCCGGGTATTGTGACTCAGACCGGCGATGGAGCGGCTATGTCCTCAGATGCTTTGTGGATGCTTGATAGGTTCTCCAAGCTCTTCACCACCACCTTCAGCGGTACTTCTTCAGAGGATCCACATGATTTCTTATTTAGCTGTCATGAGATCCTTCGGACTATGGGTATTGTGGAGACCAATGGGGTCGACTTGGCCACCTTTCGACTAGCAGGATCCGCCAAGACTTGGTGGAGGGACTATTGTTTATCCGGGCCAGCAGGGTCGCCATCATTGACTTGGGACCAGTTTGCAGAGTTGTTTTTGGAGAAGTTTCTCCTAGTTACTCAGCGAGAGGCACTTCACAGGCAGTTCGAGCGCCTCCAGTAGGGCTCTATGAAAGTCACGTAGTATGAGACTCGGTTCGTTGATCTGGCACACCATGCTATTGTTATACTCCCCACAGAGCGAGAGAGGGTGCGGAGGTTTATTGATGGGTCGATCCAGCCAATCCGTCTCCAGATGGCTATGGGAGCCGGTAGTGAGATTTCTTTTCAGGAGGCGGCCAATGCGGCCCGTAGAGTTCAGATGGCTCTTGCACGGGGAGGTGGTCACGGGCCAGATAAGAGGCCCCGTCATGCAGGTAGATTCAGTGGTACCTCGTCTGGAGGTGGAGATTCTTATGGTAGAGGCCATCCTCCGAGGCCCTTTCAATCAGCCCTACAGGTCTCTCATGGTCCTTCAGGGGGTCTTGGTTCTCAGCCGCATTATTCTGACCAGCAGTTTCACAGTTCCCCATCAGCACCCATCAGTGCCCCACCACTTCAGAGTTTTTTGGGGTGGGCATTCAGGCCGACAGGGTCTGTCACAGCCTTCTCAGCTGCAGCATTCAGGCGGGTGCTATGGGTGAGGTGAGTATGGTCACATCAGGAGGGCTTGCCCGAGGTTGAGGGGTGCTCAGTCACAGCAGCAGGGTCCTCGTTCTATGATACAGGCATCAGGTGATCCACAATCGCCCAGCCAGCTAGAGGCGGGGGTAGAGGCCATTGAGGTGGAGGTAGCGATCATAGAGGTGGAGCTCGGACCGCTAGAGGTAGAGGCCAGCCAGCAGCCGATCGTCCCAGAGATATGGTTCAGGGAGGTGGGGCCCAGCCCCGGTGTTATGCTCTTCCAGCCAGGCCAGAGGCTGAGTCTTCAGATGCAGTCATTACAGGTACTATTCTGGTCTGTGATAGGGATGCTTCAGTGCTATTTGACCCTGGTTCTACGTATTTATATGTGTCGTCCTATTTTGCACCCTACCTGGCTATGCCTAGTGATGCTTTGGGTATTCCTGTTTATGTATCTACACCAGTGGGTGATTCTATAGTGGTCGACCGAGTTCATCGTTCTTGTGTGGTAGTATTTGAGGGTCTTGAGTACCCGTGNGAGGTGGTCATGGGTCGGATAAGAGGCCCCGTCATGCAGGCAGATTTAGTGGTACCTCGTCAGGAGGTAGAGGTTCTTATAGTAGAGGCCATCCTCCCAGGCCTTCTCAGTTAGCTCTCCAGGTCACTCATGGTACTTCAGGTGGTCATTCAGGTCGACATGGTCAGCCTCAGTTCCCTCAGCTGCAGCGTTCGTGTAGGTGTTATGAGTGTGGTGAGTATGGTCACAACAGGAGGGTTTGACCGATGTTGAGGGGTGCTCAGCCGCAGCAGACGAGGTCTTGCCATGCTTGTGGTGATCCGAGGCACATTGTCAGATATTGCCCTCGAGTTTATGGCAGCTTCCAGCATCAGAGTTCTCGTGCTATGATTCAGGCACCGGAGATTCCACAGCCTGCCCAGCCAGCTAGAGGCAGTGGCAGAGGTGTGAGAGGTGGAGGTAGAGGTCTTAGAGGTGGAGTTCAGGTCGCCAGAGGTAGAGGCCAGCCAGCAGCTAGGCCAGAGGCTGAGTCTTCAGGTGCAGACATCACATGTACCATTCTAATTTGTATTAGAGATGCTTCAGTGCTATTTGACCCTGGGTCTACGTATTCATATGTGTCGTCCTATTTTGCACCCTACCTGACTATGCCTAGTGATGCTTTGGGTATTCCTGTTTATGTATCTACACCGGTGGGTGATTCTATAGTGGTCGACCGAGTTCATCGTTCTTGTGTGGTAGTATTTGAGGGTCTTGAAACCCGTGTTGATTTATTGCTCTTAGACATGGTGGATTTCGACGTTATATTAGGGATGGATTTGTTGTCCCTGTATCATGCTATCTTGGACTGTCATGCCAAGACCGTGACCCTGGCCTTGCAAGATTTACCCCGATTGGAGTGGAGAGGGACCCCGGGTCATGCCACCCGCAGTGTTATCTTATATGTGAAGGCTCGACGCATGGTCGAGAAGGGGTGTTTAGCTTATCTGGCGTATGTTTGCGATTCCAGCGCAGAGGTCCCTTCTATTGATTCTATTCCTATTGTTCGGGAGTTCCCCGAGGTTTTCCCTTCAAACCTGCCAGGTATGCCGCCCGACAGGGATATTGATTTTTGTATTGACCTGGCTCCGGGCACACAACCCATTTCCATTCCGCCGTATCGCATGGCCCCGCCAGAGTTGAAAGAGTTAATGGATCAGTTGCAGGTTTTGCTTGAGAAGGGTTTCATCAGACCCAGCGTTTCGCCTTGGGGTGCGCCGGTGATATTTGTGAAGAAAAAGGATGGTTCGATGATGATGTGCATTGATTACTGGCAATTGAACAAAGTGACGATTAAGAACAAGTATCCACTATCGAGGATTGATGATTTGTTTGACCAGCTTCAGGGTGCAAAGGTGTTTTCAATGATAGACTTGAGATCTGGCTACCACCAGCTGAGGATTAGAGCATCCGATGTCCCTAAGACAGCATTCCGCACTCGGTACGGGCATTATGAGTTCCTGGTCATGTCGTTTGGGTTGACCAATGCCCCAGCAGCATTCATGGAGTTGATGAACCGAGTGTTCAGGCCATATTTGGACATGTTCGTGATAGTCTTTATTGATGATATTTTGTTGTACTCCCGCAGCCAGGAGGAGCACGAGCAGCACCTTAGGGAGGTTCTTCAGACTCTGAAGGATAGTGAGTTATATGCTAAGTTCTCGAAGTGCGAGTTCTGGTTGAGTTCGGTTGCATTTCTAGGTCACGTTGTATCGGCAGAGGGTATTCAGGTGGACCCGAAGAAGATAGAGGCAATCAAGAACTGGCCTCGACCAGCATCAGCTACAGAGATTCGGAGTTTCTTGGGGTTGGCGGGCTACTATCGTCGGTTCGTGGAGGGGTTTTCATCTATTGCAGCCCCGATGACCAGATTGACCCAGAAGGGTGCCCAGTTCAGATGGTCAGATGAGTGTGAGGCGAGCTTTCAGAAGCTCAAGGCAGCTCTGACTACGGCACCGGTATTGGTTTTGCCCACAGGTTCAGGGCCTTATATAGTCTATTTTGATGCTTCCCATATTGGGCTTGGTGCAGTATTCATGCAGGATGGCAGAGTCATAGCCTATGCTTTGAGGCAGTTGAAGATCCACGAGAAGAATTATCCGGTTCATGATCTAGAGTTGGCAGCCATTGTTCATGCTTTGAAGATTTGGAGGCATTACCTATATGGTGTGACGTGTGAGGTGTACACTGATCACAAGAGTCTGCAGTACTTGTTCAAGCAGAAGGAGCTCAACTTGAGGCAGAGGAGGTGGTTGGAGTTATTGAAAGATTATGATGTTACTATTTTGTATCACCCGGGGAAGGCCAATGTGGTGGCCGATGCATTGAGTAGGAAGTCCGCCAGCATGGGTAGTCTTGCTTATATTCCGGTCATTCAGAGACCGCTTGCCTTGGATATTCAGGCCTTGGCCAATCGATTTGTGAGGTTGGATATTTCTGAGCCCAGCAGAGTGTTAGCTTGCACGGTTGCTCGTTCTTCATTATTGGGGCGTATCCGTGATCGGCAGTTTGATGATCCCCATTTGTGTGTCCTGAGAGACACGGTGCAACGTGGAGGTGCCACGAAGGTGACCTTAGATGATGATGGTGTTTTGAGATTGGAGGGGCGAGTTTGTGTGCCCAATGTCGATGGGATTCAAGGAGTGTTGTTTACATTGTGCAATTGAATTGAATAGATTTGGGCCATTTGGAGTCGAGTACTCGTAGCTAAGAACGTGGTTTCGGGTTGATTTTTGNTATATATATATATATATATATATATATATATATATATAGCTACAATACAAAAATTTCGTAGCAATAGGTATTAATCCTTAGCCACGGACCATGTAAAGTTTGTAGCTAACTTTTGGCTACACTACATTTTGCTACGAATGCTACGAAAAAAATATTGTAGCTAAAGTGTTTAGCCACGGAAATTTTAATCATTTGCTACGCTGTGTTTTGTAGCTATAAATGTATTATGTTGTAGTGACACGTGAAGTGTAGCTGACTTGTACTCCATATCACTCAAACATCTCTTTGTAACATCCTTAGAACATCGGCCTGGTTGATTGAATATGGACATAGGCGGATATAGTGGAACATTCCTATGGTCGACCGTGTGCTTGTTGGGCCTATTCCTAGCACATGGCACATTACTCTCAAAATAATAAGAACAAAAATGGGCAGTTTCCTTCGCAAGATAAGCTTCGCATATAGATCCTTCAATCCTATTCCTCTGCTTAACAAATTGTTTGCATTTGCCAATTGTCCTACATAATTTCAGGTTAGCCAAGAACATTCGTTTAAATTAAAACAGAAAATTACATCAAACCTAAAATATTACCTCTCAAAGGAATACATCCATCTGCATTGAACAGGCCCTCCAAGTCGTGCCTCGTGTACAAGGTGGATTGGAAGGTGTTCCATCACATCAAAAAACCCACATGGAAATATCTTTTCCATCTTAGTAGAAGTTACATGAATGTTCTGATCCATCCGGAGTAGGTTTTCTTCCCTTAATGTGGAAGAATACAAGTCTTTGAAAAACAAACTAATCTCTGTGATGGGTTTCCAGATTCGTTCAGGCAAACCAGAAAATGCAATAGGCACTAAGGTCTCCATGAAAACATGACAGTCATGACTTTTCAAATGGCTCAACTTCCCTACCTCCATATCAACTTTTTTCCCAAAATTCGACGCATAACCCTCATGCATCTTCAATTTCGTTACCCAATCACAAATTTGCCGTCTTTCCTCCAAAGTGAATGTGTAACTTGCTTTGGGCTTGAACACCTTACCATTGTTTGCTGTCTGCAAGTATAATTCAGGCCGCCTGCAATATTCTTGTAAGTCCATTCTAGCCTTCGGGTTATCCTGTGTCTTACCTTTAACATCCATCACTGTTGAAACGACCCGGCCGGTCGGTTTTTTGGAAATTACGCCCCGATCCCCCATTAACTGCTTCCCCTAAGTTCATTTCTGCTATTTTGGTTTGCCGGGACGTTCGGTGTTGGGATTCGGAGTGTTTTGGGACACTTAGTCCCTAAATGAGAGCTTAAGAGTTGAAAAATGGTCCGTAATCGGAACAGTGTGAAGACGACCTCGGAATGGAAATCCCATGGTTTTGTTAGCTCTGTTAGGTGATTTTGGGGTTGGGAGCATGTTCGGAATGTATTTTGAAGGCTCGTAGCTCATTTAGGCTTGAAATGCCGAAGTTTGAATTTTTGAAGTTTCCGGTCCGATAGTGAGTTTTTGATCCGAGGGTCGGATTGGAATTCCGGAAGTTGCAATAGCTCCGTCATGTCATTTGGAATGTGTGTGCAAAATTTCAGGTCATTCGGGCGAGGTTTGGTTAGGTTTTTGATCAAAACTGTGTTTTGTTGGAATTTGAAGTTCTTAGGCTTGAATCTTTGATTTAATCGGACTTCCGGTGTTGTTTTAGGTGTTTTAAGGATTGGTACAAGTTTGAATAAGGTATTAGGTGGTATTGGTGCTTTTGGTTGAGGCCCCAGGGGCCTCGGGATGATTTCGGGTGGTTAACGGCAAAATTTGAGAAGTGTTGCAGCAGCTGAAGTTTTTCCCTTCTGGTATTTTCGCTTCTGCGGCTTAGGAACCCGTAGAAGCGGCCTTAGCATCACAGGAGCGAATTTGGGCTCCCTCAGCTTTTTCCGCAGGTGCGGAGGATCTACTGCAGATGCGGTTACGCACCTGTGAGGCTTCTATCGCAGATGCGGCCCTGAGTCTTTTGTGAGAAACCGCAGAAGCGGTAAGTATTTCGTAGAAGCGGCAACCGCAGGTGCGGTTTAAGACCGCAGAAGCGGAACCCTGGATTTTTAATGAAAACCGCAGAAGCGGCTCGTGGTCCGCAGAAGCTGGACCGCAGAAGCGGTCCCTTGTCCGCAAAAGCGGAAATGACTGTTCAGAAATATCAATTTCGAGGGTTAAATTTCACAAGTTTGAAAATCGATTGAGAGCTCGGGAGAAGGCGATTTTGAGTGGGTTTTGAAGAGAAAATCATTGGGTAACGTTTCCTTGATCCCTTTTCATTATATTTCATCATTATATAGCTAAATACATCATTGGAATTCGAATTTAGGATCAAAAGTTGGTTAATTTGGGGTAAAACTTCATTACCTAAACTATTGAGTTTTGAGTGGGCATTTGACCTCCGATTTTGGAGATTTTTATATGGTTAGACTCGTGAGAGTACGAGGGTTCTGAAAATGTGAAAATTATTCGATTCCGAGACGTTGGCTGGAGGGGCATTTTGGTCATTTTACCTATTTTTGCGCCCTAGCTGTAAATTTATTAGCGGAATCAGTTGTTTGCAATATTATTTATAATGTGTAATTGAATTGAATAGATTTTGGCCATTTGGAGTCGAATACTCGTGGCAAGAGCGTGGTTTCTAGTTGATATTGAGCCGGTTCGAGGTAAGTGGCTTGTCTAACCTTGTGTGGGGGACCTTTCCCCTTAGGATTTGTGATTTGTTGATTTGAGTGCCTTTTGCACGAGGTGACGGGCGCGTACTTGAGCCAATTGTTGAAAATCCGGTTTCCTTAAGATATTGAGATTGAGTTCCTTTCATATTTGCTTTATTCTACTTGCAATTATAACCTATGCTAGATTAGGAAAGCATGTTTAGTTGATTTAACTTGCCTAAATGCTTAAGTTGCCTTGACTGTGCTATGTGGAGCATGCTAGGCCAGTACTACCTGTTGCTTGTCTTTTGTACTTCGTTTCCGTGTACCTTCTGGTTGTGATTGCGCATTTACATTGGGACTACGGATGTGGGATTCCGGTAGCTCCCCCCCCCCCCTTGTTTGTTTACTTTGGGACTGCGGGTTCGATTCCCGATAGATCCCCCTGCACTTTTACTTTGGGACTGCGGGTTCGATTCCCGATAGATCCCCCCTGCACTTTTACTTTGGGACTGCGGGTTAGATTCCCGATAGATCCCCCTGCACATTGGTGGTTGGACTACGGGACGGTATCCCGGGAGATCCACTGGACAGATGAAAAAAAAAAGGGCTACGGGACGGTATCCTGGAAGACCCTTATTGTTATCATTGGTATTGAGCTGTGTTTACTCTGTGTTTATTCTGTACTCGTGTAGTTGTTATAGCCTCGTTGACTTATCTTATCTCACTGTTGTACTTATTATATCTGTCAGATTTTTATATTGTTAAATCATTATTATTATTATATTTTGTCTCAGTAGGGCCCTGACCTTCCTCGTCACTACCCAACCGAGGTTAGGCTTGGCACGTACTGAGTACCGATGTGGTGTACTCATGCCCTTCCTGTGCATGTTTTTCATGTGCAGATCATCCAGGTACCTCCACTCAGGCGCACTATCAGTGAGGCAGGAGGACTACGGAGACTTCGAGGTAGATCTGTTGCGTCCGCAGACCGACGAGTCTCCCTCTTATTCTATCTTTAGTACTTAGTTTTCCTTCTTTCGGTTGTTAGAAATTCTGGAGTTTGGAACCCTTACTATACACTTCTGTAGCCTGTGTTGCCCGTGAGTTTCCGGGTTTTGGGAATTGTTTTAGACTTGTGATATTGAGTTGTACTTGCCAAGCGGCATTCAGTACAGTTTCCTTTAGATATTTGATTTGATTTTCTCTATTTTTTCGCAATTATTATATTTTCGCAAATTTTAGGCTTACCTGGTCATGGGAACCAGGTGCCGTCATGACATGTTCACGGTTGGTGAACTAGGGTCGTGACAACTGTGTTGAACAAATTGTCAAAATAGTTCTTCTCAATATGCATGACATCAAGGTTGTGACAGAGAAGATTATCCTTCCAATAAGGCAACTCCCAAAATATACTCTGTTTCGTCCAATTATGAGTAACACCGTATCCGGGAAATCTATAAGGTGGAGCTTCAGTAACTTTACTGAAGTTCTGGACCCTCTCCCAAATTTCCTCACCTGAAAGTACCGGAGGTGGGAAATCATATTCCATTTTATTCTTTTTGAATGCATTTTTCATCCTTCCAAACTCATGATCAGGAGGCAAGAATTGACGATGACAATCAAACCATGATTGCTTTCGGCCATATTTCAAAGTGAACGCTTTACTATTTTCCATGCAGTAAGGACAAGCTAGCTTCCCAGCAGTCATCCACCCTGACAACATTCCATACGCAGGAAAATCGTTAATAGTCCACATTAAATTAGCACGCAAAATGAAAATTCTGCTTGGTTGATATGTCATATGTTTCAACACCTTCGTACCACAATTGTTTTAGCTCATCAATCAAAGGTTGCAAATATACATCAATCAAACTTTTCGGATTACGTGGACCGGGGATAATACAATTTAAGAATATATATATATGGACTAGTCATGCACAACTCGGGTGGTAGATTTAAGAAAGACAGGCCAACATGAATATGGTGTGGCAGATACAGAAAAAGGCGTGAAGCCATCCGCACACAGACCTAATCGAACATTCCTTGGTTCACTAGCAAAATCTGGATATGTCCTATCAAAGTGCTTCCAAGCTTCTCCATCAGAAGGATGACACATAACACCGGGTGGTCTTCTATTTTCAAAGTGCCATCTCATATGAGGAGCAGAACTCATCGACGCATATAACCTCTTTAACCTAGGTATAAGAGGTAAATAATGCATCGACTTGATAGCGACCATATTCCCACTGGAAAGCCTCTTGAAACGAGGCTTTTCGCAAAATTTACAACTGTCCAAACCTGCATCATCTTTATAATATAGCATGCAACCATCTTCACAACAATCATTCTCATTGACGAAATTCTTAACTTAGAAACTAATCTCTTTGCCTTGTAGAAATCACCAGGTAATTCGATATCAGGGCCAACTAGTTCACGCATAAGGTCAATGAAGGAGTCCATGGCTCCTTGAGAAATATTCCAATCAGATTTCATACTTAGTAATCTAACTGCAACAGACAACTCAGAGTGCGAACTTCCGTTACGTAGTGGACGACTAGCTTCCTCTAAAGCTTCATAAAAATGTTTTGCGTCATCATTAGGAGTTTGTTCAACATTTTCATTGGGCTCACCTCCAAAGTGCATCCCAAAAGCATCCGCGACCATATCATGAATTCTAGAATCACGATTTGTATTCTCCACCGACCTACTATTTTCACCCACAACCATGTTATGAAATATCCCATGGCTACCATCGATCTCTCCATGAATAGTCCACACAAAGTAATTCGCTATAAACCCCTTACTATAAAGATGAACCTTAACTTCCTCCGGTTTTTCAAACTTCATACAGTCGCACCTAACACAAGGGCACCTAATTACTCCTTCATTTATGTATGGCGGAAGTGACATTGCATGTCTAATAAATTCATCAACCCCTTCTACAAAATCCTCCCGCAATCCCCGCCGATTAGGATAATTTCTATTGTACATCCAAGTACGATGTTCCATCTATATAAATAAAGCAAGAACAAATTAATTTAGTTAATTCAAGTATTTATAATGTATTCTTATTTAGGACAATGTATTTACAAGTACTCTTATTTAGGTATTGCTAATGTATGAATTGTTTCTTTTCACAATTTAACTCAATATAAATTAATACAAGAACTAAAAGATCATAATTTCTACCTTAATTTCATAAATCTAATGTAGTTCAAACCAAAAACCCTAATACTAAATAGACAAAAATTCTGAAAAATTACATAAAATTATATAGCAAAAATTAAAAATTAAAAAGCTAAGAAGGTAGATTACTAACCTTGGTAGATTAAAGGAGGATTAAAAAGCAGTGGTGGAAAGGGGTGGGGGACAGCGGCTCCGGCGACAGTGGTAGCGGCGACAGTGGTAGCGGCGGTAGCGGCTCCGGCGACAGTGGCAAGGGGTGGGGGGATTGATTTGTGTAAGGGAAATAGAGAAGGGGAGGAGAATATGTTGAGAGAGAGTTTGGAAAATTTTTGGTAAGAAAATAAGACATTGGGAGGACAAACCCGATTTAGACTCTGGATTTAATAATAGTAGCGACCAACTTTGGTCGCTATTTTTGGTAGCAAATAGGTATTGACTATTTTGACCAAATTAGCGACCAAAGTTGGTCGCTAGCTTCTGACCGTTTGACCAGAATAGCGACCAACGTTGGTCGCTATTTCTGAAAAAAACTAAATTACTTTTAGTTCAATATATATATATATATATATATATATATATATATATATATATATATATAAAA
>NC_031995.1:29726212-29740891 GCF_001879085.1 Nicotiana attenuata
TTATAATATATATTTATAATAGGATACAAACACCACACACCCACAACATATATATTATATAGTATAATACACACGCACGCACACACACACACACACAACACACCACACACACACATCACTATATATATATATATAATATATATATATATATAGTAAGCGTAAGTATATACTTGAATAAATTAGCTAAACACTTTATCTAGTGCATAAAGTAAAGCAGTGTAAGTTATATTATATATATATTAAAGCTACATTGATATAACGATTGCTAATACTTTATACTTAGTGCATAGTTAGCGTAAGTATATATATATAAAAGCCTACAATCGATATAATATAACCCCTAATAAGACTTTATAATTGTGATAGTAATGCGTAAGTATAATATTATATATATATATAGCTACATTTGGATATAACATTTAGCAATACACACTTATATTAGTGCATAGATAAAGCGTCAAGTGTATATATCATACATATATATAATAAGCTATGATTCGTAATACTATAGTAAGTGTGATACCGTCATACACATAGTGCAAGATAGCGTTAAGTAAATTATTTATATTATAGCTCATTCGATATAATATTATCTAAACTAAACACTTATAATCTTAGTGCATAGTATAGCTAAGTATATATGATTTATATAAAAGCTATATTCGTTAATATTACCTAATACAACTTTATTACTTAGTGGCATAGTAATTAGCGTAATTATATATATAGTTTTATATATAAGCGTACAGTTCGATTAATATTCCTAATAATCACTTATAATAGTGCATAGTATAGCGTAAGTATTATATATTATGATATATATAGGCTATATTCGTTACATTACATATACACTTTACATTATGCATAGTTAGCCTAAGTTATATTATTAGTATATTATAAGCTACATTCGAGTATAATATTACTAATACAAACTATAATTAGGCTATAGAATAGCGTAAGTATATATATCTCTCTCTGGCGGAAGAGTTAACTCTTTTGGCATGTTGGTTTGGATATTATATGATTCGCCCTCGTCTTTCTTCCTTTTAGGGACATATTGGAGCGCG
Organism: Nicotiana attenuata; assembly: GCF_001879085.1. NCBI lineage: Eukaryota > Viridiplantae > Streptophyta > Magnoliopsida > Solanales > Solanaceae > Nicotiana > Nicotiana attenuata. Next base: position 29,727,280 of record NC_031995.1, read on the forward strand.
GGACTTATTTTCTTTCCATAGGACACAAAACCCCCTTTATGAGATTTATTCATGTTGGCAGGTACCTCCTTTGTAACAGCTTTGGCTTTACCAATAGTCACCTCAGCTCTTTTAGTTATGGGTTCGTCATTGTTGCTTTTCATACCATCATCAGCTTTCAGCTCCTTCACAATGCGGTTCTTCAAGTAGAACTTTGCATCGACAAAGTATGACTCAGCCTCGGTGAATGGCTCATCATTAGCAACTACCGTCTTCTCGACTTCACCTTCGTAGTATTTTAAACATTGATGGTAGGTAGATGGAACTACTTTATTCTCATGTATCCAAGGCCTCCCAAGCAAAACATTGTATGAAGTCTTCGCGTCAATCACATGTAGCCATGCACTTGATTGCATATCTTCAATAGTGATTCCCAGCCTGATCGCGCCTATGGCTCTTTGTCCCCCTTGGTTGAATCCTTGGATCATCACACGACTTTCTGAGAGTTCGTTCATGGGAATACCAAGTTCTTTCACAGTGTGGATTGGCAAAATGTTCACTGAGGATCCTCCATCAACCAAAATCTGATTTACCCTTTCATCGCGCATATAGCCAACCAGGTACAATGGGCGGTTATGAGGAGTGTCACCTAGCAAAAGATCGTCATTTGTGAACGTGACCTTTTCCTCACAAGCATTAACTTCTTGAGGAGTGGACTCGATAGGATTTTCCAAAGATGGTGCCAACGGTGGGTCATCACTCTTTTCTTCCCCTTTGTCAGCATGGCAACAAGAGGCATCAATGCCCTCATGGGAGATCTTCGTGCGGAACCAACTTGGTAAAAACTCCTCCAAGGTCACTGGATTTCGTGGCTTTTGAGAATGGTGCATCTCCACTTCTGCTTTCTTCAAATGCCTAACTAGATTCTTTTTCGTTGGTCTTTTTACCATCATCTTCCTTGCTAGTTGTTCTATTGATTCTTTTCGTGGGCTCCTTTTGTGGTGCCTACGACGAGTCACCAATGTCCAACCTTCATCATCATCAGGTTGATTGACTTCAGCTTTGTCGCTCTCCAGTAATTCTTCATCTTTACTTTCTTTAAACCACATAAGTCATCCGGACTGAATGAGCCAAAGGTGATAGAGACTTGGTTTGCGCTTGCTTTCTCATCTTCAAGCACGATCTTCTTTTCGCGAGCCAAGTCCATGACTTTATCCTTGAAGACAAAACACTTCTCCAGAGGGTGGCTTACAAGTCGGTGATATTTGCAGTAATTTGGGTCATTTGTTTTCCCAGCTTCATTTGGCCGCTTCATCTCCGGAAGCTCAATGAGATTTAACTCGAGGAGTTCTTCGAAAATGGCTGGCACATCAAAATCCAGGAATGGGTACTCTTTCTCCTGCATTTCTTTTAGAGTCAACTTTCCACTCGGCTTATCTTTAAAAGAAATGGATTTCATACTCTGCTTCTTGCTCACCTTCGTCGTGAACTTCATAGGTGACGTGTTGACATTCATAGCTTCTTTGCTTTTAGACTTGGGTATGAACTTGCCCCACTTCCTGACTTCTTGCTTGTCATTCCCTTTGCGAGGTTCATAGATGGGCAGCCTTTCATTTCCAGCGGAGGCCATGCTCAATTCCATGTCGTGGGCACGAGTTGCAAGTTCTTCAAATGTGCCAGGCTTCATACCTTGCAAGATGTAGCAATCCTGTCACGACCCAATTTCCAACCCGGTCGTGATGGCGCCTCTCGTGAAGACAAGGCCAGCCAACTAACCCAAATCGTCTCTTTAACAATTTTTAAACATAAATGAATAGATAAATACAGCTTAACGACAATAATAACCAGTATTTACAAACCAACACAACCCGACCGGGGTGTCACAAGTCACGAGCATCTAAAGAAACCTGAACACAACTACAGGGCCAATATTATACAAAAATAAATTATGGAATGCTAAAGACAACGTCCGGTGCCGCGAACGCTGGCGGTCACCTTACTCAGCTACAATAGTAATACCTTCAATCAGCTAATAACCCGCTACCGGGTGAACAATACATGCAACTGCACGCGAGGTGCAGGGAGTAAAGTGAGTACTCCAACTCAGTGAGCAATAAAAGTAAATAATAACTGACCGGTAAGAAATCACGTAAAAGCACTCCATCATGCTATATAAGACAGTGCAAATCTTTGAGAAAACAGTAAAACCGTGAAAATCCTTTAGAAAATATCTGGACTCAGTTAAAACTTCTTTTGAAAATATCCTTTCCAACAGTTACGCAAATGAATGCGTAATCAGATAGTGCAAGTCAGCACATAAGTCAGCCCCTCGGGCACAGCACTCCACTAGCAATTAACACCAGGGCGTCTGGTAAACAGTACAAGAAGTAGCATGAATGCCAATGAAATGAGAGTGCTGAATGTCATGACACGTATTACAAACAGGAACCAATGCATGAATGCAATGCAATGCATATGACCGCTGCGGCGTGCAGCCCGATCCATTTGGGTACCCGCGCTCACTGTGGGGGTTCAGACTCCAGAGGGGCTCCTACAGCCCAAGCGCAATATCAATATAACACCGTTGCGGCGTGCAGCCCGAGCCATCCATATATCCAGAAATCACTATAACACTGCTGCGGCGCGCAGCCCGATCCGTGCTCAGTCCAGAAATGCACATAAGCCCCTTGGGCAATAATAAAATAGCAGTTCTCAACTCAGAACGTCAGTAAAATATCATTTAAGTTTTCAAATCATGAAAAATGGCTGAATTTGCAAAACAGTATTAAAACCCTGGACCGAGGTCAAATAACATGCAAAGTAATGCAAAATCAGTGATATCAATCCCTGAAGGATTCAAATAATCGGCACGAAGCCCAAAACATGGCAATCAGCCCAAATCATGATGATAACAAGTAGTTTCAGTCAAATACGTAGTAATTTCATCAATCGGGACGGATCAAGTCACAATCCCCAATGGTGCTCTACCCCACGCTCGCTATCCGGCGTGCAAGTCACCTCAATACAGCACTATGATGTGCAAACCCGGGGTTTCAAACCCTCAGGATTTACAAGTATTACTTACCTCGAACCGGCGAAATCCCTAGCTCGCGACGGCTTTGCCCCTCAAACCGGCCTCCACGCGCGTCGAATCTAACCAAAATCAGAGCGAACACATCACAATATGCTAAGGGAACAATACCCAATCGAAAACAATCGAGAAATAGCAGAAATCTCGAAACTAGCAAAACCCGAACCCCGGGCCCACATCTCGAAAAATTACAAAATTCACATTACCGGATTCCTCGTCTCGCCACGAGTCCGTACATATCAAATTTACCAAAATCGGAGTCCATTTGACCCTCCAAATTCCATATTTAAATCTCAAAATCCCAAGCCCTAGTTCATCAATTTTAGGCTTAATTCCATGAATTTCTAGGTTAATTTCACATAATAATCATGTATTTAACTTGGAAATAAGTAGAAACAACTCACCTTTGATGCTTGATGAAATCCCCCTTGAAATTCTCTCCAAAATCATCCAAGCCAAATGAAAGAAATGAATGAAATAAGCCAAATCCGTGTTTAAAGAATCTGCCCGTGCTTCGTCGAGTTGTACCTTGCACTTGTGCTATACAAGTTGTACATTCTATTAAAATTTTCCCTTATCGGACACCTTCTGTTTAAACACCCATAACGTCTTGTATAAATATCCAAATGACAAACGGTATGAAGATTTAAAAACTACACTCGAAGGTCTTTAATTTGATAGGTTGTACACCATATAACTCTTTATATATCCCGAGATATGAGCTTCTAAAGTCGGCTCCATGAAATCAGAAAATTCTGGAGAAACTGCCCCACCAGTCATCTTCAATCGATCATAACTTCCTCTACAGTTGTCCAAATTATGATTTCTTTAGCTTTCTGGAAACAAGACACGAAGGGCTACAACTTTTGTTTTTGAATCATCTCAAAATTCCTTGCAGATCAAAAGATATAGGCCTCCGAAGTACGCTCCACGACTGCACATTTGCTGTCCAAAGACAGCTTAGCAGCAGAAATTGCAGCAGCTTTTTCTTTTCTTTTGGGTCCGAATTCCATTCCGTTAACCTTCCGAAATCCACCCGAGGCCCTCGGGACCTTAACCAATTGTATCAACATGTCCCAAACTTGTCCCAACCTTCGGAACACCCAAAATAACATCAAATCATCATCGGATTCAAGCCTATGAATCTCAAGAACTTCCAAATTCCGCTTTTGATCAAAAACCCAACTAAACCACGTCCGAATGACCTCATATTTTGCAGACAAGTCCAAAATGACATAACGAAGCTACAGCAACGCTCGGAATTCCATTCCGACCCTCGGATCAAAATCTCACCTATCAACCGGAATTCGTCAAAATACTAACTTTGCCAATTCAAGCTTAATTCTACACCGGTCATCACAAAAATATTTCGGACACACTCCTAAGTTCCAAATCACCTAACGAAGCTATCCGAACCATAAAATTCACATTTCGAGCCCTCTAACACATAAGTCAATATCTGGTTGACTTTTCCAACTTAAGCTTCCTTAAAAGAGACTAAGTGTCTCAAACCTTACCAAAATCATTCCGGAATGACTTCAAATTTTGCACACAAGTCACATTCGACATTACGGACTTGCCCCAACTTTCGGAATCGCATTCCGACCCCGATATCAAAATTTCCACTTCCAGTCGAATTTTCTCAAAAAAAACCTTCAAATTTCTATATTTAGCCAAATGACTTCAAAATGACCTCCGGACATCCGAATTCACTTCCGATCGCGCTCCAAACTCCATAATCACTATACGGAGCTATACCCAGACTCGGAATCCCAAACGGATATCTATAACACTGAAATGCCTTCCAACCCAAATTTATGAAATTCTTCTAAAATACTAACTTCAACAATATACGCCGAAATGCTCACGGGTTATCATAACCAAATCCGGACATACGCCCAAGTCCGAAATCATCATACGAACCTGCTGGAACTTTCAGATCCCGATTCCGTGGTCGTTTACTCAAAATTCCATTCTTAGCCATTTTCTTCAACTTAAGGCTGCCGAAATGAAAATTTTCTTTCCAATTTGACTCCGAATTTCCGGAAATTCAACTCTGACCATACGCACAAGTCAATATACCTGAAATGAAGTTGTTCATGACTTCCAACTGCTGAACGACGCGCTAGAGCTCAAAACGACCGATCGGGTCGTTACATTCTCCCCCACTTAAATAGACGTTCGTCCTCGAACGTTCCAAGAACTGCTCTTAAGTTATCTGAAATCACTGTTTAACACCTCGTGCACCACAACTCATATGGACACATTAGTTTGATCAAATCTGCAGATATCCTCTTTTATCCATACAATAAGCTCAGAACCCAATTCCAACACCTGAAATTCTCTGCCAGACCTGTTCCCTGTATATAAACACTGTATCAACTACCACACGAGGTACCAGAACACGACTGCGTACCTTTGTTGAATTAGCACCATGCATCGCATAATTCACCATCTAACCACAATGACACTCCATGAACCTTAATAGCCAAAATTCCACGACTCTGATACTCCCAATGCATATGATGATATACCTATACATTCTGTTATAATGCTGACGATACAACCACAACGGAGGAGATGTGCAGAAATTTCTAACCAATTGCAGAGTTAACCCAACATTAATTCTCTCCTTTTTGACTAAAATCATCACCTCATTACTACCCCAATACTGGTAACTGCCCTGTAATATACCTCACATAATCCCACTGCAATGGTCCCCGATACCAATAGTCTCGCCTCACCTAGTATGAGCTGCTCAGACAACCAATCACCACAGACAATNTATACATATACATATATATATATATATATATATATATATATATAAAAGCTATATTCGATATAATATTACCTAATACACTTATACTTAGTGCATAGTATGGCGTAAGTATATGTATTATATATATATATAAAAAAGCTACATTCGATATAATATTACCTAATACACTTATAATTAGTGCATAGTATAGCGTAAGTATATATATTATATATATATAAGCTATACTCCATATAGCATTACCTAATACACTTATACTTAGTGCATAGTATAGCGTAAGTGTGTATATATATATATATATATATATATATATATATATAGAGAGAGAGAGAGAGAGAGAGAGAGAGACACAGAGAGAGAGAGAGAGAGACACACACATGCTTCGTAGTACTATTCATCCCTTGTATTACAAAAGTGTTAACGGCTAACATTTATATTATTTATTTAGTAAATACAAAAGTGATTTTTAATTTTGACCAATGTTGACCTAAATAGCGACCAACTTTGGTCGCTAAATATACATAATTTTAAATTTGCGACCCAAGTTGGACGCTAAATTTAAATCAGATTTATTTATCTTTCATATAATATTTAAAATATTAATATTATTGTTAAACGTTAGAACTGGGTCCCAGGTTAGTGATCAAAATTGGTCTATATTCTACTGAGCGACCAACATTGGTTGTTAAGTTGAATTATTTTTATTTATATTTTATAATTTTTTTAAACAAAATTATAATTATTAAAATTTTATAACTGGGTCCCAAGTTAGCGACCAAAGTTGGTCTCAATCTGTTTACTCTTTATGTAGCGACCAACTTTGGTCGCTAATTTTAAATTTTATTTATTTATATTTTATAATTTTTTTAAAATAATATCATAATTATTAAAATTTAATAAGTGGGTCCCATGAAGCGACCAACGTTGGTCGCTAATCTGAGTAATTCTTTGACCAAGCAAGTCTGACCAGTCTGGTCAACAGTTTGACAAAATTTTCGACCAAGTTGCGACCAATGTTGGTCGCTAATTTATTTAAAATTATTATTTTATTATTTTCACCAGTTTAGCGACCAACTTTGGCCGCTTTCCTTGACAGACCAACTTTGGTCGCTAAAGTTTGGTCGCTTTTTGCAGGAATTCTAGTAGTGTGAGGCCGCAAGAAATTTATAGGAATTCTTTGGAAATCCTCTGGGAATTCGGCATCAAGTAGCTTCCATTAGTAGTGTTCTCACTCAATGGTGGCAGAGAAAACCAAAGAATATGGTCCGTAAGATGATCCTTCACATTATTCCTATCACTATCTCCTGGGAGTTAGAAAAGCTATACCTTGCAAGTTTGGAGAAGGTACGAAATTTTTTCAGTACAAGATGAAGTCCCAAATTATTTGGAATATTAATGATGCGATCAACAAGAAATACCCTTCTATTAAGACCCATACTCACTGGTACAAAAATTGTGAGATGATTGAGCATCTGAAACCTATCCCTATATGGAAGAGTGTGTTATGGGAGAGGCCTCCCCATAGTAGACTAAAGCTAAATACAGATGGAAGTCTTAACAAACAAAATGGGAAAGCGGGGATTGGAGGAATTCTCAGAGATGAAGAAGGAGGCTTTTTGAAACGACCCGACCGGTCGTTTTTAGCTCTAGCACTCCGTTCAGCAGCCTGAGGCCGTGAGGAGCTTCATTTAAGGTATTATGACTTGTGCGCATGGTCGGAATTTGTCACGACCCAATTTCCAAACCCGATCGTGATGGCACCTCTTGTGAAGACAAGGCCAGCCAACTAACCCAAATCGTCTCTTTAACAATTTTTAAACATAAATGAATAGATAAATACAGCTTAACAACAATAATAACCAGTATTTACAACCCAACACAACCCGACCGGGGTGTCACAAGTCACGAGCATCTAAAGAAACTTGAACACAACTACAGGGCCAATATTATACAAAAATAAATTCTGGAATGCTAAAGACAACGTCCGGTGCCGCGAACGCTGGCGGTCACCTTACTTAGCTACAATAGTAATACCTTCAATCAGCTAATAACCCACTACCGGGTGAACAATACCTGCAACTGCACGCGAGGTGTAGGGAGTAAAGTGAGTACTCCAACTCAGTGAGCAATAAAAGTAAATAATAACTGACCGGTAAGAAATCACGTAAAAGCACTCCATCATGCTATATAAGACAGTGCAAATCTTTGAGAAAACAGTAAAACCGTGAAAATCCTTTAGAAAATATCTGGACTCAGTTAAAACTTCTTTTGAAAATATCCTTTCCAACAGTTAAGCAAATGAATGCGTAATCAGATAGTGCAAGTCAGCACATAAGTCAGCCCCTCGGGCACAGCACTCCACTAACAATTAACACCAGGGCGTCTGGTAAACAGTGCAAGAAGTAGCATGAATGCCAATGAAATGAGAGTGCTGAATGTCATGACACGTATTACAAACAGGAACCAATGCATGAATGCAACGCAATGCATATGATCGCTGCGGCGTGCAGCCCGATCCATTTGGGTACCCGCGCTCACTGTGGGGGTTCAGACTCCGGAGGGGCTCCTACAGCCCAAGCGCAATATCAATATAACACCGCTGCGGCGTGCTGCCCGAACCATCCATATATCCAGAAATCACTATAACACTGCTGCGGCGCGCAGCCCGATCCATGCTCAGTCCAGAAATGCACATAAGCCCCTTGGGCAATAATAAAATAGCAGTTCTCAGCTCAAAACGTCAGTAAAATATCATTTAAGTTTTCAAATCATGAAAAATGGCTGAATTTGCAAAACAGTATTAAAACCCTGGACCGAGGTCAAATAACATGCAAAGTAATGCAAAATCAGTGATATCAATCCCTGAAGGATTCAAATAATCGGCACGAAGCCCAAAACATGGCAATCAGCCCAAATCATGATGATAACAAGTAGTTTCAGTCAAATACGTAGTAATTTCATCAATCGGGACGGACCAAGTCACAATCCCCAACGGTGCTCTACCCCACGCTCGCTATCCGGCGTGCAAGTCACCTCAATACAGCACTATGATGTGCAAACCCGGGGTTTCAAACCCTCAGGATATCATTTACAAGTATTACTCACCTCGAACCGGCGAAATCCCTAGCTCGCGACGCCTTTGCCCCTCAAACCGGCCTCCACGCGCGTCGAATCTAACCAAAATCAGAGCGAATACATCACAATATGCTAAGGGAACAATACCCAATCGAAAACAATCGAGAAATAGCAAAAATCTCGAAACTAGCAAAACCCGAGCCCCGGGCCCACTTCTCGAAAAATTACAAAATTCACATTACCGGATTCCTCGTCTCGCCACGAGTCCGTACATATCAAATTTACCAAAATCGGAGTCCATTTGACCCTCCAAATTCCATATTTAAATCTCAAAATCCCAAGCCCTAGTTCATCAATTTTAGGCTTAATTCCATGAATTTCTAGGTTAATTTCACATAATAATCATGTATTTAACTTGGAAATAAGTAGAAACAACTCACCTTTGATGCTTGATGAAATCCCCCTTGAAATTCTCTCCAAAATCATCCAAGCCAAATGAAAGAAATGAAAGAAATAAGCCAAATCCGTGTTTAAAGAATCTGCCCGTGCTTCGTCGAGTTGTACCTTGCACTTGTGCTATACAAGTTGTACATCCTATTAAAATTTTCCCTTGTCGGACACCTTCTGTTTAAACACCCATAACGTCTTGTATAAATATCCAAATGACAAACGGTTTGAAGATTTAGAAACTAGACTCGAAGATCTTTAATTTGATAGGTTGTACACCATATAACTCTTTATATATCCCGAGATATGAGCTTCTAAAGTCGGCTCCATGAAATCAGAAAATTCTGGAGAAACTGCTCCACCAGTCATCTTCAATCGATCATAACTTCCTCTACAGATGTCCAAATTACGATTTCTTTAGCTTTCTGGAAACTAGATACGAAGGGATACAACTTTTATTTTTGAATCATCTCAAAATTCCTTGTAGATCAAAAGATATAGGCCTCCGAAGTACGCTCCACGATTGAACATTTGCTGTCCAAAGACAGCTTAGCAGCAGAAATTGCAGCAGCTTTTTCTTTTCTTTTGGGTCCGAATTCCATTCCGTTAACCTTCCGAAATCCACCCGAGGCCCTCGGGACCTTAACCAATTATATCAACATGTCCCACAATATCATTCAAACTTGTCCCAACCTTCGGAACACCCAAAATAACATCAAAACATCAAATCATCATCGGATTCAAGCCTATGAATCTCAAGAACTTCCAAATTCCATTTTTGATCAAAAACCCAACCAAACCACGTCCGAATGACCTCAAATTTTGCAGACAAGTCCAAAATGACATAACGAAGCTACATCAACTCTTGGAATTCCATTCCGACCCTCGGATCAAAATCTCACCTATCAATCGGAATTCGTCAAAATACTAACTTTGCCAATTCAAGCTTAATTCTACACCGGTCATCACAAAAATATTCCGGACACACTCCTAAGTCCCAAATCACCTAACGAAGCTATCCGAACCATAAAATTCACATTTCGAGCCCTCTAACACATAAGTCAATATCTGGTTGACTTTTCCAACTTAAGCTTCCTTAAAAGAGACTAAGTGTCTCAAACCTTACCAAAATCATTCCGGAATGACTTCAAATTTTGCACACAAGTCACATTCGACATTACGGACTTGCCCCAACTTTCGGAATCGCATTCCGACCCCGATATCAAAATTTCCACTTCCAGTCGAATTTTCTCAAAAAAAACCTTCAAATTTCTATATTTAGCCAAATGACTTCAAAATGACCTCCGGACATCCGAATTCACTTCCGATCGCGCTCCAAACTCCATAATCACTATACGGAGCTATACCCAGACTCGGAATCCCAAACGGATATCTATAACACTGAAATGCCTTCCAACCCAAATTTATGAAATTCTTCTAAAATACTAACTTCAACAATATACGCCGAAATGCTCACGGGTTATCATAACCAAATCCGGACATACGCCCAAGTCCGAAATCATCATACGAACCTACTGCAACTTTCAGATCCCGATTCCGAGGTCGTTTACTCAAAATTCCAATCTTAGCCATTTTCTTCAACTTAAGGCTGCCGAAATGAAAATTTTCTTTCCAATTTGACTCCGAATTTCCCGAAATTCAACTCTGACCATACGCACAAGTCAATATACCTGAAATGAAGCTGTTCATGACTTCCAACTGTTGAACGACGCGCTAGAGCACAAAACGACCGATCGGTCGTTACATTCTCCCCCACTTAAATAGACGTTCGTCCTCGAACGTTCCAAGAACTGCTCTTATATTATCTGAAATCACTGTTTAACACCTCGCACCACAACTCATATGGACACATTAGTTTGATCAAATCTGCAGATATCCTCTTTTATCCATACAATAAGCTCAGAACCCAATTCCAACACCTGAAATTCTCTGCCAGACCTGTTCCCTGTATATAAACACAGTATCAACTACCACACGAGGTACCAAACACGACTGAGTACCTTTGTTGAATTAGCACCATGCATCGCATAATTCACCATCTAACCACAATGACACTCCATGAACCTTAATAGCCAAAATTCCACGACTCTGATACTCCCAATGCATATGATGATATACCTATACATTCTGTTATAATGCTGATGATACAACCACAACGGAGGAGATGTGCAGAAATTTCTAACCAATTATAGAGTTAACCCAACATTAATTCTCTCCTTTTTGACTAAAATCATCACCTCATTACTACCCAAATACTGGTAACTGCCCTGTAATATACCTCACATAATCCCACTGCAATGGTCCCCGATACCAATAGTCTCGCCTCACCTAGTACGAGCTGCTCAGACAACCAATCACCACAGACAATGACCAACGGTCTCACATGATGCAAAAATGCGCCAATAGGCCATAATGCGAACAATATACATAAGAAAATGACTCAGGAATGGACTGCTCAACTCACACAACTAATATTGACTCTTCCCCAGAGAATAGGAATTTATCAAGCCGTTTCACTGCACACATGGCACAATCATAATATTATATGAATTGACGAACACGGAACAACATATGATATTCTAACACCCCTCCTTGAGGAGCGCTATACTGAAATGAACACATCTGACTCACATCAAGCCCATAATCCTATTTAAATCCATTCACCCACTTCAGGTTGATTCTGCTCGCACTGAACTAGGCTGATAGCCTTTCCTGGAGCCGTAATAAGTCATTTGTGATGGTACGTATCGGCCTTGTCAGCCGCCGCAATTGATGTTATTCAGAAGCATTCTACTATTATGGCTTGTTATGTGGAAACAGATTCCGGAAGGGCAATGGTGGCTTAAATCGCTGCTTAGAGATTTGCATATTCTACGATTATGAGAATTCACCTGTGTGATACTATGGATCTCCTGAAGTGAGTTAAGTGAAAAGTTTTTATATGATGAAGTGTTAACCTATTAGTGGTTCCGAAGCTATGATGAAAAATGAGTTCTATCGTATACTGGCATATTAAGTGCAGTGAGTGGTATGGAATTTGCAGTGAAGATCAAGTAGCAGCTCGGTGTGGACAAGGATGTCACGAGCTCAGATGAGCAGGAAAAGAGTTTCGATATTTAAGGTAAGTTGGTATTGTCTTCAGCGTCACCTGAGATTGGTGTTTCGCAAAAAGGGGCTTGTGTCATGGTTGATGATTCTTGATCGCTTTTCAGCGTTAGTGCGGCTGGTGGTTTGGATGTGTGGACCTGTTATGTGTTTCGGAAGGTTGTGGGAGCGAGTCCCACATGAAGATCGTATAGGTGTGGCATGTAATCACTTGATTGATTGAAGCAATTAAACCAAGTATGAAGATTTGTGATGATATCGATAAGTTGAGGATATATGCCTGGAAGGCACTCAGTTACTGAGTAGTGGACTGTGGATGAGTACTCCGGTTATGATGGTTGTCCTTGTGTGTTATGAGAAGAGGGAAATTAGTATGGACCTTTGAAAGGTTATTGGCTTAGTTTGATATGGCCAGGATCGACTTGAGGTCGGTTGATGGGTTTAAATATGAATTTGGGCTCTATGTCAGGTCAGTTGTGTTCATTTCAGTAATGTGCTCCTTATGGAGCAGTCAGGGTGTTATTTCGTTGCCAAATATTTCATGTAATGATGCGTTGCGCAGTGTGAGTTGGGAGACGGCTTGAGAAATTGCTTATGTGTTGAGGATCCACGTAGAGATGATGTTATATGAGCAGGATGCTTGTGAGATTTCAATCGTATATCGCACCTCAGTCGTGCTTGAGTTTCGTGGCTTCTGGCGCTATATGTCTCCCCAGGGATGGAATTATGCACTTAGTGTGCTTGTGACCGAGATTCGGTATATTATTGAAATGAGCAATCTAGCTCGGTGCGTATCTCCTTATGCGAGTTTTATGGGTGGATCGGGTGGCACGCCGCCATGGTTATATTGTTCGGATCGGGTTGCGCGCCGCAACAGTGTGAAGCTGAGTACAGATCCCCGTATCTGTTTTTATGTGTTTTGTTTCCTATTTTATGAGGAAAGCTTATGTTAGTTGTGTGCCCACGTCGCATGTATGATTGGCGAGCGGGGTGTTTATTAATTAAGTCCACCGCGTCGCATGTATGATTCACGAGCGGTGTAGTTGAGTTTCCTTCTCAAAGTTTGCTTTCCTTTATATCGCGTTCGTTATGGTAGCCTATTGGCACATTGTAGC
>NC_031995.1:29744022-29781522 GCF_001879085.1 Nicotiana attenuata
TTAGTAAGTGTCGAAGTCGACTATCTCGTCCCTACTTCTTCGAGGTTAGGCGGGATACTCATTGAGTACACGTTGTTTCCGTACTCATACTACACTTCTGTGCATTTTTGTTGCACAAGTATATGTAACCCTTGTGGCCTACTGGGCGTGGCAACGCGGATGACTCTGGCACTAGGTGAGTTGCATTATTCGAGGCGACCCGCAGCTAGTATAGTCCCCTCCCAGTGTATTGTATTATTTCTTGTCCACTGTATTTCGGACGGATGTTATATTTTATTTCCTTATCTGTAGATGCTCATGCACTTGTGACACCGAGTTCTGGGATGGTTGTGACATATTTTGTATTGATTGATTATTATTTAATTAGATTTGAGACAATTATCTTTTAAATTGCTAAAGTTAAAGGAAAAATCCTAGTTTTTCAAAAGTAATAAAACGAGAATTTGATTATGTAATTTGGTTGGCTTGCCTGACAGCAGTGTCCGGCGCCATCACGACCCTTGGTGGATTTTGGGTCGTGACATCATCCATTGATTAAGCATATTCAGCACATTACCCCGATTTTAAACTATCCTAAACTAACAATTAAATAAAAAGAAGAAGCTAAAGCTACTGGGCAAGCCATAAAAATGAAAATATGAAATTAATTAATCACAAATGCATGAAATGGTACCAGGTTTGTGAAGATTGAATGCAACTAGTCCAAGCAAGTAAGCGTTACGATCTTAGAAGAGGGATGAACAGTACAATATGGCTCTGGGTTTTTAAAGTGCGAAAAGGGTAAAATGAAACCCTTGGTCTCTATTTATAGACAACCCGTGGTTCCCTTACTCACCTACCAGCGCGGCCGCACAAAAGCGACCGCGGACCACGCTGGGTTTCAAGAAATGACGTTTCAGAAGGCAACCTTGGCGCGACCGCGTTAAAGTGTACCGCGGCCGCGAAGGTCCACCGCGGACCGCACAAACTTGACCGCGGCCGCGGTGGAAAACTTCAGAGAGCATTATATTTGGATCATGCCAGTGCGGACCGCGCAAAAATGCACCGCGGCCGCACTGGCAAACTTCAGAGACTACAAATTATTTGCACTGCTTCAACACAATCCCTGCAACATCTCACAAACAATTAGCTCAAAAATCCTAAGCTACACAGAAAATCAAAGAAAAAAGGAAAAGAAACATGGGTTGCCTCCCATGAAGTGCCCGATTTAACGTTGCGGCACGACGCATGTTACCATTAAATCATTTCAAATCAAGAAGCGCCACCACATGGCTCTCATCAAATTCTCCAAGAAGCAAATAAAAGCTCGTCCAGCAAGTTTGTTAGCCATCCGATCAATGAATGGCAAGGGATAATAGTCACTGTGGGGCATTTTGTTCAAATTACCATAGTTCATGCAAAATCGCCAACCTGTATCTGGTCTTGTAGGATGCCACACATCATGGAGATTAGGCATCATTTCATGCTCTACTGCAGGTAGTCTCCCTTGAAGCTCCAAAAGAGGTGTTGCATCATCCTCCAAGATAATATCGGGCTCAAAAATTGTGAGGCAGAGGTGTGACTCAACTTGTTTCACTTCCAATACTGGAGGCACCTCAATTGTTGGCTTTTCTAGTGGAGTTTCCCGGTGATCAAGGTCTAATGACAATTTACTGGGCTCACATGATTCCATGACATGTAAAGCATCTATGCACATGACTCTACTTGCATCATCATTTACATCACGATCTAGAGGTGCGGCCACAAGGGGATCTTCAAAATTAATCACAGAACTTGTCTCACCCATTATCACAGCTGTGACAATGTCAACAAATGAGCATACTTCGGTGCCATTAGGTTGCCGCATGGACTTGCATACAGGGAAAACAATCTTCTCATCACCCACTCAGAATGTCAACTCTCCCGCTTCGACATCAACCAACGCCTTCCTCGTAGTTAGGAAAGGTCTCCCAAGAATGATTGGGACTTCAAAGTCCACCTCACAATCCAATATAACAAAGTCGGCCGGCAATATGAATTTGTCCACCCGGACAAGAACGTCATCAATTATACCCAAGGGCCGCTTCATCGACCGGTCCGCCATTTGAAGTCTCATCGAGGTTGGCCTAGGTTGTCCAATTCCCAAAGTCTTGAAGACTGAATCCGGCATCAAATTAATGCTAGCCCCCAAGTCACAAAGGGCCTTAGCAAACTCCGCACTATCGATAGTGCAAGGGATAGTAAAAGCTCCAGGGTCTTCAAGTTTCGGGGCCATAGAATGCACTATCGCAATAACTTGGTGAGTCATCTTTATTGTTTCACAATCCATGGAATGCTTCTTTGTGACCAAATCCTTCATGAATTTTGCATAGCCCGGCATTTGTTCAAGTGCCTCCACCAAAGGCATATTGATTGTAAGGCTTTTCATCATATCTATGAACTTCTTGAATTGATTGTCACTCTTTTGCTTTGCTAACCGCTGAGGATAAGATGGAGGTGGTCTGGGCAAATGTGCCTTGGCTTTTGGCACCACCGGCTCCGGCATGTCAATTATGTGCTCCCTAGACGGGTTCACGGCCTCTTGAGTGTCCACCTCGGCCTCATCAATATCTATCCTCACTTCATTGTTCATATTTGTCTCAACCATATCTTCAACAATCAAAGGACCCACATCTTCTTGGAACCCAACATCATCATTCACAACTCGATTTTCATTCGAGGCATGCACATCACCGCCTCTCCCACTTCTTGTTGTGACTGCCATCACATGATTGTTACCTCCCTTCGGGTTCACTACCGTATCACTTGGTAGAGCACCCTTAGGTCGGGTATTCAAAGCTTGAGAAATTTGGCCTAGTTGCACTTTTAGGTTCCGGATAGATGTGTTATGAGAAGCCAATTGTGCATCGAAGTCTTGGTTCTTTTTCATCATCTGCTCGAACATCATTTATATCCTCCCATATCACTTCCGGAAGAACTAGACCCTTGAGATTGAAAGGGGGGTGGATTGTTCGGTTGTTGGAACATGGGGGGCCTTTGAAATCCTTGCCCCCGATTGCCTTGGTTTCCACCATTATTCCACCCTCCTTGATTGTTGTTGTTGTTGCTCAAATTATTATTGTTCCCATTCCAATTGCCTTGATTGTTACCTTGGTTACCCCAATTGTTGTTTTGATTGTTGTTGTTCCAATTGCTACCACCTTGTTGTTGGTTATTGTTATTCCAATTACCGCCGCCTTGTTGAGTGCCCCAATTGCCTTGGGGACGCCATTGTTGATTCCCTTGGTAGTTATTGACATATTGACATTCCTCACTTTGATCATCATAGCACTCATTCGAATAACCACCACCATCATTGTTGTTGTCAAATTGCTCACCATTACCTTGAGGTTGTTGTTGCCCTCTTTGCCTCCTTTTTAGCATAGAGACACCTTCCATTGCATTGACTTGGCGCGGGTTTTGGACTTGTTGCAATTGAGCCTTCGCCAATTGATTCATAGTTGTTGTAAGCTCGGTAATAGATTGGCCATGATCATTCAATTCCTTGTGCAAATGGATGACCGTGGGGTCACCTTAGGGTACATTTGCTCAGCTTTGCCATGCCGAAGAGGTGTCGGCCATTTCATCAAGTACATCACATGCCTCTTGGTAAGAAAGTTTCATAAAGTTCCCACCGGCTAATTGGTTTCGTACAATAGTCACTGATTCGTGGTGTTGTAGTGCCCGACTAAAAGTTAAGTTGTAGTCATCGCCTCGGTCGTGTCGTTATTAGGGCCCTCCTTCACCATTTTTCTATATCTTTCCCATATCTCGTGCAAAGGTTCCGTTGGCATTTGCTTTAAAGCTAGAATCTCATCCCGAAGAGCCGCCATATGACTTGGAGAAAAGAACTTGGCAATAAATTTGTCCGCCAATTCATCCCATGTGGTGATAGAATGATTGGGGAGCCTTTCTAACCAATCCAACGCTTTACCCCGAAGAGAGAACGGGAAAAGCCTCAATCTCAATGTATCCTCGGACATGGTTGTTTGCTTGCTCCCCCAGCAGGTATCTACGAACCCCTTCAAGTGCTTGTAGGCATTTTGATCGGAGGCGCCCGTAAAATACCCTCTTTGCTCGAGCAAGGTCAACATAACATTTGTGATTTGAAAGTTCCCCGCCTGGATTCGGGGAGGAACAATGGAACTTGCATATCCTTGATTCGGCAGCACCCGAGGAACCGCTCTTGGAGGTGGCGGAGGAGGGTCTGGGACGTTGTCATTTGAATTGGCCTGGCGGCCTCTTCGTGGTCCTGGAGGTACAAGAGGCACCTCCTCATCTCTAATATCCTCAACCTCCTCCCCCGCTAGCACATTTCCAAGAGGGTCGTTTGCATTTACAGCCATAGTACCTGAGTAATCGACACAAACAAAATTAGTAAACAAGAAGGAAAGAGAAGCAAAACACAAAACTAACCAAAAAGATAGTCAACACCATAAGCTCCCCGGCAACGGCGCCAAAAAGTGATCGCTGCCGACTCGACGCTACACTGAGGTAGGAAGAGCGGGTCGCAATAGCTTTTACCCGAATAGTTGTTCGGGATTGAATTTCCACGGGGAGCTAGTAGTGGAGTTGTATTGTCTGTCTAGTCTAGAGATGTGTTTGTACTTCTAATGTCACTTCAAACATTTTTGGTTTTCTTTAATTTTTATATCTACTATTATAAAACTAATGATTAAAACTAAATTATGCTACGAGAATATTGCTAAGTTGTATCTAATGGGAAGAAAGGCACTAGGGTCGTGGCATTGCCTAGGTGGCTAATTAACGGGTAGATGTTACTAAGGATAGATTGACATATTTGGGGCTTATGCTATAACCGTTGCACAATTGTACCTACTCTCACACCTCTCGGTAGAGAGAGTGATTTTTCCCAATTGACTCTCTCGAGACCAATTGGGTAGGCCAATTAGACCAAGCAACTAGAGTTCATGTAGGATAATTACTCTCTCGAGATTTAACCCGTTAATTGGGACTACCATTTCTCATGGGTCCATCCCAATTCCTTGTTGGGTCAATTTTGGGGTCATGGACTCTCTTTCTCAAGAAGAGTTAAACCCACAAAGCTAGAATCAGTGTTTGCAAACACCAATCCTTAATTAAAACATAAAATCAACCCAAATAACAAACACTCAATATCAATCTAACCTTAGATGGCAACACCCATCAATTACCCACACTAGGGTTGAGCCACAACCCTATACTACTGAAAAATTAGTCTATGGTAACGGTTGAAAAACCGTCCCCACAGACTATTAAACCATTGCCATAGGTATATTGGAACGGTTTACAACCCGTTACATCAGCTCGCGTGCCCATAGGTCTATTGGAACGGTTCTTGCAACGGTTTGCATCACCATGCCTATAGATACGTCTATCGCAACGGTTTTCCCTTCTCTGTTGGAACGTTTATCCTTTTCAATTGGAACGGTTTAAAACCGTTACTATATTGTTTATACAACGGTTCTTAACCGTTACCATATTATTTAAAGCAACACTTATGTAAGCTATTGTTACAGTTATGTATGGATATGGCAACGGTTTCTTTAAGCTATCGCAACGGTTATGTTTGCATTTGGAATGGTTTATAGATCAATTTGGAACATTTTATAGAACCTATTGCAACGGTTTACATTGTCTACTGGAACACCATTTGTGTCATATTGCAACAGTTCTAGTAGGCTATTATATCAGTTCAGTTAAAACCAAAATATAGCACCTGTTATAAATTAATATTTCTATATATAACAAAATAATAATAACACCAAATTTTAAATACATCATAAAATAAAACTATTAATAATATAAAATTATCCATCAAGCAAATAATATCCATAAAGCAAATGTTCTACCCCAAGTGCATAAGTTTAGTACATTTCAAGAAAGTAAGTTTCAAAAATGTTGATAATAAAAGATTCCTAGAACATTCATCTATAACAATTCAAAATTCTATCTCAAGTAAGGTCTAGTTCTTCTTCATCATCCATTTCTTGATCTACTCCACCTACAAAAGAGGATAAATAAAGTTATTAACAGTTCTAAACTTCTGAATGAAACAATATGATCTGATTGTACTTTCATTACTTTTTCAAAGGAACAAAAGTAATAGAACAAAAATTCTCACTTTCATAACAAAGAAACATGATCTGACTGCATGTTTAAATATGAACGACACAAGTGCAGGGAATCTGTTATGTACTGTAACATAGTTTCCCGGAAAATATTATTTTTGACTAGTTGTGTAATGTATTAGATCAGTCAGAGAAATTAGAAAGCTCACAAGTCAGAAATCAAGATAATTCCACTCAATTTTAGTGTCAAAAGAAGCATCTTCTCTTTGCTCACAATCCCCAATTGGTTTCATCCTCAAATTCATAACCAATTTTTCCAGATCTTAATTCTATCTCGCGAGTTACTGTAGCAATCAGATTTTTCCAGATTTCGTCTTGAATTTCTGTTCTTCGCGTCAACGATATGGTGACGTTTTGAGAAGCCATGGATGCTGTCGTCTCTCCCCAGCTGTGAAGAGGTGAATGCTTTCACCATGGAAGAAGGTTTACATCAAGCCGTAATTCTCAAATTCTCGTATGGGAAACCAGATATCCAGTAGTTCCAATAATTAATTCCAAAACATTTTGACGTCAAAGGCTACTGCAATGTTGGACAGCTTGAATATCGACACATCTTGGTAAGGTTTGATCTCTTTGAAGATTTTGTTCAGGCTTTGTCAAGGTCCATGGGTTATTTAAAGTCAAAGGGAGATGAATTCTTCTTTAGATCCTTTCCATGGACGATGGGATTTAATCCACGTGAAGAAACATATCCAACTTGAGTTATGAGAGTACGAATGGTTTCATCCAGGGCAGTCGTATGGATTTCAATGCCTGATCTTCCTGCAAATTTCTTTGCCAAAAAATCATTAATGTCCATTGCTTCAGCAGTTGGAAAGCCTTTAGCAGTCGACAAAGCAACGCAAGATCGAACTCGACCAAGTACGGCAAGAGTTAAGGTCTTGCTCGATTTACTGGACAAGCATCCTAAGAGAATTAAAATTCATATTAGGGGAAGGAATTCTGGGAAAGTTGTTGAGCATTATCAGGATATAGTTTATGATAATCTTCCAAAATTTTGTACTTGTTGTAAGCATCAAGGGCAAGATGAAAGATCATGTCGTTGGAAGACTATGGAAAATAAGGAAGATGTACTCGTTGTGGATGAAAGTGAAGGCCTGGGCAATCTGGACAAAATACAAGGTGATGCCAGGGATTTTCTTAATGCAAAAAAGGCTGGGCAGCTGGAAGATGAAGCAGCAAAAGCAAGTCTGTTTGAACATGGTGATCAAAATGTTGTGAGGCAAGATAAGATAAGTGCAGGGGCGGTAGTTTCTGCAACTGCTATTGTTGCTATGACAGCTGGAGATCGAAATGATGCTGGGGTGGCTAAATCTACTGTTGCTCGAGCAACCAATGCCAAGAATCAAGCTACTACTGCATTGAAAACAAATGCAGATCGAGTTGTTGCACTTTTTGAACCTAATTCAGCAGTTGTACAAGGGATTAGGGAATCTGATCCAAAACTAAAAAGAAATGGCTTGAATAATGCAATGTCTAATGTTGGTGCATCTGGTGGTCAGGCACTGGTTGGTCAAACAGGTAATGAACAGGCTGGGAAGGCTAAAAATCCTGCTGCTGCTCGAGGTTCTGCTGGAATGCTTGAAGGTCCAGCTGCTGAGCAGATTATGGAATCTGGTGTGAATTTCGCCCCAGGTTCTACTGCTACATTGAATGATCTTAATGCAGCAGATGTTGGTGGGATCTCACAAGATTTGAAGGCTTCTAAAAATTATGTGTGTGATCGAGATTCAATTGGAGTTTTGAAGGCTCTAGGTGATAGACAAAAAACGGATCGACATACTACTGTTTCAAGGCTGGAGACTAATTTTGCACACAATGCAGTTGGGGGTCGAGCTATACAGCTGACAAACTTGTCAAGCAAATTTTCAGTTGGGCAAGATTTGCATATGTTAAACAAAACTAATGTAGCTCCTGATATGGAAAAAAACAAATTTTCAGAAGATATTCCTGCTACAAGAGCTTTGGCAATAATTTACAATGCAGTGAGTAAAGCAACAGTTGTTGTGTTACCTGAGAACAATATGACTGCTATTAAGCATGATGATGAGCAACAATTGGAGGGATCTGATGCCTTGAATAAAGTGACTGCTACAGGAAATTCAGGGGAAGCAACTGTTCCATTGCAAACATTTGCAAATCTGGAAACTAGAAGTCCTCGACCTGCATCTAACTTTGATAATATAGGTACACAATATGCTGCACAAGCACATAGTTCAAATGCACCTACTCTGCAATTTTCAAGTCCACACATAGAAGAAATTATCAAGGAAGCACAAAAAGCAATGATGTTGAATCCAACTTTAATCAAGCAACCTTTGTTTACTCTAAATACCTCTGTGTTTGAAATTCCATCACAATCAGAGGAGTCGTGTGGTGAAGTTGAAGGTGAATTTGGGAATCTAGTGTTATCAACTGATGTTCAAGATAGTGCATATGATGAATTACGTTCAGTAGGCTCATTACCAATAACAAAAAATTGAAGCTCACCACCAATACCAAAAAATTGCAGCCCTTCGATTTTAGGTGGTACTATGATGCAAAATGTAATAACACTAAAATCTGGGCAGCAACAGTACAAAAATGAGTTAGAGCTGATGCTGTAATAAAATGATCCGACAATCAACAAGAACAATACAACTCCAACCAATGCCAATATGAATACGACCAAAAAATTCATAGACATTACTACCAGAATTCATCATAAACTAACTATTCTTACAATAAGCACCAACCTACTGCACCTGCACCCCTCCTCCTATATGAATCATTTATATGGATTCTTCTCTGAAACCATGTCATACCAAACAAGTTGGAATCTGTTATATGAATCCTCACTGACCAATGTCCACTATTTAAATTCAGCTCACGCCAACATTTTACAAACTAAAAATAGAAAATGAAAAGTACTAGAAGTAAGGTCAGAAGGTTAAACCTGAAAGAACATGGTGAGGACATCGGAAGGAGAGACGAAAACAGAAACAATCTGATCAATGGTAGTTGTCGCAGCAGCAGATGCTTCATCGACAACAACAGTGGCATCTTCTTCCTCAGTGGCGGACCATATCCTAGTATTTCTCAAAGGTTCCTTCGCTTTCACCAAACTCCGAGAGTAAGAATAGCTGAAGGGAACGGCCCCGTTCCTTTGACATCGAATGAACTGAATTGGAAACAATTGGGGAAGAACAATAGATGAAGAATAGGGAATTTGAGAATGAGATTTAGCTTTGCAAACCGAAAATGCTAAGACGGTGGCCAATAACAGAGGAACATTTAAACCAAAAAATAGCTAACCTGAGAGTTCACCCGTGCAGATTTGCTGCCAAAATTGCTGCAGAAAACTTATCAGAAACAACCTAGATTTCAACTTTTAGTTGCTGCCCAACGGAGCAGAGTTCATCTCCGCGCTCACAGTAGAAAATAATGTACAACTTATGGTAGTTTCTTGTGCAAATGTTGCAGACTCCACCACCCTTGCACTGGTGGCAGCAGCTCAACAAACATGAGGACGCGTCGTAGGAGAAGGGCTGCTGCTGTCCAGAATTAGTGCAAAGGCGAAAAAGGTTACGGCTTAGGGGATGGAAAATAAAGGAGATTGGATTGTTAAGTTAGATAAATGCATAGGAGAAGAACATGTACACAGAGTAAAATCTCCTCGAAGGAGAGTGGTTGAAGCCTAAATCTTGATACATTATACTTACTACCAGATACAAGTAGTCTTTTAGAGAATTTTAGTAGATTGGAATTGTAAATACTTATTTAATGTATAACACTTCATCTTTCATGGAAAACTAACAAAGATTCAAATATATGGGAGGATAAATTTTGATAAATATAAAATGTAATTACCCAAATCAGTTAATATTGATCCGATAAGCTAAAAATGGAGAGGAAAATAGGAAAGAGAGCTATCAACATTATTATAAGTATCTGCAGTTTGGCAGAATTTCTAACAGATATCTAGATAAAATTGCACAAGTTATCCAGAGCTATCTTGACGTACATACATACATAAACACAGACATTGCATACATATCACACATTTCACACACAACACACACATAGCCCAGCCCAGACTCAGTCAGAAAGGATCAGTGAGTACAGTGCCACTATGCTGTCACTAACTTAAAATCATAGACAACTCTCTGATTGCAAGTCAAAATGAATCATGTATTAACATCCAGACAACTGACTAATTTACACTTTTTCCCCAAATTACTCAGAAACGTGATATCTACCAAATTAGAATGCTGAGCAACCTAGAAATTTGTACTCAACCAATTTTCGAGATGCATTACCCAACAAATGGAGAAAAATGGATCTTAAAATGGAATATCTAAGTATGAAGATTAAAACAAAACTTGTGGCCAGAGGATGTAAGCTCTAAGAAGACATACAACTTCTGAAGATCTGGAGAATTCCAACTTCTCACCAAATTAGTGACTTACTACAGATTCGAATCTAAATGATAGGGAGCAGATGGTGGTTCCTCTTCCTCGTAATCTTCGGCGAACAGATGAAGGTTTTTGGGAGAGACAGGTCGGAACATTTGGAAGAAATGGTGTTTGTCTCGTAATCTCCGTGTGTATAGGTATATTATTAGGTTTTATTATTTTATTAGATATTAAATATAACATATATATATATATATATATATATATATATATATATAAAATATAGAAGCGGGTCTATATATCTTTTGGCGGGCCGTCCAAAATTTGGGGGAAATTATAGAGGGAATTCGTAACCGTTGCCCTACATTAAAATTGCAAATACCCGTTACCATAGATAAACTTATTGTTACGGTTGTCCAAAACCGTTGCCATAAAAAATCTACTGTAACAGTTTTTAGACTACTGCAACGGTTTAGGGGCTAAACTGTACCAATAGTATCAACTACCTTACGCAACGGTGGAAACCGTTGCAACAGACCATCTATAGCAACAGTTACAGAACCGTGGCAATAAAAAGCGTTGTCATAGCTCCAGTTTCTAGTAATGCTAGCTAATGGGTTTAGCTACTCATGCTAGATACAAAAATTGAAGAAATAGATGAAGAACTAAGCATATTAATTAATTGCTAAGAAGAAACTACAATAATAATGAGCAAAAGTGCTAAAAATGGCTACAATATCGAGTCTCAGGAGCTCAGCTGCGTTCAGAATCTAAAACTTAACCTTAAAATGGTAAAAGGTCCTATTTATACTAGGCTGGAAAAACTGGACAAAAATACCCCTGCGGGGTCAGCGTGGACCGCTCAAACAGGACCGCGGCTGCACTGGCTCTTGAACTCCTGGTTTCTGCTTGTCTGAAGTTGAGGACCGCGGACCGCGTGAAAATGTAGCGCGGCCACGGTGGAAGTTGGCGCGGCCGCACTGAAACGAGCGCGGGTCGCATTGCTTGGAATTGGCAAAATTGTGGCTCTCTGAATCTCTGCTCTGCGGACCGCGTAAAAGAGTAGCGCGGCCGCGGAGCCTGACCGCGGACCGCGAGAATCCAACCGCGGCCGTGTTGCCTTCAGCTTGAAACTTCCATCCTCTGAATCTCCAAGTGCGGCCGCATTCACATTTGCGCGGTCCGCACTAGGTTCTCTATTCCTCAACTTACTTAGTCTTTGACACTTGAGCAGGTTTCACTCCTTTTTGGGCCGATCTTTGATATTTCGTCACTTTGTCGACCAAACCTGCAATCAAGCACAACCTGTGAGCATTTCAGGGCTATTTTGTAGCAATTTATACTTAAAGCATAGGCAAGTAGGGGCATAAAACACGTTAAAATCCTAACTTATCAGGAGGAACCATCCTCATAGACCGAGAACATCATTTCGTGGCCTGCAAATCCCTTATCATACGCTTCATGGCCCATGACATCATGGCCTAAGGACATCATCCTCATCGTCCGAAGACAACATTCGTGGTCCAACGGGAATTTGCATCATGTTTAAATTTATGCACAGTATACACTTGTATTGCTTCTATTTGCAGGTAAGCCAGTGACCAACGGCTATCGCAGCAGGAGCGATCCCGCTCTAGTTCCCTCCAACCGTCCCGAGCCTTAAATGCTCACCGTAACCGCTTCCACATCTCGTGTCTGTTCTTATAAAATTTCATCGGCATACTCCGCAGGTGAATCCAGAACTACACCTGATTCCTATAAGACCAGGGATATGTAGGCAACTCGAAAATCGGAGCTCGGCCACTGTCTTTCAAAACATCCCGTCCGGTCAAAATTGGCCATCATGTCTTTACCCGTAAAATCTTTCATCCTTCCCGGGTAAAGAGGGGCAGCTGTTGATACCCAATTTCTCCTGTATATTTTAAATATGTATAACTACCTTTAAAATAGCATATATTTGCATATATAAGCATGTCCAAGGTTTTTATTATTTTTCTAGAACTAAAAGGGATTAAATTGAATTATTTTCTCCCTTTTTCATCCATAAAATCCCCAATAATTGTTTTCAAAATTATCGTTTTGATGATTCATCATTTAATTTCTATATTTAAGCAAAAATATGGCTAAGGTAATTTTATATATTTTTACAATTATATTTAGTATTTTTAAAGCTAAATTGCACATAATTGCAATATTAGCCCTTTAAGAGTTAATTATGTTTTATATGCATAAAATTGGATCTCGTATTTTTAATTTGCTAATTATGTATTTCAAATCATTTTGGCACCTTAAATTTATTTTTCAGGAATTGCCTGTTAATTTTTATATATTAAATAGGTGAAATTGGCTATTTAAATAACAGCCAAATTTGGCTTTCAATTATAGCCAAAATTGGACCCCTTTCCAGCCCAATTTCACACCCAAACCACCCAACCCAGATCCTATACACGTCTACCCGACCCAAGCCATCCTAAATCCTGGCCGTAGATATCTTAGATCAACGGCCCTCGTTGAACCTTTCCTTATTAATTCTGAGAGACCACCCTAACCCTAATCACTTTTCTAAGGGTGTTGCCCTCAGATGCTCTCGCCTCTCTTCTCTCTCGACCTAACCCTAATCACTTTTCACTGCCTCCTTCTCCGGTCATCTCCGGCGACCACCCTTTCAAACCCAAGCCTCCAATGGGTCTCTCATCACCCTGCTCATCATCTCTAAGGCCCTCAAGGGTCCTAGGCCATGTCGATTTGGACCTAGGGTTTCTGTTCCTGTTACTTATGGGTCTCCGGTGTGATTTTGGGCAAAATCACACCTTATTTGTCACGATCGGTGAAGTTTCAACAGGTTCCTTTAATTTTTTTTACTTGATTTTCTTTTTGAAACCCTAACTCTCTTCTGAATCTCCCAGATCTATGTTATTTTTTATGCTTTAAGCCTATCTCCTTCTGTGACTTGCTTATTCTCGAGCTTTCTTCTGAAAGATCTTCTACTTTAAACCATTCTTACTCCCTTTGAGAAAGTAGGGTTTTCGGGGTTCTTTCTATACCTGTTTCGACTGATTTCTTTATGATTAAACCTTTTTCTTTGTTTATCTTGACCAATTCTAAGTTCTTACTGCTTTTTAACTCAACTCTGTTAAAAAACCCTAATTTCTTAAAGATTTTCTTCACTTGTTACTGTGAGTTCTAAAGATTTTCTTTACTTGTTTCTGTGTGTTGGCCTGATCTTCTTTACCTGATTCTGTGTGTTAGATTGGTTTTCTTCACTCTGGTTCTGTGTGTTAGCCATGACTACTTGACTTTGTTAAGTTTATGTTGGTTACCATGCTTCGAATGGGTTTTTCTATTGAGTCCTTAGCCTACTCATGTCACTTTTGTATGATTGTGTCCATCTGGCTGACCTTGCGTGTCTGCTACACCTGTTCATTCTTCTCTATTTATATGTTGAAGTACAGAATCATGACTCCCGCTTGATTGATCCTGATTTCCTTAATTTATGATTCGATTGCAAGATTTTCTTATAAAACCCTAAAATTTTACTCGGTTGTTTAAGTTGATTGATTCAATTTCCTTATTTGTGGTGGTGCTTCATTCTTGCTGAATCCTTTCCTTAATTAGTGTATTCTGTACTTAGACTCAATCATATGCTCTATACTTTTACTACCCCTTATATGGTAAAAACCAGTCTTTCTCAACTGATTTTCTTTCCTTGGTTACCCCTGTTGGTATCCGTTTAAGCTGTAATTCCTTGATTAAAGGGGAGTACTTGTATTAATTGGATTCTAATTCTGATTACTTCCATAATTGTGCTAAACCTTGTTACCTTATTTTCTACCTATTTTCAAAGCTATAAATACCCTAAGTCTTTTATTAACAAGACACGGGACTTGGCTTTCAAAAACCCCTCTCTTACTTAAAAAATTCGGTGTTATTCTACTACTATTAGCCGGCTGCAAGCCAAGGCTAATCATCTACAAACCTTGGTATGTCCTAGTTTAATTTAAAGTCTCAACAACAACATGTTTCTATTCCTGCTTCAGTTTCTTTTATTTCTAGTCTGCTTTTACTTGTGGTTTTGTTGTGAAGTCTGTATCTAAGCATGCCGATATGATTCCCCTCCCTTTAAATTCATGTATTCCCTTTGTGTGATTCAAGCATGCCTGGACAGTTGTATTCTTTTACCTACTGTGCACTTACCACTTTGTGAATCCCAAATCCCCTATCCCTCCTCTATGTGTTCATGATTGGTTTGTGATTATGCCAGTGTCCAACTATCTCTGAGCATGTCCATACCAGTCCTTATACTCCTGCTGGGGTCAGATGTCTGCAGTCAATGTATATGCATCCCCAAACCCCCTTAACCCATGTGTGATTACTGAATTCGTTCACTTACTGTGTGTGGTCTTACTCTGAAGTGTTTGAACTTTTTTTTTACAAATCCAACTTCTTTCAACCATCTGTGTTACTAATTGCTTTCAAAATGGACCTTTCAGTCCAGTTTTTTAACAAACTTCTTTCAAACATGTGTCCTGCACTTTCACTCTACTCCTAGTTAATAAGTTCTGCCCCTTTTGTGTGAGCCTTGCCTGGGGACCCTTGAGCTCCCTCTAAACTTGGACACACAAAAGCTGGCCTTTCCACACTGCACTTACTCTATCTCGGCTATGAAATCTGGGTGTGAGCACTGTCCGGGATCCCTTGAGGTCCTTAGGGAACTCTAACACACCCGGATATAAGGAAAAGCTATGAAAATATCTTGGTATTTGAGGTGTTGGAGTTAGATTTATTACATAACTCAGAGAGGAAGTCCTAATCAGGTTCTGGAAATCTGGGCCTGTTTTCAGGCTCTCTATAGTGTAACTTCTTATTTTCTTTTCTACTTATGTAACTCATTTCAATGTTGGTCTTTAATAATCTGTTGTAAACAAATATTGGGGTTGGCTAGTGAAAAGGGGAGGGTAGTTATATATGTTATCAACATCAATGGGTAGAAACCATGCCTTAGGTTTACATTTCCTATATGCGCATTAGAATCCATGTGTAAGACCAACACATTCAAAGCATGTCATGCATTAGATACCATGTTCTTAGGTTTACTGTTTCAGCATCTCATTTGACATCATTTTACCACATAGAAATCCTGCTTTAGGCCAAATAACAGCATCAACATAAAACTGTTGCTCCTGCACATCTTGAAATCATACTGTAACTTTTGCGAATTTAGAAATCATGCTTTAGGAATTCTGCACATCATTCTGCATCTTCGTATGTGCATGTTAGATACCCTGTTTTAGGATCTTGTTCAGACTCGCTCTGTCACACCTTGTTAAACTACTGATGCATGAAAAAGGACATAAAACAGTCTCATGTTTGATTATCCTGTTTAAGTGAAACTGGTTACAATCCCTGCATGTCTTTGCAACATTTAGAACAACATGCTTTAGGTAAAATAACTTCCAAACTGTTCTTAATAATTCTGGTAACCGCTGTATATTATTTTACGCTTGGGAAATGACTAGGTAATCAACTTTAAAATAAAACCAGAACCGTCTTTATGATTAATGTTTAACTGTCAGCATGTTAAAATTAGTAGGCAAGCTTGATTAGGACTTCTTCTCTGAGTCATGTAATAAATCTAACTCTGCTGTTATCACTTAGATACCATGCTTAGGATATGAATTTAGACCTTAATTATGTATGAGTCATGCTGTTTGCATGCATTATCTGTGGAGGTAAAACTGAGCCACTAATTGCTTCTTTCCTTCCTTATTTGCTAAAGTCCTATTTGTTCTTGCCCGTAGCTTAGTATTTTACCTTTAAACTTGAGGGTCTGCCTAGAACCCCCCTTATATAGGATAGGAGTCCTAAATTCCTCCGGGGCTGATAGGAAGGGATGGGTAACAGCATGCAATAGGGGTCGAGACCAACCCTCGCTTGAATAGGACTGAGTGGAAGGGACGGGTAATATGTATGAATAGGACTGAGTACAGAATATCAACAAAACAAAGGATATGACAGCAGGAAACGACCTCTTGGGTCTCAATAATATTGGCGTGAAGCCTTAACATGATAATCAGCATGATTCACAGCTCATCAACTAAATCACATAATTACAACACAGATATCGGTAAGAAAGAACCACTAAGCGGTGCTCTGGAATGATCCAGGCCGGGTTTCTCACGGTACACGCCCACACACCCGTCAGTTGGCATTGCATCACCTTTATAATAATCATAGACCACATAGGTCGGGGTTTCGAACCCTCAGAACCAAGATGGGAAGCGTTACATACCTCAAGCCAAGTCAAACTCTAGCCCACGACGCCCTTTCCTCTCGATTCGGCCTCCAAATTCCTCGAATCTAACCAAAATCAGTTTATAACCATCATTATACACTAAAGGAGTGAAACCCATACGAAATTAATCAAATTACATCATAAATCCCGAAATTGACCAAACCTGACCCTCGAGCCCACGTCTCGGAATCTGACAAAATTAACATCAATGGAATCCTTATCCTCCCACGAGTTCATACATACCAAATATACCAAAATCTAACCACAAATGACCCCTCAAATACCTAAATTTAGGTCTCCAATTCCCAAGCCCTAAACCCCCAATTTTGCTATTGATTTTCCATAGATTTCAAGCTTACAATGTTTAAATAATCATAGAAACAGGTTTAGGGTCCAAAAACCTTACCTCCACGAAACTGTCTCGAATTCCTTCTTCAATTTGCTCTCCAAAGCTTTCTCCCGAATGAAATATGGTGAAAAACCACTCAAAATCGCGAAGGGCCAAATATGTATGTTCTTCCCTAGCTAAACCGCTTCTGCGGTAAAAAATTTCGCACCTGCGGACACGCACTTGCGGTCCCAGGTGCGCGTATGCGAAAACCACTTAACCGCACTAGGACCGCACCTGCGATCATAATACCGCACCTGCGCGATCGCTGGTGCGCTCGAACAACCGCATCTGCGATTCCAGCTCCCCATGCCCATTTCCGCATCTACGACCCTCTGGGCGCTTCTGCGAGCCCGCACCTGCGGTCCCCAAGCCGCAGGTGCGGTTATGACAGGAGTTTAAGCACTTCAGCTACAAATTCCAACTCGAAACCTCCCGTCAACTATCTGAAATCACCCCGAGGCCCCAAAGCAAAAGTACGGACAAGTCATATTCTACCATCCAAACTTATACCAATCTTTGAAACACCTAAAACAACATCGGAACATCAAATTAATCACGGATTCAAGTCTAGGAACTCCAAAAACTTCCGAATTGCGCTTTTGATCAAAAAGTCTATCAAACCTCGTTAGAATGACCTAAAATTTTGCACACACATCACATATGACACAACGGACCTACTGCAACTTCTGGAATTCCATTCCGACCCCTATATCAAAATCTCCACTACCAACCAGAAAATGCCAAAATTTCAATTTTTCCAATTCAAGCCTAAATCTACTCCGGACCTCCAAAACTCATTCCGATCACGCTCATAAGTCCTAAATTTCGAGATCGTATGCTCACAAGTCAACTTGCAGTTGACTTTTCCAACTAAAAGACCAACTTGAGAGACTAAGTGTCTCAAACCTTACCAAAACCATTCTGGATTCGAACCGACTAACCCGATACCATATTACACAGATGAACAAAGAATAAAGAAGTAGAAATGGGGAAACGGATAACACATGAAACGACCATCCGGGTTGTTACATCCTCCCCCTCTCAAACAAACGTTCGTCCTCGAACGAGTCAAGAAAAATATCTGAAGCCTCAAATAGGTGAGGATATCTTCTCCGCATCTCCCGGTCGGTCTCCCAGGTAGCCTCCTCCACGGGCTGACCTCTCCACTGCAATTTCACTGAAGTTATTTCATTTGATCTCAACTTTCGAACCTAACGCTCCAAAATAGATGCTGGCTCCACATCATAGGTCAAGTCACCATCTAACTGAACCGTGCTGAGATCTAGAACATGAGACGGATCTCCAATATACTTCCGGAGCATAGAAACATGAAATACCGGATGCACACTCGACAAGCTGGATGGCAAAGCAAGCTCATAAGCCACCTCCCCAATCCTCCGAACCACCTCAAAAGGCCCAATGAACCGAGGACTCAATTTACCCTTCTTCCCAAATCTCATAACACCCTTCATGGGCGAAACCTTCAGTAGAACCTTCTCCCCAACCATATATGACACATCACGAACCTTCCTGTCAGCATAACTCTTTTGTCTCGACTGTGCCGCACGAAGCCTCTCCTGAATCACATTTACCTTGTCTAAAGCATCCTGCAGCACATCAGTACCCAAAAGCCTGGCCTCACCCGGCTCGAACCATCCAACTAGATATCTATATCACCTCCCATATAGAGCCTCATATGGAGCCATCTGAATACTCGATTGATAGCTGTTGTTATAAGCAAACTACACGAGTGGTAGAAGATGCTCCTATGAACCACCAAAGTCAATCACACAAGCGCGCAACATGTCCTCCAATATTTGAATCATGCGCTCGGAATGCCCGTCCGTTTGAGGGTGAAAAGTTGTGCTAAACTCTACCTGAGTACCCAACTCTCTCTGTACAGCCCTCCAAAACTGCGAAGTAAAGTGAGTACCTCTATCTGAAATGATGGAAATTGGAACCCCATGCAGGCGAACAACCTCTCGGATATAAATCTCTGCTAACTGCTCTGAAGAATAAGTAGTACAAATAGGAATGAAGTGCGCGGACTTAGTCTGCCGATCCACAATCACCCAAATAGCATCGAACTTCTTCAAAGTCCATGGGAGCCCAACTACAAAGTCCATGGTGATCCGCTCCCACTTCCACTCTGGAATAACCATCTGCTGAAGCAAGCCACCCGGTCTCTGATGCTCATATTTCACCTGCTAACAATTGAGACACCGAGCTACAAATCCCACAATGTCTTTCTTCATCCTCCTCCACCAATAATGCATTCTCAGATCCTGATACATCTTTGCGGCACCCGGATGAATTGAATACCGCGAGCTATGGGCCTCCTCTAGAATCAACTCTCAAAGCCCATCTACATTCGGCACACAAATCCGGCCACGCATCCTCAACACCCTATCATCACCAATGGTCATATCTCTGGCATCGTCGTGCTCAACTCTGTCCTTAAGAACAAGCAAGTGAGGATCATCATACCAGCGCTCTCTGATGCGATCAAACAAGGAAGACCGAGAAATCATACTAGCAAATACCTGACTAGGCTCCGAAATATCCAACCTCACTAACCGGTTGGCCAAGGCCTGAACATCAACTGCGAGAGGTCTCTCCCCAACAGGGATGAACGCAAGATTGCCCATACTCACTGCCTTCCTACTCAAAGCATTGGCCACTACATTGGCCTTCCCCAGATGGTACAAGATAGTGATATCATAGTCCTTTAGGATCTCCAACCATCTCCGCTGCCTCAAATTGAGATCCTTCTACTTGAACAAGTGTTGGAGGCTACGATGATCAGTAAACACCTCACAAGACACACCATACAAGTAATGCCTCCAAATCTTCAACGCGTGAACAATGGCAGCCAACTCTAAATCATGAACAGGGTAGTTCTTCTCGTGGGGCTTCAACTGACGAGAAGCATAAGCAATAACCCCACCCTCCTGCATCAACACACATTCAATGCCCACTCTCGAAGCATCACAATACACTGTATATGAACCTGAAGCTGATGGCAAAACTAAGACCGGAGCTGTGGTCAAGGTAGTCTTGAGCTTCTGAAAACTCGCCTCACACTCCTCCAACCACTGGAATGGAGCACCCTTCTGAGTCAATTTGGTCAAGGGTGATGAATAGATGAAAACCCCTGAACGAACCGACGGTAATAACCCGCCAAACCAAGAAAACTACGAATCTTCGTGCTGAGGACGGTCTAGGCCAACTCTGAACCGCCTCTATCATCTTCGGATAAACCTGAATACCCTCACTAGACACCACGTTCCCCAAGAAAGCCACTGAACTGAGCCAGAACTCACACTTGGAGAACTTTGCATAAAGCTTCTCCTCCCTCAAGCACTGCAATACCACTCTCAAACACTTCGCATGCTCCTCCTGACTACGCGAGTATACCAGAATATCATCGATGAAAACTATGACAAACGAGTCGAGATACGGCCAGAACATGTTGTTCATCAAATGCATGAACGTTGTTGGGGCATTGGTCAGCCCAAAAGATATCACCAAGAACTCATAGTGACCATATCGGGTTCTGAAAGCTATCTTAAGAATATCCGAGTCCCTAATCTTCAACTGGCGATACCCTGAACGGAGATCAATCTTGGAGAACATCCTCGCTCCCTGAAGCTAGCCGAACAAATCATCAATGTGAGGCAGGGGATACTTATTCTTAATTGTAACCTTGTTCAACTACCTGTAATCAATGCACATCCTCATGGTGCCATCCTTCTTCTTCACAAACAGGACAGGAGCACCCCACGGCAAAACACTAGGCCGAATAAACCCCTTATCAAGGAGTTCCTGAAGCTGCTCCTTCAACTACTTCAGTTCTGATGGTGCCATATGATACGGTGGAATAGAAATGGGTTGAGTGCCCGGCGCTAGGTCAATACCAAAATCAATATTCTTGTCCAGTGGCATGCCCGGCAGGTCTGCAGGAAACACATCGAGAAAATCCCTCACAACTGGAATAGAATCAATGTTGGGAGTCTCTGCACTGACATCCCTCACAAATGTTAAGTATGAAAGACAACCTTTAAGAACCATACACTGGGCCTTCAAGAATGAAATTACCCTACTGGGAACATAATCAGACGAACCTCGCCACTCAATCTGTGGCACACCCGGCATAGCTAACGTCAATGTCTTGGCATGACAGTCCAAAATAGTGTGACACGGAGATAACCAATCCATGCCCAATATCACATCGAAGTCTACCATGCAAAGTAACAAAAGATCCACTCAGGTCTCAAGACCCCCAATAGACACCACGCATGATCGGTATACACAGTCTACCATAATAGTATCGCTCACCAGAGTAGATATATGAACAGATGAAACGAGAGACTCGCGGGGCGTATCCAAATAATGGCAAACTAGGATGACACATAAGAAAAAGTAGAACCGGGGTCAAATAATACAGAGGCATCTCAGTGGCGGACTGAGATAATACCTGTGATCACAGCATCTTAAGTAATAGCATCTGGTCTGGCTGGGAGGGCATAGAAACGGGCCTGACCACAACCTGATCGGCCTCCCCCTCTAGGGCGACCCCTAGCTGCCTAACCTCCACCCCGAGCCGACTGAGCGGGTGGGGAAGTAACTGGTGCTGAAGCTAAAGGCTGACTCCTCTGCTGGTATGACCCTCCCGAATGACGGGGACAAAACCTCTTAATATGACCCAAGTCTCCACACTCGAAGCAACATATCCTGGCAAATGGCGGTGGGGACTGAAGGGAGCCCCGCGTACCGGGATGCCCACTAGAAGAACCAAGCATAGATGAGCCCTGAACTGATGGTGCCTGAGTCGAACTCTGAGCTGGAACGGTTGTAAGAGATGAGTGACCCTAATGTGAACTATGAGAACCATGGCCAGATGACCCACCACGATGACCCAAACGGGCTGGCTGAGCATGTCTGAATGAATGGCCTCTGCCGTGCTGAAACTGACCTCCCGAAGTAGCACCACCAAAACTACTAGATCCGCGAAACCTCTTGGCCTCCCTCTCATCTCTCTCCTGGCGACGAACTGACTCGATCTCTATAGAAATGTCAACCACCTCCTCAAATGAAGCGCCAGATACTCTCTCTCTCTCTCTCTAGTCAGAAAAATTCGTAGCTAATAGTTGTGGCCATCAACGAACCTCC
Source organism: Nicotiana attenuata (assembly GCF_001879085.1). Lineage (NCBI taxonomy): Eukaryota > Viridiplantae > Streptophyta > Magnoliopsida > Solanales > Solanaceae > Nicotiana > Nicotiana attenuata. The sequence goes on from NC_031995.1 coordinate 29,766,421, forward strand.
CGATCCTTTCCCTATCTATAGGAACTAGCTAGATAGCATGACGAGCCAACTCGGAGAACCTCATCTCATACTGCGACACAGAGTCCCCTTGACGCAGCTGCTCGAACTGCCTGCGCAGCTCTTCTCTACGGGAATGCTGTACATACTTCTCTAGGAAGAGAATGGAGAACTGATGCTAGGTGAAGGTCGGTGCACCAACAGGCCTACGCCTCTCATACACCTCCCACCAAGTGAAGGCAGTCCCCGAAAATTGAAAAGTGGTAAATGCAACTCCACTAGTCTCCAGAATCCCCACTGTACGTAGAATCCTCTAACACTTGTCTAAGAAACCCTGGGAATCCTCGCCCTTTGATCCGCTGAAAGTCGGAGGCTGAAGTCTACCAAATATCTCCAGTCGACGCTACTCGTCATCGGGCATAACTGGAACTATATAATCCTGGGCAGGGGCAACCAGTTGGGTTGGTGGAGCCTCCGGTGTCTGAAGTCCCTGCACAACCTGCTCAGGTGTGCGAACGGCGGGAGTCTAAGTGCCTCCCCGGCCTGGGAAGTAGCTGCTGTAGTAGAAACCACGACTGCCTGATCAAGGGTGGTGCACACGGTCAGAATATGGGCCAAAGTCTCCTGGAGACCTAGAATGACAATAGGCACAGCCGGTGCCTGAGCTGGTGCTGCCGGAACATCCCCGCTGGAGCCTGGTTATGAACTGGGCTGCTGGTGGGTCTGCAGGTGCTGCCCTGACTGTTGCACGGGCTACACCCCTGCCCCTACCACGGCCTCGATCGCGTCCTCGGCCTCTAGTGGCCACAACTGGTGGTACTGGTGGTCGTCTGCCCTGACTGGTAACGCGTGTCCTCACCATCTGTCAGAGAATAGAATAACATAAGTTTAGTACTAGCATCAACAGATTCGCACGACTGGAATTCAAGAACAAGAATTTTTTCCTAAAAGGTTCTTCAGCCTCCCGAGGATAAGTACAGACGTATTCGAACCGATCCACGAGACTCTACTAAACCCTCTCATGACCCGTGAGACCTATGTAACCTATGCTATGATACAAACATGTCACGACCCAAAAACCGACCTGACCATGATGGTGCCTATTGTGGAACTAGGCCAGCCACATATTTCCAATTACTCCATTTTTGAATTTAAAAGCTTAAGAAAAATCGTATTTTAACAGAATTCCAATAAGATAAAAATAGAAATCCAAAACCAGCGGAAAGAAATACATACCCGACCTCGGGTGTCACTAGTCATGAGCAAAAACTACTACATCTGTTTGAAATAACAAGACTAACACAGCCTAAGGATATCCAACAAATAAAATAAAGGAAGATAAGGAAGGAGAAGGCGGAACTGCGGTCTCCAAGCAGCTACCTCGCAATCTCAAAGTAAAAGTCCGCAATAATATGATCAGCAGCCGCTACCATGACTCGAAACACCTGGATCTGCACACAAGGTGCAGGGGTAACGTGAGTACACCAACTCAGTAAGTAACAAGTTCAACCTATGAACTGATAGGTAGTGACGGTCCAAACCCCAACAGGTAATAACATATAACTAAACAAGAAAGTAGACATGCTTACAGTTCAAGTAAAGCTCGACAATATTTAAATGCAACTGAACAGTACGAAGTTCAAAACTCAGAGATTTTACATACCAACACACAACTAGCATAATCAATGTTCAATGAACCTCCTCTCACAAGTGCTCAACCACTCGGTACTGTATATGGCCATCCGGCCCAGGGAAGATCCATCCCGGAATATATATATCATTGACCGCAGTAATCCAGTACTGAGAACACACGCCAGTCCAGCCTTACAGAGAAGATCCATCTCCCGGTATAATACTTCGGACAAGATCCATGTCCAGGGAAGATCCATCTCTCAATATCATCAACTGCGCTCATTGGGGGTGTAAAGACTCCGGAGGGGCTTCTCTCATTAGCCCAAGCGCTATAACAAAGCCAACAAAGGCTTGTTCAATATCTCGCTGCGGCGTGCAGTCCGATCCCATACTGCCACTCAATATCAGGCTCTCGGCCTCACTAAGTCATAACTCACCAGTCTCACACACGGGCTCAAAATGTCATGATACTAGGCCGGACAATAATATGATGTGTCAAATAGCAATAACTGAGACTGAGACATGATATAATATGCATGAATAGGACTGAGTACAGAATGTCACCAAAACAAATGATATGACAGCAAGAAACGACCTCTTGGTTCTCAATAATATTGGCATGAAGCCTTAACATGATAATCAGCATGCTTCACAGCTCATCAACTAAATGACATAATTACAACACAGATATCGGTAAGAAAGAACCACTAAACGGTGCTCTGGAATGATCCAGGCCGCGTTTCTCACGGTGCACGCCCACACGTCCGTCACTTGGCATTGCATCACCTTTATAATAATCATAGAACACATAGTTCGGGGTTTCGAACCCTCGGAACCAAGATTAGAAGCGTTACTTACCTCAAGCCAAGCCAAACTCTAGCCCGCGACGCCCTTTCCTCTCAATTCGGCCTCCAAATGCCTCGAATCTAACAAAATTCAATTTATAACCATCAATATACGCTAAAGGAGTGAAACCCATACGAAATTAATCAAATTACATCACAAATCCCGAAATTGACCAAACCCGACCCCCGGGCCCACGTCTCGGAATACGACAAAATTAACATCAATGGACTCCTTATCCTCCCACGAGTTCATACATACCAAATATACCAAAATCCAACCACAAATGACCCGTCAAATCCCTAAATTTAGGTCTCCAATTCTCAAGCCCTAAACCCCCAATTTTGCTAATGATTTTCCATAGATTTAAAGCTTACAATGTTAAAATCATCATAGAAACAAGTTTAGGGTCCAAAAACCTTAACTCTACGAAACCCTCTCGAACACCCTCTTCAATTTGCTCTCCAAAGCTTTCTCCCGAATGAAGTGAAAAACCACTAAAAATCGCGAAGGGCCAAATATATATGTTCTGCCCCAGCTAAACCGCTTCTGCAGTAAAAAATCTACCACCTGCGGCCCCAGGTGCGCATCTGCGGAAACCACTTAACTGCACTAGGACCGCCTGCTATCATAATACCGCACCTGCACTATCGCTGGTGCGCTCGAAGAAACGCATTTGCGGTTCCAGCTCCCCATGCCCATTTCCGCATCTGCGACCCTCTGGGCGCTTTTGCGAGCCCGCACCTGCAGTCCCCAAGCCGCAGGTACGATTATAACAGGAGTTTCAGCACTTCAGCTGCAAATTCCAACTCCAAACCTCCCGTCAACCATCCGAAATCACCCCGAGGCCCCCGGGACCTCAACCAAAAGTACAGACAAGTCATATACCACCATCCAAACTTATACCAATCTTCAAAACACCTAAAACAACATCGGAACATCAAATTAACCATGGATTTAAGCCTAAGAACTCCAAACACTTCCGAATTCCTCTTTTGATCAAAAAGTCTATAAAACCTCATCCAAATGACCTGAAATTTTTCACACACATCACATATGACCCAACGAACCTACTGCAACTTCCAGAATTTCATTTCGACCCCTATATCATAATCTCCATTACCAACCGGAAAACGCCAAAATTCCAATTTCGCCAATTCAAGTCTAAATCTACTCCGGACCTCCAAAACTCATTCTGATCATGCTCCTAAGTCCCAAATCACCTCCCGAAGCTATCCAAATCGTAAAAACCAAATTTCGAGGTCGTATGCTCACAAGTCAACTTTCGGTTGACTTTTCCAACTAAAAGACCAACTTAAGAGACTAAGTGTCTCAAACCTTACCAAAACCATTCCGAATTCGACCGACTAACCCGATACCATATAACACAGATGAACAAAGCATAAAGAAGCAGAAATGGAGGAAACGGAGCGGTAACTCATGAAACGACCGGCCGGGTCGTTACACGAATAGTCGTCAACGGAAAACGACTGGTCCCAGCCAGTACATTCTCATCCTCTGGACGGAAAGCAGTGAGTCGTTGCAGCATGTCCAGGTACTGCACACGTGTCATCTCTCTCATGCCATGCGGCAGAGTAACATGGAGTCCGTCAACGGGCAGCCTATATAAAATCTCCACGTCCTGTAGTGTGATGGTGGCCTCACCAATGTGCAGGTGGAATATGTGCGTCTCTGGTCGCTACCGCTTTATCAAGGCCGACCAAAGACCAATCTAGGTGCATCCCCCTGATCTCCGAAATCCTGTAGAAACCCGTCTCTCGCAGGCGTGTGACTACACGGGGATGGAGAACTCTCTCATGCAGAAAGTCTCACATGTCGTCCACTCCCCTGACGCGGAGAGTCTGGGTCAGTAACTCTCCCTCCCATATGTGGGCGGACCTATGATCGCCTTGTAATCATAGTAGCTCATCACTGGAAGGTCCGGGATGAATAGGCGGCACCTCCATGTCGTCTACTGTAAATTAAACAACACTAATTACATGTTAGTTTTATAATTTTATATGTTTGTTTGTAAATTAAATAATTAATTTTAATAATTATGCAATATTTAATTATTAAATATTTATATATGGGTTCCAGGCTCGATATTTGCAGCCCAGTAGCACCAATTATATGTTGACTATAATTGAACGGAGTTTGTGTTTGATCTATCAATTATTTTAACGTATTTTTGAGTATAAGAGATACTTAAACTACAGGGAAACTACGCTAAAAGGCAATACATTTTACTACGCTAAAAGACACTACATTACACTACGCTAAAAGGGACTACATTTTACTACGCTAAAAGGCATTACATTTTACTACCCTAAAAGGCACTATATTACTAGTCTTCAAGCAAATAAATAATTTAAACCAGATAAAATACAACAAATACATTGTAATCACAAAAATACATATAAAACAGTAATAGTAATTTATTAACATTTTTATTAACAAATAATAATGATTTCACAATTTTTACATATTTTTTTACAACATTAATATCTTAGTCCGAATAAAAATAACATACTAATTTAATCGCAAATAAAATACAAAACAACATACTACGCATTCAATACAACTAATATGCATTATTTATACGAGTTTGGACGTAAACTAAATCGGAATACCTCGAATTATGTTTTTCGGAAAGTTGAAGATTTGAAAATTTAACTCCAAAACAAGCAACCCACTACAATAGAAGGCTTGGCTAGGATGTGGGACCAACAATATCTACTTTTTACGGGACGGGTAGGGTCCACACGAACTTTTTGGGACGTTAATGGAGAGGGGACCACTGTATTTTTTTTAAAATGAAGGGGGAGGGTCTGGGCAGAAACGTCGGGGAAAGGGAAGGGGATCTATTATTTATGTGTATAAAATGTGGTTTCTGACTGCGTTCTATATAAAACGCAGTAATGAACCGCGCTTTACATAGCTGTCTTATCAGCTTCCATTAAAGCGCGGTATTCAATTGCGTTTTATATAAAAAGCGGTTATGAACCGTGCTTTACCTTAATGTCACAAACGGTCGTTAAGGTAAAACACGATTCATAACTGCGTTTCATATAAAATGGTAACATTTTTTTTTTAACATTTAAAAAAGTGTTTTGAATCCAAAAGAATCACATTTCGATTCTGGACTCCACAGGAGGATTATGACACATATTATGAGACGAATGGAATGGAATATATATTGGGTGGAAGAAACCTCAACTTGTTAGAGAAACAACGTTAGCGTTGTACAGCTATGTCCAGACCCCTCCATGATAGGTGGTGCAAATCCCGCGTGGGTCCCATAAAACCACATGGCCATGTCAGCAAAATCCTCTTACCAATCAGAGGGCCCCTTTACCCTCTCTAACAACAGCAACACAACTATTTCTAAATGTGTCCAATTTTTCCATCTCCACACAACAATTAGATTTTCATTTATATATGTTTATTTATATACAGTAGTATATTTTCTTGAATTCAAAGAAAATCACCATCAATGGTAGCTGTTCACATGGTTTTGTAACCGAAAGAATCAACCATATTCTAGATACTAGTTAGCTATTTTTCGATTTCTTCCAACTATCAACTATCTTTTTCATTTGTCTTTGTGTCCATGAATCACCATTTATTAGCTGTTCGAATACATAGATGTATCTATATATACGTAAGTGTGTGTGTGTGAAGGGAAAGAAATGAATGAGATCAAGTTCTTAAATTATTGCAAGAGTTTAACCTTTTAGTGCACTGTAATTTCTTTTTTTATACGTTCAGGTTACCTAAAGAATAATTACATGTACGCGTTTATAATAAGTAAAATTATACATTAAAAGAAAAAGTGTTTGTTTCCCTCAACATCATTTCTTACCTAAGTTTACAAGGGAGACACCACTAATTAATTACCCTTTTAGTACTATCTAAGCATGTTACTTACTTCCATCTCCTACCTAATCATCACCTACTTCTTGAGTCTTGAGACTTGGTACTATAATTTTAGAGTATAGCCTGGACATCATTCTTAAGACACAATTATACCAATAAAATCGTTCTCTTTGATCAAATAACACCCATGCTAAAAAAATGTCAGTGTTGTTTCCCTTCATCACTTCTTACATTAATTAGCAAGGGAGACCACACTAATTACCCTTCAGCTTCCCGAGCATGTTACTTTCTTTCCCACTCCTGCCTAACCATCATCTAATAGTCTGGTTAGTCAAGCTTCTTTAATCCTAAAAACACTTATTTTAGAAAAAAATACAATACTTTTTTTTCAAAGTAGAAGTGTTTGGCAAGTTTTTGGAGGGTTAAAAAGTGCTTTTGAGGAGAAACAGAAGCAGTTTTGTAAAAGCAGAAAAAAAATAGCTTTTATTCAAATACACTTTTTTGAAAAGCACTTTTGAGAAAAATTAATACATTTAGAAGTAATTTTTAAAAACTTGACCAAACACTAATTGTTGCTCAGAAATGCTTTTTAAATTAATTTGTCAAACACAAAATGCTTCTCACTAAAAGTACTTTTAAGAAGAAATACTTCTAAAAAAAAAGTTAATTTTTGCAATTTAACCAAACATGGTATAAGTTAGATATTACGGAGGTTCAGTGAGCACCATGCCGAATCTCTCTACTATTTTCTTCTCTTCCACTTTGGCCAATATGAGTTCTCGAGACAAATTAATGGATGATGTCGAGTGCGTCTTTTATACTCAAGCTTTAACTTATATATGCAGGGACAATGTAAAAGCTTTACATAATTAATGTATAGCTTAATCTATTACTCCTAAAGCACGAACAAGGTGGTACTATTAGATTAAGTTACCAATTACGTAATATTTATCATAAAGATTTAATTGTAATTAATTAATTATCTTATAAGTAACATAATATAATGATGTAAATGATTTTTATATCTGTAATGTATAGAACTTCATGCATATATATACTCCTGTCTCCTGCCAATTCTCGCACTTAATAGGAAGCGAAAATAGAATTTTCAAACGAGTTTCTTCTTTTGATATGTGTATATATATAGCAAATTCAAAGCTAATAGTGTTGGATATGCACTAATTACATTTCTTTTTTTGGCTTAGAGTTGAAAGACGAAATTTTGCAAGAGAACTAAAGAGTCATTTTCATCTGCATGGAATAAAGGAAAGTATGACCGCTAAAAACTGTCGGATGTTATATATATATATATATATATATATATATATATATATATGTAACTATTTTTTTTTACACATTTCTATCACTTGTATCCAAAAGAACCACAATTAAGTTCTGAATTCTGTTTTGGTCCAACCTGGCGTTTTGTGTACGTAAGAATTGTATTCTAAAGGGAGTTTTAAGTGTTTACCTTTGAAATATAAAGGTAACTGTTATATGTGTACACAATTTTCAATATATCAGGTGTTAAGTGTTTATAAAATTAAATATAAGTGTATATCCACAACTTAATCATAATCATATATTATGGAGGTGTTTAAATATTTCATTTATACCGTTTTGAAAATTTCCTTTAATTCGTTAATTTTAAAAGGCTGATTTATTTTCATAAACTATATGGAAAAGGTACCTTCAAATGTTTCACTCTGTTACACCTGGCTGATCAAGAGCCTTAAGTATGATGAGAGATTCCCACCCTACTAGATAAAGAAGGACAAGCATCAAAGTATCTCGCATATTCCATTAAAGAATAATATATACACATAGTGAAAAATTAGAACTCTATCTATCTATATATGAGCACAGGATTAAAGTTGAAATGATAATTTTGGAGAAATCTCTTTGGTGAGGACCAGGTGGACTTTTCACGATCTAGAAAATCGATGGCATTCAAAATAATTAGCCCTTATTGTTTAAACTTATTAGGACTTACAATTTTATAGCAGTGTGATCATGAGTGCAACTAGTCCACTAAAAACAAGCATTAATTTGGTGAGCTTTGAAGAATATTGGACTTTCAATCTAAGCCACTGATATGAAGATTTTGAATTTTTCGTACGACTTTCAAAGAATAACATATAGGTGTGAGCTTAGTTGACATTTCTATTGATCAAATATAGTTATTGGCTAATTTGCACTTGGATATGTGTGCTCAAACTGGACCATATTAGGCAACTTTAGAGTACTTCTAAATAACGGATGCACTTCAACCATTAAGGGAAAAAGAGTTATGGGAAGAAAGAAGTCCGGTACCAATTTGACTCTTCGGTTTTCTTATTTGCGTTTTAAATTGCATTTTGACCATGCTACTAAGTTGATATAACTGAATGTCACTTGTATGAATGATTTTAGTTGAGTTCCAAGGGTTCCAGATGCATTCTAGAAAAGCTTGAAACGTGAACTCTACACCAACACAGGTTCTGGTGTAACCGCAATAGCAAAAGAGAGTCACAATCATAACAAAGAACTAGTAAGGTGGCAACACAGTTGGGCTACCAACGCAAGGCTTAGACTGTCACGACCCAAATTCCAGTCTATCGTGATGGTGCCTAACAAACTTGCCAGGCAAGTCGGACATAACATAAGGAATCAACATAACAGAATTCACAGAAATAACATAAGTCTGAAATCTCAATATAGCAAAATATCGTTAATACATGATAAATTCCCCAGAAACTGAAAATACAGAATCGTGACAATACGGAAATACAAGTCTGAAATGACCAATACGATACTATCTGAAATAAAGATAACAGTACATAAGAAAAGATACGTCAAGACTGCGAACGAGAATACAGCTCTACCTCGTCCCTCGGTGCACAGCTTAATAAGAAACTCTGCTACTGCTGACTGGTCCAAACACCTAGATCTAGACAAATAAGTGCAGAGTGTAGTATGAGTACAACCGACCCAATGTACTCAGCAAATATCATAACTAACCTCGACGAGGTAAAAGAAGAAAGAATTATAGATGATACTCAATATAACCTGTAGTTCATATATTCAACAAGTACAAAACTATAATGTGATCCATGTCATAGGCACAGAAGGAACCACCTGCGTGTGTGCACAATTTCTCAAGGACTCTACTAAGTCAAGGACCCAGCATATAAAGATGATGTGCAAGTAAATCAGGTAACTAACACAAAAATTGCAAGTAGGAATGAAGTGCCAAATCCAAAACAGACACTGTCCAGATTTTTCTCAACACTTTCATATAAGTACCAAATCACTGATCAGCTTTCCTCAAATCCGCGTGTACACCATCAAGAGAGAAACGTGAGAGGGTGACTCTAGGGGGATGGATCTATATCCACACACCGCACGGATAATTCACGTGCTGCGCGGACAACTCACGTGCTACACGGACAACTCACGTTCTAATAATATCAACCGTACGGACAACTCATGCGTTGCACAGACAACTCACGTGCCAATAATATCAATATCTAATTTACATGGATAACTACGTGCTGCACGGTCAACTCACATGCCAATAGTATTAACCGCACGAATAACTCACGTGCAAATAATCTCAATACGCCCGGCGTGGTCACAAGCTACCAGTCCAGATCATAATCACACAGAAAGCAATTATACGTGAGTACACGTACATGATCAGTGATCATTAAGTTTCATATTCATGGGCTGGTATAATTAATATGCTATATTGTAAGCATGTGCAATGTGTGCTATCACAGCTAGAACAGACAACTTCATCACGAAATAGAAATTTATCGGTTCAATCGAAAAAATAACCTCAACGAAATCTCAAATGTGGTACAAATAACTTACGGATGGGTAGTACAAATAGAAGAAACATCACAGCTTGAAGCTTAGCAGTCAATTCAAGGCATATCATAGCCTAAGCACTGCCTCGAGCATGAAAATAATACCCCGGTGCATGCATATGGGCTCAACCCCACACATATGCGTTGTTCATAGCACGTAACTATCCCAAATAATTCAGGCAACTAGTGCCTCAACCAAGTTTACGTAAGATACTTACCTCAAGCCAGCCAAATCATTCCTCTAACAAGCCATTCCCGCGTGTATCAATCTCCGGACGGCTCGAATCTAGCCAAAATAACTTTTATACTATCAATAATAGCCATAGGAAACAATTCTAAAAGTTAAAGCTAAGATCCAACCCAAAAAGTCAACTCTGGGCCCGCTCCTCGGAACCCAATAAAATTTACAAATTCGTACACTCATTCAACTACGAGTCCAACCATACTAATTTCATCCAATTCCATCCACAAATCAACACTCAAATCACCAAATCTCACTCTTCAATACCATGGTCAAAATTCCCAAATTACACTTCAAATTCACATAAACTAGCAATAATAATCCATGGGTAATCACTTTTTATCAACAATAGTGATTAAACTTCACTTACCTCTTCAAATGTAGCAAAAACCCTCTCAAAAATCGCCCTTAGTCGAGTTCTAAATTTCCAAAATGGAAACACTCAAATCCTTCGAAAGTAAGTACCTGCCAGTGATCTCGCACCTGCGCTCCAAAGTGTCCACTTCTGCGGGACCGCTTTTGCGGTCGAAACGCGCATCTGTGCAGTTCATTTAAGTCCCGACCTACCACTTTTGTTATCAAACTCCCACTTCTACGGGTAGTCCTCTTCCGCATCTGCGGATTGCAGTTGCGGTTGATGTTTCTCACGTGCGACCTTCACCATCCCCAGCCAAGCGCGCATCTGCGATCGCATGGCCGCTTCTGCGGCAAATTCCTCGCAGGTGTGATTGCACCAGAGCTCCCAAGCTTCAGCAACCCTTCAAGTCCCAACATGATCAGCCACCCATCCGAATCTCACTCGAGGCTCCCGGGACCCATCCGAATATACCAATAAGTTCTAAAACACAATATAAACTTATTTCAAGCCTCAAATCACATCAAAAAATATCAAAACCACGAATCGTACCCCAATCCAAGAGTAATGAAACTAATGAACTTCTAAATTCTAAAACTAATGTTGAATCATATCAAACCAACTACGAATGAACTCAATTTTGCATACTAGTCCCAAATGACACAACAGACCTATTCCAACTTCCGGAACTAAAATCGGACCCCGATATCAACAAAATCAACGCTCGGTCAAACTTCTCAACCTTCCACTTTTCAACTTCGCTAAAAAGTATCAAATCAACCGACAGACCTGTAAATCAACATTCGGACGTACACCTAACTCCAAAAATCACCATACGAAGCTATCAAAACCATCAAAACTCCGTTTCGAAGTCATCTACACAAAATTCAAACTCCGGTCAACTCTTTCAACTTAAACCTTTAACCTTAGGACTAAGCGTCCAAATTCACTTCGAAACCATTCCGAAACCAAGTCCAACTACCCCCAGAAGTCTAGTAACCACAAATGAACATAGAAGAAGCAACAAATAGGGGAACAGAGGCTACAATACACAAAATGGCCGGCCGGTTCGTTGCATAGAGGGCGATTGCATTTGAGGCAGATTATGCGGAAAGAAATGACTTTCCCACGATCGCGTGCGGGACGATATTCATGATCTTGGTGAGGGTTGGCCGACCAGTGAGAGTTGACCGGCCATTGAGAGTTGACCCCTTTGCGATTGCAGAATCATGGACGTTCTAACATGTTATTGATGATTTTGGGCCATTAATGATTATAGATAGCATGGTCACCCAGAAAGACCACATATTTCGAAAGTCCAACCAAGTTGATGATCAACTTGTAAAATAGAGTTTGAAGTTGGATGCTCAAGAAGACCTTTTCTTTAAATAATTCTAACCATTTAACCACAATAAGTTGGTATGATTTGGTATAAATATTCAGTGTGAGTATTTTTACCATGTAAACAATTTTTAAGTATCGAACCTAACAGGGACAATTAAGTAAACTAGACTTGTTCCCGAGTACTTGCAATAATTCTTATTTTTAGTTTTTTATAAATGCCCTTTTCAGAAGAAAAAAGTGTACGCGTCCAATAATTAAGCAGTGCATTACCCCAATTAATTATCATATTCTATTATTTTCTGTAAATGCGCTTACATCTAGCAACAAGTCATGAAAATAAGATATATTTCTGTTATTAAACTATTATATAGTGGATGTCCATTTATTACTTCGCTATAGATAATATTCCTGAAGAAGATTATTGATGATAGGCTATAATTACGTATTTTAGTCGATTATTACACTCTAATTTACTGCACTTTAATTGAGTTTGCGCTTTAATCGCTAGTGTTTTGCACTAACTGTGTGTTTTATGCCTTGTAGGTGCGATTCCGAGCTATGTAGATGTTATGGAATGAATTTAAGTGATTTGAAGCTTTGAAGTCTGAGTAAAAGCTCAAGGAATTAAGCCGGGATCGTGTTCGGGGGTCAAATTTGATAGTTGAGAGCGAACGAAGACTCCAGTAGTTAGATTGTGCACTGTCTAGTAAAATAAATATAACCTTTTGCTCAGAACTCCATTTTGGCTCCACAATATATGGTTGGAAAGCTACCTCAAAGTGCTACAACTTTCATGTTTTACGTTTTTCTAAATTCGGAACGGAACAGGGTGAAAAACGCGCGAAGAACGCGCAAAGTCGCACGTGTTAGGGAGCTGAGGCAGAATAGTGCGCGAAGAGACGCGCGAAGGATGCGCGAGCTCGCGCGAGTCACCCGGGAAAAGTGTCCTTTTCAAATTGGAGAAGGTATAATTGTTTGGACCCAACCGTACATGGTATATATACATGAGAGAACGTTTTTTAGAGTAATTTTTGACCAAGGAAGAGCACAGAGCCGCCGTGGAGGCCGGATTTCATCTTTTCTTCCATCAAACTTAGTCTTTTTATGTTTCTTTGTATGATTTGTTGTTTTGCTACCATGTCTATGTGGAGCTAAACTTCACATTCTAGGGTTGTGGTTCTTTCATGACTATTGTTATTCGGATATTCATTTTGATTTCTTAGTTTATCATATTGGTTTATTTATTCAATCTTGCACTTAATTATTTGATTGCTTGATCACCAATTGAATACTATCTACGAATCTAGAGTTGAACTTGAAAGTGGAAATTCTAGATGGCATATAGGATTGAGTAGAGCAAGTTCTTGAACCTGGGCATCGGGGAACGGATTCACGGTTAAGATAGACATATACCTAATTGCCTTGCTTGGTTGATTTACAGGAATTATAAATGCGTTCTCGTTGATTCTAATTCCATAGACATATAGGAGTTAGGTTAGCTTGAATAGGCGAGTAAGAACTCGACAGATTCTTATGAGCAATATTAACCCTGTCAATCAATAAACTAGATAAATTAGTTAGTTAATTCAATTGAAGAATACAATAGGAATATTAGATAGCCCATAACCCTAGATCGTTTTCATTACATTGATATCATAAAAATCTGCTCTTTCTCTATTCAAAGTTCATTATTTGTTTTTATTTATTTTAATTAGTTTAGAATCAAATACTTCTAGGTTTTATTCTTGTTTAGATAATTAGGATCGTCTAATTTAGTTAATAGTTAATCACAAGTCCTCGTGGGATCGACATCCGACTTTTAGTCACTTTATTACTTGACGACCGCGTATACTTGCGTGTGCGTTTGGCCGCAACAAGTTTTTGGCGCCGTTGCCGGGGACTTAGAAATTAACTATTTTTCTATATTAGACTTTTACTTTTATCTTTACAAGTTTTGATTTTTTTTTCTTTTCTTCCTTCTCTTTTTGTAAATATTTTTATTTTTATAACAATTTTGATTGTTCTCTTAGTGTGTTCCTAGTTCTCTCAGCATGACATCTGGGTTTGAAATATACGGAGGTATGGCTATTGATGAAGACGCTTGGTTGTCAAAAGACTTTTATGGCTCGTATTTTTGGTCTTGTCATGGCCTGACTTCTTGGAGGTGTGAATTTGAATATGGGAGTAAGGGTTGGTATTGGGAAGAATATTCACGATTAAGGGAATATGAGGAACGACGTTGTCTTCTAACAACGTTGGTGAATGATTGGTCTAAGGAGAGAGATGAACTTGCACATAAAATTGATAATTTTGGCTTGGCTGTGCATAACTTAGATGCAGATTTGAGCACAAAGGTTGATGCATATAACGCCCAACAATTTAATAATGAGTTGTGTGAAGCTGAAAAAAATCTTTTAGACCAAATTGAGGAGCTAAAACGAGAATACCAATCACTAGACCATGTTTTTCTTGAGGATGCCAATATTGAGAAGAGTGCTCTAGAGTCATGTGAGGGAGTAGATAACATTACTTTGGGAGACTTGAGTGTGTGTAAATATGGGGATGCAAATAGTAGTAAAATTCATGAGTTAGAGCGCATTAGACCTCATTCCAATCATTTTTCCACATTGTGTTTAGATAGTAAGATAGTAATCGAGTCATCTGAGCCAATGAGGGGGTCAAAGAGTGAGGACGATAGTGCTTATATTCTTGAATTTGTTGTGCCAAAGAGCAAAAATTACATTCCTCATCTAAAGGCCGAGAGGTGCAGAGTGAAAATTTTATTACTTGGTCTGGTTATCTTTGTAGCCCCACCAAAGATGCATAGCCACAAACTGGATGCCATGTTAGGGGTACAATTCATAAGTTCAAGGTGGAGGCAAAAATTGGTTCAAGTCGTGTCGCGACTTTAAATTAGGCGCTTGTTGGGAGGCAACCCAGCTTTACTGCTTTCTTTTATT
>NC_031995.1:29786522-29790306 GCF_001879085.1 Nicotiana attenuata
TCAAGTTTCGACATCGTATGAGGAATTTATGATCATTTTACTAAGAATTGGGTTGCAGATTTTCAGATTAGTTACGAAATTGCCACTGAATTCGTATTTAAAAATCTGCATTATTTTCAAATATTGAAACCAATATATCTCCTTCATTATAATGTCAAATGGAGTAATTCAAAAACCTAACATGACTGGAATTTCACGAGAAATCCATTAGATGCATCAAAAGCGAGTTTCGGGATCGTTTGTCACAAGAAATGAGGAAGAACAGCTGGGTATTTTTAGCTATTAATGTTGTTGGAGTTTTTCTCATCATGAAATTTTGGGATTGGGAGAATTCAAGATGTTCTTCAAGTTTATTCCATAGGCTAAGGTCTAAATCATAACCTAAGTATTTCCCTTTGATTCATTCCCTTGGTTTAAGGTTTAATCCATGACTTTAATTGAAAACCCATTTAATTTTGTAAATCAAGACCTAGGGTTATGTCCTAAATTATAAAAATTCAAAATGAGTTATAGGCATTTATTTCCCGATTCCTTTTGGGGTTTTAACATACTCGAATTTAGCGAGTTTTGGAGGAGTATTTCGGGATATATGAGACCCAACTAGTGTAGGTTGGACTCTTGGGTTATGAACATCCAAGATCGATTTTTGGTGAATTGGTTAAGCTGCCGAACTTCGATTGACTCGGTTTTCATTCGTGTGAACTTGTATTTGGTTCAGGCTTCGCTCGGGTAAGCTTGGATTCGGAATCCAAGGCGGGCCCGGTGTTGATTTTTGTTGACTTTATAAATTTAAAGATCATAACTTCATTTATTGTAATTGGTTTTTCTTGTATTGTTTGATGTTATTAAGTTATTTTATTTGATGTGAGCCGTATAGAGGCGGGTTATAGGGAAAAAGCTCTTTCGGAGGGTTGATTTGGCCTAGTTGAGGTAAGTATCTAGACTAACTTTGTGTGGGGAAAACTATCCCTTAGTATTTGGGTTAATTGTGCTATTTGTGTTATGTGTAAGTCTTGTATGCAAGGTGACTAGTGGATACATGGGCTATATGTGGTATTTAATTGATTTAGATTATCTAGACTCTTTCCCTACCTTTAATTGAATTGTCATAAAATGTTATACCTAACATTGTTAATCTACTCTTACATGCTCTATTTTACGTTGTTAGCACTTGCTCTACCTCTTACTTGTTATTTTGATCTTATATGCTTTAGTTGAAGTTATTGCCTTTCTTATTGTCTTGTTACCTCTTAATTGTTGATCACTTTTAATTAAAGCTGTTATTTTGTGGAATATCATCTTGTTGAGTTATTGGTGTTGAAGTTGTAATAACTGCTATCATATTGACACTACTAGAATTCCGAAAAAAAGCGACCAAAATTTTGCGACCAACGTTGGTCTGTCAAGAAAAGCGACCAAAGTTGGTCGCTAAATTGGAGAAAATAATTATTCTAAATATATTAGCGACCAAGGTTGGTCACTTTTTGGTCGATAATTTAGTCAAAATATTGACCGGACTAGTCAGACTTGCTTGGTCAAAGAAATACAGAAATTAGCGACGAACTTTGATCGCTAAAGGGGGACCCACTTATAAAATTTTAATAATTATATTATTATTTAAAAATAATTATGAAATATAAATAGATATAATTTAAAATTAGCGACCAAAGTTGGTCGCTCACGAANTAATTTGGTCAAAATATTGACCGGACTAGTCAGACTTGCTTGGTCAAAGAAATACAGAAATTATCGACGAACTTTGATCGCTAAAGGGGGACCCAATTATAAAATTTTAATAATTATATTATTATTTAAAAAATTATAAAATATAATAGATATAATTTAAAATTAGCGACCAAAGTTGGTCGCTCACGAAAGGGGAAGCAGATAGAGACCAACTTTGGTCGCTAATATGGGACCCAGTTATAAAATTTTAATAATTATATTATTATTTAAAAAAAATTATAAAATATAAATAAATATAATTCAAAGTTAGCGACCAAAGTTGGTCGCTTACGAAAGGGGAAGCAGATAGAGACCAACTTTGGTCGCTAATCTGGGACCCAGTTCTAACGTTTAACAATTATTTTATTATTTTAAATATTATATAAAATATAAATAAATCTGATTTAAATTTAGCGACCAACTTTGGTTGCCAATTTGAATTTCTGGATAATTAGCGACCAACTTTGGTAGCTAATTTTAATTTCTGGATAATTAGCGACCAACGTTGGTCTCTTTTCAGGTCAACATTAGTCAAAACTAAAAATCACTTATGTATTTACTATCTAAATAATATAAATGTAATCCGTTAACACTTTTGTAATACAAGGGATGAGTACACTAAAATATACTCTAACATGCTATATATGTAGTGAAAATAGTACATTGAGCAAACGACTTTTGATTCGTGTTTCGGCTAAATTATTATATCTGTATCGTTACTTTTAAACCATAACAACTGAAATCATCAAGTTTCGACATCGTATGAGAAATTTAAGATCATTTTACTAAGAATTGGGTTGCAGATTTTCAGATTAATTACGAAATTGCCACTGAATTCGTATTTAAAAATCTGCATTATTTCAAAATATTGAAACCAATATATCTCCTTCATTATAATGTCAAATGGAGTAATTCAAAAGCCTAACATGACTGGAATTTCACGAGAAATCCATTAGATGCATCAAAAGCGAGTTTCGGGAACGTTTGTCACAAGAAATGAGGAAGAACAGCTGGGTATTTTTAGCTACTAATGTTGTTGGAGTTTTTCTCATCTTGAAAATTTGGGATTGGGAGAATTCAAGATGTTCTTCAAGTTTATTCCATAGGCTAAGGTCTAAATCATAACCTAAGTATTTCCCTTTGATTTATTCCCTTGGTTTAAGGTTTTATCCATGATTTTAATTGAAAACCCATTTAATTTTGTAAATCAAGACCTAGGGTTATGTCCTAAATTATAAAAATTCAAAATGAGTTAGAGGCGTTTATTTCCCGATTCCTTTTGGGGTTTTAACATACTCGAATTTAGTGAGTTTTGGAGGAGTATTTCGGGATATATGAGACCCAACTAGTGTAGGTTGGACTCTTGGGTTATGAACATCCAAGATCGATTTTTGGTGAATTGGTTAAGCTGTCGAACTTCGATTGACTCGGTTTTCATTCGTGTGAACTTGTATTTGGTTCAGGCTTCGCTCGGGTAAGCTTGGATTCGGAATCCAAGGCTGGCCCGGTGTTGATTTTTGTTGACTTTATAAATTTAAAGATCATAACTTCATTTATTGTAATTGGTTTTTCTTGTATTGTTTGATGTATTAAGTTATTTTTATTTGATGTGAGCCGTATAGAGGCGGGTTATAGGGAAAAAGCTATTTCGGAGGGTTGATCTGGCCTAGTTGAGGTAAGTATCTAGACTAACTTTGTGTGGGGGAAACTATTCCTTAGGATTTGGGTTGATTGTGCTATTTGCGTTATGTGTAAGCCGTGTATGCAAGGTGACTAGTGGATACATGGGCTATATGTGGTATTTAACTGATTTAGATTATCTAGACTCTTTCCCTGCCTTTAATTGAATTGTCATAAAATGTTATATCTAACATTGTTAATCTACTCTTACATGCTCTATTTTACGTTGTTACCACTTGTTCTACCTCTTACTTGTTATTTTGATCTTATATGCTTTAGTTGAAGTTATTGCCTTTCTTATTGTCTTGTTACCTCTTAATTGTGGATCACTTTTAATTAAGGCATTTATTTTGTGGAATATCATCTTGTTGAGTTATTG
>NC_031995.1:29793783-29816885 GCF_001879085.1 Nicotiana attenuata
TATATATATATATATATATATATATATATATATATATATATATATATATACATACACACAGCGAATCGAAATACAGAGACAAGTAATCAATACGGGAGGGGGAGCATACTATGGGGGAAATAACAATTTCAAGTAAAAGTCGTCCAATAATGAAGGAAACAACACAACTCAGACATTAATAAAGAAACAGAAAGCAACGAGTGCACGTCATCACCCTTCGTGCTTTTACTCTCATCCTCACCAAACAATGATATAATAAAGTGTGCACGGCATCACCCTTCGTGCTTTTACTCTCTTTCCTCACATATAATCAATAGAATCGGCACGGAATGGTACATCGTGCGGCACGACATCACCCTTCGTGCTTTACTCTCTTTCCTCACAATAAGCAAACAATGCACGGCATCACCCTTCCTGCTTTACACTCTTTCCTCACAATAAACAAACAGTGCACGGCATCACCCTTCGTGCTTTAACACTCTTCCTCACCCAAACAACAATCACAAACAAGGGGCAAGGGAATAAACAAAATAATAACAGAAATCCCGGCAAGGGAACACAATTGAACAATTGAATCCCGGCAAGGGCACAACATCAATAATCTCAGCGTCCCGGCAAGGGAAAATAATCAATAAATAACAATATCCCGGCAAGGGAACAATTTAAAATCAATAATCTCAGCGTCCCTCACTTTACCACTTGAGCCAATGCTCCAAAGGGTTCAACCATTTCATATACGTTCACAATTGAAATATAACTTAAGCCAATGCTCCTCGTTGTTCATAGGTCACAATTTCCTTTCACAAGCTTTTTCACAACAAATAGGAATCATCACCAAGACAAGAGAAATACAACGAAGTCAAGATATTCACAATTTAAAGACTCACGGTCATGCTAGACACCAACGTATAGATACTCATCACCATGCCTATACGTCGTACTCAACAAGAAGCAATTAGCAAATAAGACTCAACTCCTAGTCCCTCAAGCTAGGGTTAGACCAAACACTTACCTCAATGCCTTGAATACAACTCAAGCCTCAATTATAGCTTTACCCCGCGATTCCACCTCCAATCCGCTCGAATATAGTCACAACTTACTTAATTACATTAATAAATGCTAAATGAATAATCCCCAATGCATAAAAATAAGTTTTCCCAAGTTTTACCCAAAAAGGTCAAAAATGCCCCCGGGCCCACGTGGTCGAAACCCGAGGTCCGAACAAAAACTCGATTACCCATTCCCCCACGAACCCAAATATGTAATTTGTTTTGAAATCGGACCTCAAATTGAGGTCCAAACCCCAAATTTTGAAAAAAACCTAGGTTCTACCCAAAACACCCAATTTCCCCATGAAAATCTTTGATTTGAAGTTGAAATCATGTTAGAAGATGTTGAGGAGTGAAGAAAATGAGTTAGAAATCACTTACCAATCGTTTTGGAGAAGAAAGTTTGTTTAGAAAATCGCCTTTTATGTTTTGGGTTTTTGAAAAGTATAAAATAACTGAAATTCCCGTTTATTTATACCCCTCTGAAGCTCCCTGTGCGGACCGCGCAAAAAGGACCGCGGCCGCACAGGCCTCCTGAAGACCTGCAGATCATAGCTTCGTGCGGCCCGAACAAAGCCGACCGCGGCCGCGCAGCATCCACCGCGGACCGCGCAAGAGTCGATCGCGGCAGCGCTGGCCCCTCCGCGGCCGCACGCGATTTCTCGCGCACCGCGCAAGAGGGTTCAGAGGCCTGCAATATTTCTTGAACCTGCAACATCTGATCTTTAGCCTAAGGCATCCCGGAGCCTACTCGAAACTCACCCGAGCCCTCAAAACTCTAATCCAGGTATACACACAAACCCAAAAACATCTTACGAACATATTCCTGTAATCAAATCACCAAAATAACATCTTGAACATCGAATTAAACCTCAAGATCAAGGAAATTTCCAAAATCTCCTTTAAAACATCAACTTCCCGCTTAGGGTCCGGATCACGTCAAACGACGTCCGTTTTCAACCAAAATTTACAGAAACATCTTAAATTACATATAAGACCTGTACCGGGCACCAGAACCAAAATACGGGCCCGATACCAACATGTTGTAATCAATTTTCATTTCAATTTTCCTTAATAATTTCAGAAAAACAATTTTACTCAAAAATTTATTTCTCGGGCTTGGGACCTCGGAATTCGATTCCGGGCATACGCCCACGTCCCATATTTTCCTACGGACCCTCCGGGACCATCAAATTACGGGTCCGGGTCCGTTTATCCATAATGTTGAAGGAAGTCAAATTTATTCGTTTTAATATCAAAATTTAGCATATTTCACAGAATTTCACATTTTAAGCTTTCCGGCTACGCGCCCGGACTGCGCACGCAAAACGAGACGACTGTAAATGAGGTTTTCAAGGCCTCGGAAGCACAGAATGGGTAAGAAAACAGGTGATGACCCTTTGGGTCGTCACATTCTCCACCTCTAAAACAACCGTTCGTCCTCGAACGAACAGAAGAAGGAAGTACCTGAGTCGGGGAACAGATGAGGGTAACGGCTCCGCATATCGGACACGGACTCCCAGGTCGATGCCTCAGGAGGCTGACCTCTCCACTGAACACGAACAGAAGGAAAACTCTTGGTTCTCAACTAACGAACCTGCCGGTCCAAACTAGCTACTGGCTCCTCCTCGTAAGACAAGTCCTTGTCCAACTAGATAGTGCTGAAATCTAACACGTGGGCTGGATCGCCGTGATACCTCCAAAGCATGGACACATGAAACACTGGGTGTACGACTGATAAGCTTGGCGGCAAAGCAAGTCTATAAGCCACCTCTCCACTCGATCAAGAATCTCAAACGGACCAATGAACCTAGGGCTAAGCTTGCCCTTCTTCCTAAACCTCATTACGCCCTTCATAGGCGACACTCGGAGCAATACCCGCTCACCAACCGTAAATGCCACATCTCAAACCTTACGGTCTGCATAGCTCTTTTGCCAAGACTGAGCTGATCGAAGCCTGTACTGAATGATCTTGACCTTGTCCAAGGCCTCCTAAACCAAATCCGTACTCAATAACCGAGCCTCTCCCGGCTCGAACCATCCAACCGGAGACCGACACCGCCTACCATATAAAGCCTCATAGGGAGCCATCTGGATGCTCGACTGGTAGCTGTTGTAGGCAAACTCCGCTAAAGGCAAGAACTGATCCCACGAACCTCCAAAGTCAATAACACAAGCTCGAAGCATATCCTCCAAAATCTGAATAGTCCGCTCTGACTGACCGTCCGTCTGGGGATGAAATGTTGTGCTCAACTCAACCCGTGTGCCCAACTGTCGCTAAACTGCTCTCCAGAAGCGCGAGGTGAACTGCGTACCTCGGTCCGAAATAATAGATATGGGCACACCATGAAGGCGGACAATCTCCCGAATATAGATCTCAGCCAACCTCTCAGAAGAATAGGAGACTGCCACAGGAATGAAATGTGCTGACTTGGTCAGCCTATCAATAATAACCCATATCGCATCGAACTTCTTCAGAGTCAGTGGAAGTCTAGTAACAAAATCCATAGTAATCCGCTCGCACTTCCACTTGGGTAGCTCAATCCTCTTAAATAAACCACCAGGCCTCTGATGCTCGTACTTAACCTGCTGACAATTCAAACAACGAGCCACATATGCTAAGATATCCTTCTTCATTCTAAGCCACCAATAATGCTGCCGCAAATTCTGATACATCTTCGCGGCGCCAGGATGAATAGAGTACCGGGAGCTATAGGCCTCCTCCAAAATCAACTCTCGGAGCCCATCCACATTAGACACACATACTCGACCCTACAATCTCAAAACTCCATCATCATCTAAGGTAACATGCCTGGCACCTCCGTGCTATACCGTGTCTCTAAGGACACATGAATGAGGATCATCATACTGCCGCTCACGGATACGCTCCAATAATGAAGAACGAGCGACCGTGCAAGCTAACACACGACTGGGCTCAGAAACATCCAGCCTCACGAACTGATTAGCTAAGGCATGAACAACCAAAGCAAGCGGCCTCTCACCTACCAGAAAATAAGCAAGACTGCCCATACTGGCTGACTTCCTACTCAATGCATCGGCCACCACATCCTTCAACAACTCCAACCACCTCCTCTTCCTCAAATTCAATTCCTTTTGCTTGAACAAGTATTGAAGACTCTTGTGATCCGTGAACACCTCACATGCCACGCCATATAGATAATGCCTCCAAATCTTTAATGCATGAACTATGGCTGCCAACTCCAAATCATGAACCAGATAATTCTTCTTATGAATCTTCAATTGCCTTGAAGCATAGGCAATGACCTTGCCATCCTGCATCAACACTGCTCCAAGCCCAACACGGGAAGCATCACAATAGACTATATAAGGCCCTGAACCTGTGGGCAAAATCAACACCGGTGCCGTAGTCAGAGCTACCTTGAGCTTCTGAAAGCTCGCCTCACACTCATCCGACCATCTGAACTGGGCACTCTTTTGGGTCAATCTGGTCATCGGGGCTGCAATAGATGAAAATCCCTCCACGAACCGTCGATAGTAGCCTGCCAACCCCAAGAAACTCTAAATCTCTGTAGCTGATGCTGGTCTAGGCCAGTTCTTGACTGCTTCAATCTTCTTTGGGTCCACCTGAATACCCTTTGCTGATACAACATGACCAAGAAATGCAACTGAACTCAACCAGAACTCACACTTGGAGAACTTGGCATATAATTGACTATCCCTCAGAGTCTGAAGAACCACTCTAAGGTGCTGCTCGTGCTCCTCCTGGCTGCGGGAGTATATCAATATATCATCAATGAAAACTATCATGAATGAGTCAAAATAAGGCCTGAACACTCGGTTCATCAAGTCCATGAAAGTTGCTGGGGCGTTTGTCAAATCGAATGACATAACCAAGAACTCATAATGCCCGTACCGAGTGCGAAAAGCTATCTTAGGGACATCGGATGCCCTAATCCTCAACTGATGGTAGCCAGATCGCAAGTCAATCTTGGAAAATACCCTGGCACCCTGAAGCTGATCGAACAAATCATCAATCCTCGGCAGTGGATACTTATTCTTGATCGTTACCTTGTTCAATTGCCGGTAATCAATACACATTCTCATTGACCCATCCTTCTTCTTGACAAATAACACCGGCGCACCCCAAGGTGAGACACTGGGTCTAATGAAACCCTTCTCAAGAAAATCCTGCAACTGTTCCTTTAACTCTTTCAACTCCAGCGGGGCCATACGATATGGGGGAATAGAAATGGGCTGAGTGCCCGGAACCAGATCAGTGCAGAAATTAATATCCTTGTCGGGTGGCATACTCGGCAGGTCTGAAGGAAAAACATCAGGGAACTCACAAACAACAGGCACAGAATCAATAGAGGGAACCTCAGCACTGGAATCCCGAACATAGACTAAATAGGCCAAACACCCCTTCTCGACCATACGCCGAGACTTCACATACGATATAACACTGCAGGTAGAATTACCAGGAGTCCCTCTCCACTCTAAACGAGGTATACCCGGTAAAGCTAAGGTCACAGTCTTGGCATGGCAGTCCAAGATAGCGTGATAGGGTGATAACCAGTCCATCCCCAATATAATATCGAAGTCAACCATGTCTAAAAGCAACAAATCTACACGAGTCTCGAAACCCCCAATCACCAAAACACAAGAATGATGGACTCGATCGACCACGATAGAATCACCCACCAGTGTAGACACATAAACAGGAATACTCAATGCATCACTAGGCATGACCAAATACGGGGCAAATAGGATGACACATACAAATACGTAGACCCTGGATCAAACAACACAGAAGCATCTCTATCACAGACCAGAACCGTACCTGTAATGACCGCATTTGAAGCCTCTGCCTCGGGCCTGGCCTGAAGAGCATAACATCGGGGCTGGGCCCCACCACTCCGGTCTACCTCTCTGGGACGGCCTATTGCTGGCTGGCCTCTAGCTCTGGCGGTCTGAGCTCCACCTCTATGACCTCTACCTCCACCTCTGGCACCTCTACCCCCACCTCTAGCTGGCTGGGTGGGCTGTGGAACACCTGGTGCCTGAACCATGGCACGAGAACCCTGGTGCTGAGAACTGCTCGGTGCTCGAGGGCAAAATCTAGCAATATGACCCGTGTCACCACAAGTGTAACAAGTCCTCGACTGCTGAGTCTACTGGCCCTGACGACCTGAATGACCACCACAGAAACTCTGAAGTGGCGGTGCACTGATAGGAGCTGGCAGTGCACTGAATGGCTGCTGATCAGAATAGTGCGCGTGAGGACCACGGCCACCTGGGGCACCCTGAGAAACCTGGAGGGCTGACTGGAAAGGCCTAGAAGGCTGGCCCCTATCATACGAATCTCTACCTCCAGACGAGGCACCACGGAATCGGCCTGACTGACGGGGTCTCTTGTCTGCCCTATGACCACCCCCTGTGACAATACCATCTCAATCGTACGGGCCACATTGGCTGCCTCCTGAAAGGATATCTCGCTCCCAGCCTCTCTAGCCATATGGAGATGAATAGGCTGAATGAGTCCATCAATAAACCGTCTCACTCTCTCCCTCTTAGTGGGAAGTATAACAATAGCATGGCGGGCCAACTCAATAAACCTGGTCTCGTACTGGGTGACTGTCATGGATCCCTGATGGAGACGCTCGAACCGCCTCCGATTGGCCTCTCGCTGTGTAATAGGGAGAAACTTCTCCAAAAATAGATGTATGAACTGCTCCCAGGTCAAGGCTGGAGATCCTGCTGGTCTGGCTAAACAATAATCCCTCCACCAAGTCTTGGCAGATCCAGACAACCGGAAAGTAGTGAAATCAACCCCATTGGTCTCAACAATACCCATGTTCCGAAGAACCTCGTGACAGCTGTCCAAATAATCTTGAGGATCCTCGGTAGATGCACCGCTGAAGGTAGTAGTGAAGAGCTTGGTGAACCTATCCAACCTCCATAAAGCATCGGCAGACATAACTGCCCCATCACCGGCCTGGGCTACCACACCTGGCTGAGTCGCTACAACTGGCTGAACTACTAGAGTCTGAATCGGGGGAGCTCCCTGCTCCGGAGTACGGGTAGCAGGAGTCTGGGCCCCTCTTCCAGCCTGAGAGACGGCCGGTGCTACAGGAAGCAAACCTGCTCGGGTAACACCCTCCATGAGACCCACCAATTGGACTAGAGCGTCCTGAAGAACTGGGGTAGCAATAAACCCCTCTGGGACCAGAGCTGGGCCCACCGGAACTGCTGGGGCTGGGGTCGGAACCTCCTCGTCAAAGTCGACCTGAGGCTTCGATACTGGTGCTGCTGCTCGGGGCTCAGCTCTGCCCCTACCTCGGCCTCTAACATGGCCTCGGCTTCGCCCTCTGCCCCTAGTGGGAGCTGCCTGAGGCTCGGACTACTGATCAGAAGATGAGGAAGCGCGTGTTCTCGCCATCTGCGAAAGAATAGAGTAGAAATTCAATAGCGTTAAAAAACCAAACCGCACGATAAGGAAGAACAAATGCGAAAATTTTCCTAACTCAGTAGCCTCTGGGGGATAAATACAGACGTCTCCGTACTGATCCCTCAGACTCTACTAAGCTTGTCCGTGAGTTGTGAGACCTATGTAACCTAGAGCTCTGATACCAACTTGTCACGACCCGGATTTCCCACCCTCGGGGGTCGTGATGGTGCCTACTCGTGGTAGCTAGGCAAGTCAAGAACCTTTGAAAACATTAACCTATCTTGTTTTGTACATGGTTAAACCATTAAATTATCAATGAATACGCAGTTAAAAGACAATGAAAAGTAAAATTTAGCGGAAGTCGGAACCAAATACAGAAACAACGTCTAGAAAGCCAATACAAGTCTCTACCCAGCACCTGGTGTCACAACAATACACGGACTGTCTAGGATTACTACAAATAAGAGTTTGAAATAAAGGACATAGTCTGTTTCGAATACAAATGTCAACAGAACATGAAAACTGATAGAAGAGACACCGGGCCCGCGGACGCCAGCAAGGCTACCTCGGAGTCTCGTGGACTGAAGGTCGGCTCCCTGACTACTGATGCGTATCGTAAGCCGCTCCAACACCTAGATCTGTGCAAAAGAGCACAGAGTGTAGCATTAGTACAACCGACCCCACATAAACCTGTGCAGTAATATATATATATATATATATATATATATATATATATATATATATATATATATATATATACAGCAGAATCGAAATACAAAGACAAGTAATCAATAAGGGAGGGGGAGCATACTATGGGGGAAATAACAATTTCAAGTAAAAGTCATCCAGTAACGAAGGAAACAACACAACTCAGACATTAATAAAGAAACAGAAAGCAACGAGTGCACGGCATCACCCTTCGTGCTTTTACTCTCATCCTCACCAAACAATGATATGATAAACTGTGCACGCCATCACCCTTCGTGCTTTTACTCTCTTTCCTCACATATAATCAATAGAATCGGCACGGAATGGTACATCGTGCGGCACGGCATCACCCTTTGTTCTTTACACTCTTTCCTCACAATAAGTAAACAATGCACGACATCACCCTTCGTGCTTTACACTCTTTCCTCACAATAAACAAACAGTGCACGGCATCACCCTTCGTGCTTTAACACTCTTCCTCACCCAAACAACAATCACAAACAAGGGGCAAGGGATTAAACAAAATAATAACAGAAATCCCGGCAAGGGAACACAATTGAACAATTGAATCCCGGCAAGGGCACAACATCAATAATCTCAGCGTCCCGACAAGGGAAAATAATCAGTAAACAACAATATCCCGGCAAGGGAACAATTCAAATACTCTTTCTCTTCCTTTCACTTTTATTTCATACCTCACTTTACCACTTGAGCCAATGCTCCTAAGGGTTCAACCATTTCATATACGTTCACAATTGAAATATAACTTGAGCCAATGCTCCTCGTTGTTCATAGGTCACAATTTCCTTTCACAAGCTTTTCACAACAAATAGGAATCATCACCAAGACAAGAGAAATACAACGAAGTCAAGATATTCACAATTTAAAGACTCACGGTCATGCTAGACACAAACGTATAGATACTCGTCACCATGCCTATACGTCGTACTCANGCTCCAAGGAGTTTTACAAATCATTTTTTCTCTTCATATGTTCACATTATATCGAATCCATCAATTAAACAAGGAAGAGTCACTACCGAATCCCAAATAAGCACAAATAAGGACTCACGGTCATGCTAGACACCGGTGTATAGATACTCGTCACCATGCCTATACACCGTACTCAACATTTAGCAATTAGCAAATAATACTCTAATCCTATTCCCTCAAGCCAAAGTTAGATCAAACACTTACCTCGGTCCAAAGAATAGCAATCAATCCTCAAATACCGCCTTTTCTCTAAAATCCGACTCCGAAACAATGATATCTAGGCACAATTAATTCAATGATATCAATAAAGACTCAATGGCAACATCCCATAGCCTAGATATGAATTTTTCTAGCATTCTTCCAAAAATACCAAAATTCGACACCGGGCCCACATGGTCCAAACACGAGGCTCGGACCAAAACCCAATCACCCATAACCCCACGAGTTCAAATATATAATTTATTTTAAGATTCGACCCCAAATTGAGGTTGAATCATCCAAAATTCTCAAAACCCCAACTCTACCCGAAACCCCTAATTTCTACTTTGATTTCATGATTTAGGCTTAGAAACTTGCTAATTAATGAAGGAAAAGTGAAGGAAATGAGTGGGGAATTACTTACCCAAGTGACCTTGAAGAAGGGAGGCTTCAATGGGGTCCTAAGGCTTGAAGGAGAAGGGAGTTCGTGAGAAAAATGAAGAAATCCCGAGTGTACTGTTTCTGTTCTTTTAAAAAAAATCACTGGGCGTATTTACTCTATGCGATCGCAGAAGGAGGCTTGCGATCGCATAGGGGAAGGGAAAGTTGACCATTGCGATCGCATAAGTGGTTATGCGAACGCATAGAAGAAATGGGAATCGAAACTTCTGGTGGGGCCTAATGCTATGCGATCGCGTAGGAGTAATG
This sequence comes from Nicotiana attenuata, assembly GCF_001879085.1. Lineage (NCBI taxonomy): Eukaryota > Viridiplantae > Streptophyta > Magnoliopsida > Solanales > Solanaceae > Nicotiana > Nicotiana attenuata. The sequence continues at coordinate 29,803,869 of NC_031995.1, forward strand.
CGATCGCATTGAAGAGACTGGGCCAAGCTATGCTATCGCGGATCAATCTATGCGATCGCATAGAACAAAGTTTGGGCAACTGAGACTTACACTATGCGATCGCGGAGCTCCTATGCGATCGCATAGAACAGCATACCGGAATACCAGAACTGAAGTTTCTGCAAATTTCTCTAAGGCCAAAAACACCCCGAACCACCTCCGAATCACTCCCGAGCCCTCGGGGCTCCTAACCAAACACACATACTAACTCAACGACCTCATACGGACTTAACCGAGAGATCAAATCGCCATAACAACATCAAAATTAATGAATCAAACCTCCGAATCATCATTTTTCATTCTAACTTCATAAACTTCAAATTTTAGATATTTAGGTCCGAAACACGTCAAACGACGTCCGATTTCGACCAAACTTTACAGAAAGCGCTTAACACATATTTAAGACTTGTTCCGGGCGTCGCAACCAAAATACGAGCCCGATACCACAGTCTTTTAATCAATTTTTATTTCCATTTTCCTTAATAATTACAGAAAAACAATTTCACAGAAAAATTCTTTTCTCAGGCTCTAGACCTCGGAATTCGACTCCGGGCATATACCCAAGTCCCATATTTTTCTACGGACCCTCCGGGACCGTCAAATCACGGGTCCGGGTCCGTTTACCAAAACTGTTGACCAAAGTCAACTTTAATCATTTTAAAGCCATATTTTTGAAATTTTTCATAGAATTCTAACATATAATCCTTCCGGCTACGTGCCCGGACTGCGCACGCAAATTGAGGCAAGTAAAAATGAGGTTTTTAAGGCCTCGGAAGCACGGGATGAAAGAGAAAACAGGTGATGACCCTTTGGATCGTCACAGATGTACAATAGGAATTATCCTAATCGACAGGGATTGAGGGAGGATTTTGTAGAAGGGGTGGATGACTTTATTAGACATGCGATGTCACTTCCACCATACCTAACTGAAGGAGTAATTAGGTGCCCTTGTGTTAGGTGCGACAGTATGAAGTTTGGACAACCGGCGGAAGTTAAGCATCATCTTTATAGAAGGGGGTTTATAGAAAATTACTTTGTGTGGACTAATCATGGAGAGATCGATGGTAGCCATGGGATATTTCATAACATGTTTATGGGTGAAAGTAGTAGGTTGGTGGAGAATACAAATCGTGATTCTAGAATTCATGCACTTAGGGAGTGAGCCCTATGAAAATGTTGAACAAACTCCTAAAGATGACGCAAAACGTTTTTATGAACAATTAGAGGAAGCTAGTCGTCCAATATGTAACGGAAGTCCACACTCTGAGTTGTCTGTTGCAGTTAGATTACTAAGTATGAAATATGATTGGAATATTTCTCACGGAGCCATGGACTCTTTCGTTGACCTTATGCGTGAACTAGTTGACCCTGATATCGAATTACCTGGTGATTTCTACAAGGCAAAGAGATTAGTTTCTAAGTTAGGACTTTCGTCAATGAGAATTGATTGTTGTGAAGATGGTTGCATGTTATATTATAAAGATGATGCAGGTTTGGACAGTTGTAAATTTTGCGAAAAGCCTCGTTTCAAGAGGCTTTCCAGTGGGAATATGGTCGCTATCAAGTCGATGCATTATTTACCTCTTATACCTAGGTTAAAGAGGTTATATGCGTCGATGAGTTCTGCTCCTCATATGAGATGGCACTTTGAAAATAGAAGACCACCCGGTGTTATGTGTCATCCTTCAGATGGAGAAGCTTGGAAGCACTTTGATAGGACATATCCAGATTTTGCTAGTGAACCAAGGAATGTTCGATTAGGTCTGTGTGCGGATGGCTTCACGCCTTTTTCTGTATTTGTCGCACCATATTCATGTTGGCCAGTCTTTCTTACACCTTATAATCTACCACCGAGTTGTGCATGACTAGTCCATATATATTCTTAAATTGTATTATCCCCGGTCCACGTAATCCGAAAAGTTTGATTGATGTATATTTGCAACCTTTGATTGATGAGCTAAAACAATTGCGGTACGATGGTGTTGAAACATATGACATATCAACCAAGCAGAATTTCATTTTGCGTGCTAATTTAATGTGGACAATTAACGATTTTCCTGCGTATGGAATGTTGTCTGGGTGGATGACTGCTGGGAAGCTAGCTTGTCCTTACTGCATGGAAAATAGTAAAGCGTTCACTTTGAAATATGGCCGAAAGCAATCATGGTTTGATTGTCATCGTCAATTCTTGCCTCCTGATCATGAGTTTAGAAGGATGAAAAATGCATTCAAAAAGAATAAAATGGAATGTGATTTCCCACCTCTGATACTTTCAGGTGAGGAAATTTGGGAGAGGGTCCAGAACTTCAGTAAAGTTACTGAAGCTCCACCTTATAGATTCCCCCGGATACGGTGTTACTCATAATTGGATGAAACAGAGTATATTTTGGGAGTTGCCTTATTGGAAGGATAATCTTCTCCGTCATAACCTTGATGTCATGCATATTGAGAAGAACTATTTTGACAATTTGTTCAACACAGTGATGGGTGTTAAAGGTAAGACAAAGGATAACCCGAAGGCTATAATGGACTTAAAAGAATATTGTAGGCGGCCTGAATTATACCTGCAGACAGCAAACAATGGTAAGGTGTTCAAGCCCAAAGCAAGTTACACATTCACTTTGGAGGAAAGACGGCAAATTTGTGATTGGGTAACGAAATTCAAGATGCCTGAGGGTTATGCGTCGAATCTTGGGAAAAAAGTTGATATGGAGGTAGGGAAGTTGAGCCATTTGAAAAGTCATGACTGTCATGTTTTCATGGAGACCTTAGTGCCTATTACATTTTGTAGTTTGCCTGAAAGAATCTGGAAACCCATCATAGAGATTAGTTTATTTTTCAAAGACTTGTGTTCTTTCATATTAAGGGAAGAAAACCTACTCCGGATGGATCAGAACATTCGTGTAACTTCTACTAAGATGGAAAAGATATTTCCATGTGGTTTTTTTGATGTGATGGAACACCTTCCAATCCACCTTGTACACAGCACGACTTGGAGGGCCTGTTCAATGCAGATGGATGTATCCCTTTGAGAGGTAATATTATAAGTTTGATGTAATTTTCTGTTTTATTTGAATTTTCTTGGCTAACCTGAAATTATGTAAGACAATTGGCAAATGCAAACAATTTGTTAAGCAGAGGAATAGGATTGAAGGATCTGTATGCGAAGCTTATCTTGCAAAGGAAACTGCTCATTTTTGTTCTTATTATTTTGAGAGTAATGTGCCATGTGCTAGGAATAGGCCTAATAGGCACACGGTCGAATGTGTGAATGATCCATTATATCCGCCTATGTCCGTATTCAATCAACCAGGCCGATGTTCTAAAGATGTTAGAAAGAGAAGTTTGAGTGATATGGAGTTCAAGTCAGCTACACTTCATGTATTGCTAAACTGTCCCGAAGTTGTACCATTTCTCAAGTAAGTATTGATTTACTAGTTACCAAAATATAAAATTTACTGTGATTACATCTCAGTGCAACTACTAAAAATATTTGATGTGTCACAGTCACTTCGTGGGTCAATTTGGCCATGATGTTGTATATACGAGATTTGATATGTGGTTCAAACAATTTTTAAGTTTATCCTTAAAAAATTCTAACACTATGTAGGTAAACAATTAATGTTTAGATGTTATGATAACTTATGAATTTTTTTAACAATATGTAGGTAAATGATCCAAATAATGGTGTAAATCAATTTTTGAAAGATATATCTTGGGGACCTGGGCTTGAGGTCACAACAATGTCTAAGTACGTTTTGAATGGTTATAAGTTTCATACAGAGGATTGCTCTAAAAATAAAAATAGCAACAACAGTGGGGTGTGGTATCAAGGTGGTGATGGCAACCAAGTTGGAGATATTGATTATTATGGTGTGCTCAAAGAAATAATAGAACTAGAATATACAGGTTGGCCATTTAAGAAATTGATACTCTTTAGATGAAAGTGGTTTGACCCAAATCCAACAAGAGGTACAAGAGTACACAATCAATACAACATAATTGAGGTTAATCATACGAGGGAGTATGATCGCTATCATCCTTTCATAATTGCACATAATGTTAGGCAAGTGTATTATGCTCCTTATCCATTGCGATGGCATAAGTATGATTGGTTGGTTGTAATAAAAACTAAGCCTGTAGGTAGGGTGGAAGTCGAGAATGTGTTAGATGTTGCATATCAAAATGATATCTCCAGTGTCCACCAAATAGTGGACGAAGTTTTAGAAAATGATATCTCCATGTCACATCCACACGGATCACAGCCATCAGTGTCATAGACACTCGGGTCACAGCTATCAGTGTCACAGCCACTTGCGGTGCATCTAGCTATGTCGCAGTCACAGGGATCGCAACCATCTTCGTCAGGGACTCCATCTATTTCAGGCCTTCGCCTGCGAGATACTAGCTCTGACCTCCCTACACCTTCCACACATGCCTCTGATATACATGTTTCGGGCGGTGATGCTAATGATGACGAGGAGGTGCATTATGATCAATATGGCAGGATCATCATAGTCCCTGAGGGTGATGGGTAAGAGTTATTTGTTATTTTTACGTTTATTGTTTTGTACAATTTTTACTAAGATATTAATGTATTTTTTTATTAAATTGCAGGTTCATCCCGAGTAATATTACTACGAGGCTAATCACCAAAGCCACCAGAACGCTTTATGATGGCCCTTATGCGACTTGGAGTGAATTCCCATTCTCGCTGAAGGAGCAAATTTTAAATCAATTTAAGGTATAAATGTTCTTTTAAGCAGTATAATTTTTATATTTATGATATTTCCATATAATACTTAACTTTTGAAATATAGAGCAAGTGTGTATGGGAACACCGCTATAGCACGGAAGTGGCTGCAAATTTTCATCTCAAAGCTCGCAAGCGGTTGTCGCATTATTTCTCCAAAGCTAGAAAGTTGAACCAGAAGCCTGACTGGTTGCTTCAGAATTTATGGGAGGATTTGCAAAGGCAATGGCTTACTGCAAAGTTCTTAGAGAAGAGCGAAAAAGGAAAGAAAGCTCGCGCATCTGAGAAGGGAGGATCCTTGCACACTGGAGGTGCATCAGCCTAGGGACAAAAAAAAGAAGAATGGTATGTAATTGCTTAATTTATTTTAATTTTCAAAGTATATCTATTCTGTTTATTAACTAAAATTTATGAGTTTTCAGGAAAAGAAGTTGGGGCTTCCGATGAACCAAGATGAGCTATTCAAGGAGACTCATATTGTAAAGAAGAAGAAAGAGACAGATCAAGAAAGGTGGGTCGAGGGCCGAGCCTCGACTGTACATGTAAGTTTTCACTTTTCATTAAGTATTTTGATTTACTTTTATATAAATTTTGAATTACTAATTCAATGTAATTTTTCTTATAGGGTCGCTTTACAGCTGAAGTGGAGGAATTCATACGCAGTCAGCCACCTAATGAGTCGGGCGAGCCAATCCAACCTTCGGACGAGGATGCTGAAAGAATGTGGACGGAGGCTGCTGGCGGTCCAAAATAGGGGAAGGTATACGGGCTTCCTACTAAGAAATTCCATCGCTATAAGTGTGGAATGTAAGGAATAGGGACTTCCTCGCAAGCCGAGCAACTTGATGGGGAGAGCCTCTCCGCTATGCGGGAGACTGTGACAAAGCTCACATCCGAGCTAGAAGCGGCCAAGGAAAGAGAAAAGCATAGAGATGCTTAGTACAATGGCATGCAAGCTCAGTGCCAAGGCATGCAAGAGCAGCTCAAATCTCTCCTAGCTTCTGGCGTTTTTCCGATTCCCCGGTCTCGTGAGTCATCGCCAGAGGCTCGCCTTCCCCGTGCTCATTTCTCCCGTCCTCCAAGTGCTCGTTCCTCCCGTCCTCCCCGTGATCGTTCTTCCCAACCTCGACAAGTACACCCTTCTGGATACCGTCTTGGTGATGAAAGTTCATCAGACGGTGATGTTAATGATGTACAAAACAATCCTTGACTTTTATACACTTTGGACCAGACAAATAGAATCACTCTTCGAATGGGCTTGTAATACAGTTAACTTAGTTTGTTATGTGTTGTTGTTGGTTTTGTTGTTGTTGTTGCTTGTAATAGGGATTTCGTATGCTGGCACGTGGTGTAGCTGCCAAAACAGGCAGTTTCTGCCAAAATTATACCTAGAAAAGCGACCAACTTTGGTCGCTTGTTGGTCGCTTTTCTATTTAAAAAAATTATTTTCTGCGCAATAGCGACCAAGGTTGGTCGCTAAGTAACCAAAATTTCTTAAAAAAGCGACCAACTTTGGTCGCTAGTCTATTAAAAAAATATAATTTCTGGAAAATAGCGACCAATTTTGGTCGCTTATGTTTACAAAATAATTAAATTCTTGAAATCAGTGACCAATGTTGGTCACTTATGTTTAAAAAAATTAAAAAAATAGCGACCAACTTTGGTCTCTATTTTCCAGATTTTAAAATATAATATTTTGTTTACAGACCAAAGTTGGTCGCTATATTTTGAATAATAATAAAAAAACGTAATTTAAATATAGAGACCAAATTTGGCCGCTAAATTTATATTATTAAAATATTAAAGCGACCAAAGTTGGTCGGTATATTATTTACTCGGAATATTTGGTCCTTTTACCTTAGAGACCAAAGTTGGTCGCTAATTAGCAACAAACTTTGGTCCCTAACGTAAAGGGACCAACAAAATATCGACTAGCCCTGTTTGGTCGCTTTTTGGTCGCTTTTTGACCTGTAAGCGATCAATTTTGGTCGCTTTTTGTGGTCGCTTTTTTTCGGATTTCTAGTAGTGTGAGGCAAAGTTGTTAATTGTTGAGATACCTTTCCTTGTTGAGCATTCTCATTCATTTTGTTATTATTAAAATTTGTATCCACATTGTGGTTGAGCCATGAGCTATTTGTTGTGAAAATATTGGTGTTATTAACTTTGTGGCAAGTTGTGGTATATGGGTAATTGTTGTGCGAGTTATGATTGTGTTGTGATATTGATACGCATGCGATGGTATAAGGCTAGGGGTTGATACGCATGCAGTGAGGTAAGGTGGGCTTGAACACATGTTGCCAGTAGGGGAATTACTTGAAGCCCTGCTGTGAGATAAAGTGGGCTAAAACACATTCAAAACTAAATGTAAGGCTCATGCGGTGATATAAGAAAAGATTGTGATTGAAATTATGAAAAGTGAATACGAGGCGGTATCTCGGTTGTGACTTTCATTGTACATTGCATGTTGGAATAACTTGTTGATTTGAATGGTCATTGTTCTTCCTTCAATCATTCATCCGCATTTTAATCGTGTTTGGTTATTCGTTGTTATCTTGGTATTGGAACGATTGCGGTTTCTTGTGTGAGTCATGCATTCTACCTGATTTATTGTGTTTCTTTAACATGTCAATTTGCGCCTCCGTTATAACTTGGTGAATTGATTGTCAATGTGATTTTAATTGCGTGGAGTCACTATTCTGTTGAAGTGTTGGTAACATAATGGTTTAAATAAATGAATTATTACCATGATTTTTCTATGTGCCTTTTAAGATAAAACTCGTTATCTCACTTGGTGCTTTATTATTCTAAATGCTTATCGCACTTTTACTATAATTGGATTCTCAAATTATACTCATCACCCTGTTAGATGTTTACCTTACTTAAAATTATTATCATGTTGTCTTTAAACAAATTCTATATTTAATTCGTTAATTTAACTTTTGTTTGCTTTGGTTAAAAATGATATTTTTGCTCAATTTTATTGATTTATAAACTAAACCCATCTCATACTCTGTTTCGTACAAATTGTATATTATTTTACTTTACTTGATTTCTATAATAAACTCATTTTTTCATCTGACACCTTACTTTATTCAACATTGTTATTATGTTTTGTGATGTCTACATATATCTTTCGTTCATCTAAGTTAATAATTATCACGATTGCAAAGTACATGGTAGCACGTGGACTTTGCCATGCGAAGGTGATTGTTATTGTGGGCATGAGGTGTCATATGCGTAAGATTTAAAAATTATGGTTCATGACTTGTGGTTTACGATGTGTGGTGCCTCGGGGTAATTCTTGTTGTAATTCCATGCGCTGGGAGCGATTTAATTATTTGAGTTGTCATCTGTTTTTCCTTATCTGAGTTCACTTATATCTCATCGATGTTCTGATGATGTTGTTTCTTTATTACTCGTTTACTACTTGCTACCATTTATGTCTCTATTACTTCATTGTTAGTTGTAAATCAATATTTTTCCGGCGTTGGTCTTACATTGATATTCTTTCCATTGTTAGCTTATATATATGTTGAATAGGCTTCTATTCTAGTAGGTATATTGACCTGGCCTCATCACTACTCTACCGAGGTTAGGCTTGATACTTACCGGGTACCCTTGTGGTGTACTCATGCTATGCTTTTGCACATTTTTGTGCAGATCCAGGTATTCTAATTGTGTTGTTGAGAGTTGCGTCTGTGCGAGGGGAGACGTCAAGGTATACTTGTTTGACATTCGTAGGCCTCAAAGTCACCATCTTACTTCATTATTCTACTGCTAAATTGCAATTCAAAACTCTATTGTGTTTAGAAATTCTAGCGTGTTTTATAGTGCTTATGACTCCGTACTACGGTTTTGGGAAAATGTATAACTATTGGCCGCTTGCGGCTATGTATGTCATTTAATATTTTATAATAAATGATTAAATAATTCAATTTTGTTAATAGATCAGCATGTGTTAGGCTTACCTAGTCTTAGAGACTAGGTGTCATCACGACATCCTAACGTGGGAAATTGGGTTCGTGATATTTTTGTGGCTATAAAAGCTTTTCATTAAGGATAAAGTGTGTAAAACGAAAAGTTTAATGTTAAATTGTTTCTAAATATAGGAATATGTCATTCATTTTTTAACAGACTAACAAGGAAAGCGTGTCATTCAAATTGAAACGGGAGTATATAGGTTTACTTTGTAAGCGGGTAGAACTTAAATTTTCTTCAAATATTGAGGATAAAATAAGTTGTGTTTAACAGGAAGGAGCTTGAACTATATCTGTAGGATTATTATAATTTATACAATGAGCGTTTACCAAATTAAACCTTCTCATTAATACACAGTCTCACAGAGTAATAATCAATAGAGATTTAGTACAGAAGTAACCAAGCAAAAGCGAAAGAAATCTATGCATTGCACCAAGTTGAATTCGTCTATTTTAAGTTAATTAGTTGTTACAACTCTTATTCTAAACCATCATGTAGAATATTTCAACTACAACCTGGTCGTAACTGCAAAGTGCAAAAATAACCCTCTGGAAAGTTGTTGCAAATTCTCATTGCTAAAGTGAAACGAGCAAGAGAATTGGTTAGGTCAAAATGGAGAAGAAAGCAACTAGAAATAGCCAAAACGGCCAAGTAAAAACCACGGGAAGCGCAGCCGAAAAGGAAAACTCCCTCTACGTAGAGTAGGTGTCTTGTCGGCAACTGTCTCTTTCTCTCACTAATAAATAAAACACGAGTTAGATAGAGAAGAAGGGAAACATGTGTTTTTATTACTTTTAGTGAGAGAAAGTCAAAAGTGTGCTGTTTTTCCTGCGTACACACACACTTGGCCCGCGCAAATACACACAATATAGACAGTTGTAAAGAATTATACGCTTCCTCGAGCTGTAAACAATCTTTTAAAATAATAAAAATACACCCATTGAAAAGTCTTCTCTTATTTCCCGTGTTTTTGACTTTGAAAATCTCCTTCTATTCTCTCACTCATATATAAAAGCAGAACCAAACCCTCTCATTCTTCAAACCAATTCACTACTCATCTCTTCTCAACAACTTCACCTTCTTCATCAAAAGAATCCTCTTGATTTTTGCTCATTATTAAATCTATAAGCTTCTGGTTAATTTATTCCTATCTTCAAAACATCTCAAGTTTCTACCTTGAATATTCTTAAAATCTTCGAATGGATGAAATTCAAGTACCTCCTTATTTTATCTGTCCAATTTCTCTAGAGATGATGAGAGACCCCATCACAGTCTCAACAGGAATAACATATGATCGAGAAAACATCGAGAAATGGATATTTTCTGCCAAGAATAACACTTGTCCGGTTACAAAACAGTCCCTCACAGGAACAGAGTTGACTCCAAATGTCACTCTCCGACGATTAATCCAATCATGGTGTACTCTCAACGCTTCCCATGGCATCGAAAGGTTTCCTACGCCGAAGCCTCCAATCAGTAAGCCCCAGATCATGAAACTCCTCAAAGAAGCAAAATCGCCTGAAATGCAAATGAAATGTCTCAAGAGCTTAAGATCCATTGCTTCCGAGAACGATGCTAATAAACGCTGCATGGAATCCGCAGGGGCAGCTGAGTTCTTAGCTTCTATTATTATAAGTAATCCGAATGACGAGGGTTTTGGGTCGTTGACGGGTACTAAAGATGAAGCGCTAAGCATCCTTTACCATCTCAAATTATCTGAACATGGATTGAGATCACTTATTATGGGTGGAAATGGAGAATTCATCGAGTCGTTGACACGAATCATGCAGCATGGAAGCTATGAGTCTAGGGCATACGCAGTGCTGCTACTGAAAAAAGCATTTAATTCATTCGAAATTATGAGTTTAAAGCAAGAGTTCTTCATCCAGGTGATTCAAGTCTTGAGTGATGAGATCTCTGAGAAGGCGTCCAAAGCATCATTGCAGATTCTAGTGAATGTGTGTCAATGGGGGAGGAATAGAGTGAAAGCAGCGGAGGCAGACGCAGTTAGAGTTTTGGTGAATCTTCTCCTCGATTCGACGGACAAAAGGGCATGTGAATTGATGTTAATATTGTTGGATCAGCTTTGTCAAAGTGCAGAAGGAAGAGCCGAGCTTTTGAAGCATGCTGCAGGATTAGCCATTGTTTCCAAGAAAATCCTTAGGGTTTCTAAATTGGCAAGTGAAAGGGCTATCAAGATTTTGCATTCAATCTCCAAGTTTTCGGCTGCACCAACTGTTCTTCAAGAGATGTTGAATTTAGGCGTCGTGGCAAAGCTTTGTTTGGTGCTTCAAGTTGATTGTGGAAGTAAGACAAAAGATAGAGCCAGAGAAATTCTCAAATTGCATGCTAAGGCATGGAGGAGTTCTCCTTGTGTACCCCTCAATTTATTATCAACATATCCATTTTAGGACTTAATTAGGAGGAAACGAGCAAAAAATTAATGCTTAGGTAGAAATTGTATTAGAAAAAATAGTAGTGGACTAATTTTTGTGCACATAAATTATTCTTTTCATAAAATAGAAAAAAATGGACAAAATAGTCCATCAAATTTTATTGTTCGCATCCATCTTCAACTTTTTGATTCATTCATATTCAGCTCGACAAGAAAAGCTGGGTAAGGATAGATGCAGGAACACAACACTCAAAAAAGAAAAAAGAAAAGAAAGCTTCTTTCTTTTAATTTATAGGAAACCAAAGAAAAAAGTGAAATAAACAACGATTCTACTAATTAATTTTAAATTCCTAACCAACCACCTATACGCATATTTTTTTCACATGAGTTGTCTTTCATTTCTTTATCATACAGTCTCTCACTTCCTTAGCATCCCATATTTGACTGTTCTTTCTCGTGGTCCAACTCCACGATTAGAAGTTGTACTATTTTCCATTTTATAACTCTTTCTCTTTTTTTTTTTTTTTTTTTTTTTTTTTTTTTTTTTTTGCAGGAGAGGAAAACAATTCATTATATTTTAAACTAATGACATGTGTAACTTTAAATACTCCATAAATTGAATAGTCAATTCGTCACATCTCATCCGTTGAGATGTTTAAATTAATAAATGGAGCCAAATTTGAAGAACTATCTGTGCATTTTGACCTATTGGTTGTTACGTTCACAGATAGGACATCGCTGGATGTTCTGATCAGGAACAATAGAAGATTCATGAGTACAATAAATATATACTGGACCTGCTCATCTCTCAACACTTTCAAATTAATGACAAAGTTTCCCCAATGCGTTATTATATAGCCGATTTTGTGGAATGGAATTCACAAGTCATCTCTTAAAATGAAAAACATGGAAAAGGAAAAAAATAAAAAGAAGAAATCTTCGCAACTGTTGCTTTACTTTATTTTACAATTTTAATAAGTGTTGAGTTATCATAGGAAGAAAGTAATATTACGAGGATCTTCTCTTATGCTTCTTTCGCTATGTTTAACGCACTACTAGAATTCCTGTATAAAGCGACCAAAATTTAGCAACCAAAGTTGGTCGCTAAATTGGTGAAAATAATAAAATAATAATTTTAAATAAATTAGCGACCAACGTTGGTCGCAACTTGGTCGAAAATTTTGTCAAACTGTTGACCGGACTGGTCAGACTTGCTTGGTCAAAGAATTACTCATATTAGCGACCAACGTTGGTCGCTTCATGGGACCCACTTATTAAATTTTAATAATTATAATATTACTTTAAAAAAAACAAAATATAAATAAATAAAATTTAAAATTAGCGACCAAAGTTGGTCGCTATATAAAGAGAAAACAGGTTGAGACCAACTTTGGTCGCTAATTTGGGACCACGTTATAAAATTTTAATAATTATAATTTTGTTTAAAAAAATTATAAAATATAAATAAATATAATTCAACTTTAGCGACCAATGTTGGTCGCTCAGTAGAGTATAGACCAACTTCGGTCTCTAATCTCTATATGTAATATATATTGTTACGCTGTACTATGCACTAAGTATAAGCGTATTAGGTAATATTATATTGAGTATGGCTTATATATATGTAATATATATAGTTACGCTGTACTATGCACTAAGTATAAACGTATTAGGTAATATTATATCGAATATACTATATCTACATATATATACTATACACTTAGCATATATATACTATACACTTAGTATATATATATATATATATATATATATATATATATATATATATATATATATATATATATATATATATATATATATAAAACTTAGTATATACACTTAGTTTAAAATA
>NC_031995.1:29816985-29880193 GCF_001879085.1 Nicotiana attenuata
TCCCTTGAGGACGATTGTTCAGTGACATTGAAATCTGGCCCACTTGTACCTCAATATTTTTGATAGCCGCATCATGTGCATCCACCCTTTCATTTATCTTAGCATTGGACCCAATAACCTGCTGCATCATTGCTTCCAGTCTTGCAAACCCGTCTTCCTGTCTTCCACCCTGCTGCTGCTGAGGTGGGTGGTACCCTTGCTGCTGATTGTTGTACCCCTGTGGTCTAGGATACGGTGCCATGTTGTTGGGAGGTCTCATGCCTCCCATGTTTCCGGCGTTATACTGTGGCTGAGGTGGCCTGTACTGCTGCTGAGTCTGCTGACCCCAGTTCTGATTACCTTGCCTCTGACCCCCATAGTTAGCCACATAGTTCATATCTTCAGGGTGCTGATGATGATGATCATGCTCTGTATTCCAAGGATTACCAATTGGCTGGCTAATGCAAGATGTGCACAAGCCCCCATTGGTAGTATCTACTATATGAACATGTTGCTTCTGCCCTGATTCCTCCACCTTTTTGGTGAGGATGCTCATTTGTGTCAAGAGAGTCGCCATGTTTTCAGCCATTGTATTAGAAGGATCAAGAGGCACTGAGTGCACCACTGGAGTGATAGGTGCATTCCTAGATGTCCAACCCGAATTCTGCGCCATCTTGTCAAGCAAATTCTGACCTTCTCTCCAAGTCTTGCTCAAGAATGCCCCACCAGCCGAGGCATCAACGATATTCTTCAAGCTGTCTGACAGTCCCATGTAAAACCGTTGTCCCAACATCTGTTCTGGAACACCATGGTGGGGACACATAACCAACATTCCTTTAAACCTGCCCCATGTCTCGTGTAGTGTCTCCATTGGTTTCTGTTTGAAGCTCACAATCTCATCAATTTGTTGAGCGGTCTTGTTGGGCGGATGGAACTTGTTGTGAAATTGCTTGACCAACTCATCCCAAGTTGCTATAGAGTTTATGGGAAGCGAGTTTAGCCAAACCTGAGCAGCTCCTGTCACCGAGAATGGGAACAATAATAGCCTGATTGCTTCCGGAGTCACGTTCGGTTGCCTTTGGGTTTTGCATATAGACAGGAAGTTCTTTAAGTGTTGCTGAGGATCTTCTGTTTGTGTCCCAGAAAAGAGTCCCTTGTTCTGCAACAAGTGTAGCATGTTATTTGTGATCTGGAACGATTCAGCTTGTATTGCGGGCACAATAATGGCAGTGGCCAAATTGTCAGCTGTGGGTTGTGCCCAGTCATAAAGTGCACCCTCAGGCACAGGAGGTGCCAATTGCTCATTCCTGACGTTTCCGTTGGGGTCGTTTATGTCGCCCATGTCAATTTCAAGTCGGTGTGTTTGTTGGGATTGTTGAAGTCTTTTGTTTGCACGATTCAATGCCCGGAATGTCTTCTCGGGGTCTGAGAGTCCTTCAAGTAGTTCTCCAGTCCTCGTAGAATTTCTAGGCATGCACCTGTGTACCCAGATCAACAACTGTCAAATTTTCAATGAAAAAGTTGGTAGAGAGAAAACTGACTACAATAAGAATCTTTGTATTTCTGTCAATGGCAATTGATAATTCTGTTAACTCCCCGGCAACGGCGCCAAAATTTGATCACGCCCAACTATGCCTTATAAAAAGGACTCTGCGGACGTTGCAAATATAACCCGAGTATTACGCCCAGGGTCGAATCCTCAGAGAGTTAACCTATCAACCACTATCTTCAGACCCACTAATTCTTCAGAACCAGCTTCCCAAATATTCAAATCTCAGTTGAGTGTTCTTTAACAACTAGCTTGCAAGTGACTAAATGGTTGTAACTAAATTAATAAGGTTGTAAACAATTATGAGGAAAAGCTAAGGCAATGATTTCCCCTATTGATGGAATCCCTTCTGTTTATGCTCATACAAATTTACCCACACATCTCTATCAATCATGAACGCTAATCTTACCGCAAATCTCACCCGAGTAATCACAGTAATCTACTATTGCACTCTCCCGAGATACACTAGCTTACTTTATTTAGCACAATTCACTTTAGATTACACCCAAGGCTTCGTTATCCCTAATCCCGCCTGTAAACCCACAATTCTAGATTCCTCTAATAATCTAGGATTGGTGTTGTTCAATAATACCCTAAATATGCACTCTTTTCCAAGTTATGCACACTAAATAGGCACAGCTAATTGAGGATCCTATCAATTAACTACAACGAACACGAAGTTGAACAAATAGAGATTAAACTAGAAATTGGTATTCACATAAACAAGAAGTTCATCACCCAATAGGTTCCATCAACGCCTTAGACAAGGAATTTAGCTACTCATGGCTATGGTAAAATAAACTAAGATTGAATTCATCATAAAAATCAAAAGAAAAGAAGAAAGATGTTTAGAGTATTCTCTCACAATGGTTTTCCCTGCTAAGAAACCTTAAAAATCAATACATGCCTCTCTTGGGCGAAGTCTAATGTTTTAAATAGGGTTTAGGTCTAAAAATCCCGTAATTGACACTTTGGTCCCCGAAGTTTCTGCGCCTGCCGCGGTTCTGCCGCGGTCGCGGTAGAACCGCGGCCAAACACCCTCGCGGATTCTCACAACTTCTGCAGCTGCTTCCCACCGCGGTTCTGCCGCGGTCGCGGTGGAACCGCGGTGGATCCAGTATTCTGAATTCTTCGGCCTGTTTTGCCTGGTTCACTTGGGAAATTTCACAGTTGGCCTCTTTTTCATCACTTTTAACTCCAAAACTGCTCCTTAGCCTTCCTTATACATATATCACCTACAAATCATGAAAAGCACTAATAAGAGCATTTTCTCATCACTTTTAGCATTAAAACTACACAAGAAGGTGATTATTTACGGTGTAATTATAGTCAAATTCACCTATTATCAAATGTCCAATTGATGTGATCTGCAACAGCCACATTAATTAAATGCATCTTTCATTTGATTAGCAAACTCGATCGAGCAAATGCTCCAATAATAATTATTTTTCCACTACTGCTTTTCATGATATCTACAACTTTGACAACTATTTATATGATTAATGTCATAAGGATGGGTCTTATATTGATTGAGAAAAGCTATTCTCCAGTCCAGATTAATAATAATCACTTGTGATAAATTAAAGTATTGGTGTTCAAGTTGATTCTGGAATGGTGTTGCAAGAACTCATAGTTAAAGAACTTTATGTATAGAAGATGAAATGTAGGATTGGATTATTTTATGGCCATTCCATTAACCTTGGCTGCAGACCAGCAATTTAGTCGAATTTCAGAGAAATTTTTCGACCTTTCTATCTATCTAGTCGCGCACGTAACATGTAAAACATAGAGTACTAATAAGAATTGAATCAAAATTAATATTAATGCGAATTCACATTTAAAATTTTGATTTGATCAATATTTCCATCATCAAAGTAACTTTTAAATAATACTTTATAGTTCAAATAATAAAACGGGACCAATTGACAAGAGAAGGCGGTCACAATACCCAAGAAGTCCATGCACAAACATTATAACACCCATAATACAGTAACATCATCCGGTGGCGGATGTAGCATTATGAGTTTATCTGAACCTATAACTTTTGATATATAAATATATGAAAAAACTACTAAAATCTCTTTAAATCTTATAATCGAACCATAATTTCAACAGTACAATGACTTTAGTTGCTGAAACCAGTTGAATCTGTTAAATTTAAATTTTCAATCCGCCTCTAACATCATCTATGTAATTCACACATGCCACCAACCAATTCAATTAAGGTGTAGTCACTATTATTGATTCATCGACACTACTATTTTGTTCTACTAATAGGGTACTCCAACACTGAAGTGACCACCTATTAGGTAACCTTCTTAATCCTGTAAAGAATCTTAGGCCCACTCAAATAATAATAATAATAATAATGGACCCAGACTTCTTTTTTCTTGTACCTCGTGGGCCAAGATGCAGCCCGTGAATTTTGAGCAGGACCCATTAGGAATTACAAAATTATAAAATTACCAAATTATAGCACAATGTTCACATGGAAATGACAGCATGGCTTTATTTCCGCTTATGCCATCTCCACCCCTACTCCACTACATTTTGGAGTAAAAAATAGAGGAATTTTGCTCCAACTCACCTCTAAATTTGATAAAAATTGTTCGCGGTGCCCTATTTGGTCGTCCCCATTTAACTTATACCCATTTTTTTTAAACTTTTAACTTTTACCCACTTATTAAATAACTTCAGCCCCCTTTCTCCTCCTCCTTCTCCTCCTTCGTTTTCTTCTTCTTCTTTCTTCTGCTGCTATTGGTGCTACTATGGAACTTCAGTTCATGGGATGATTGCCATAAATATGGTCTATAAAATTGAAAAGTAGGGAGCCCGGTAGTTCTTATGTGAAATTTTCCCTATTTTATCTGCTTTGGATTGGATTGTGCATAGATAGATTTGTTAGATGATAACAGTGGGACCGTGTATTTACATTTTTGCAAGCTAGTTCATTTTTACGTCCTTTCTTCACGCAAATCGTCTACTATCTTGAACTGCACATACTGTGAAGCCAATGGTTTGGAATATGCTTCCTTTAGTAGTTAAGTTTCTGGAGCTGAAGTTCGACAGTTACAAAACAAAAACTTCAGCTCTAGAGCTGAAGTTCGACAGTTACAAAACAAAAACTTCAGCTCTAAGTTCGCCAGTTACAAACAAAAACTTCGCTAGTTACAAAAACAAAAACTTCAGCTCTAGAGCTGAAGTTCACCAGTTACAAAACAAAAACTTCAGGCCCGTCTACTAGAATGCTGAAGTTTTGCGTGATTGCATTTGCTACTTCAGGCCCGTATGCTGAAGTTACGCGAAAAAACGAGTACGCTTGCAATTTTTTTGCAAAGCGGACACAAGTTAAAACGTGACACAAAAAGCGGGTGTAGATCGCAAACCCCCCCCCCCCCCCCCAAATTTGCCTCCATTTTGGAAGGTCTAATAACGTAATAAATTTGGAGTGACACTATTCATCTACTTCATCACTATTTTTTATTATTTAATCTTTTTAAATTATCATATTATATAATTTTACATCTTAATAGGTGAAATCTATAATATTAGCATACAAATTATATTATTTAATAATTTATGGTATAAAATAATTATATTTTAAATGGTTATACAAGAAAAAGAAAACAAACAATGGAATGGAAAATGAGTTTATCCCTTTCAAGGAATGGAAGGAAGGACTTATCTGGGAGTACATGCGGACTTCAATGGACATGACAGGCCTTTTGGACTGGATGCCTGATTCGTGTAACCGTCCGACTCTCAGAAACACATCACAAATTAGCCTTGGAACCGAGAAACCTTGCCCAGGACTGTGTCAATGGCAGTGACTATGAGGATCCTCTTTTCGATCAATGGCGCCCTTTGCCGGTTTTCACCAGTTGACCTCTCTCATTTCTCTTCTTACCATCGCCTTATAGTGCTCTTTGCGAGTTTTCACTAATAAGACTCTCTCATTTCAATTTCTTTACTCCCTATCGCCTTACGGTGCCCGTAAGGGTTTTCATCAATAAGACTTTCTCATAAAAAGAAAAAAAGATAGGATTTATTTAATGGAAATAGAAAAATAAAATTTAAATAAAAGATAATAATATAATATATAAGAGAGAAGAATGTAATAAAAAGATTATTTTTTTTTAAGTGAAAAAATGAAGTAACAGTGTGAATTATTCCATTTTGGAGTAAAGATTTGAATTGAAGGTTGAAGATGCCCCTAAATAAACCATATTTTGACCGCATATATTTGATTTTGATTAGGTTTCCATACACCTGGACCATATCAATAATAGAGGAGCAACAGTTGGTGATTTGGTTCCACCCTTAATCAATAAAAGTGGAGTAATAAATGATACATTGGCCAAGTATAGAATGCATATGAAAAATACTCCATTAAAAGGCATGAACATTAAACAGAGATTAAATTTTTACAAACTAAAAGTAGATAACCAAAATTATGTAACAACATGGAGTTCATGTCTTTTTCTTTTTTTATCTTTTATACAATGCAAGAGTGAACCCCAATTCCCAAGCAGAGCAACAGATGTGGACTAGTTGCGGGTCTTGTGCTGGTGGTGCTGGCACTCAACCGGAGCAACAGGGAACCTAGCAGTGTCTGTGCAATAATCATAGACCATATGGTTAGCCCTGACCCAAATCAACTGATGGCTCTGGTGCAGACTCAGCTCAGACATTGTTGGTTCGTCCCACCAATACCTTTTCTCAGTACTGCTGCTGCACCGCTTAGAATTCTCAGCAGCTGCAACAGTTGCTGGACATTCACAGCCATCAATCTCAAATCCTCTGTAGGATGCAATAAAGGGTGCATGTGACCAATCAGTCTTGACCCTTCCGCCTTGTGTAGCCCAATCATCTGCATTCCATATTGAACTGTACACACCCATGGGTTGGTCCTTTGGAAATGGAATTCCCTTGTGCTCCAAATTTGAGTGTACACGAACTGGGGTGTCATCTACTAAGAATCTGAAAAAATCATTTGAAATTTTTAATTAGTTAGTATAAAAATGGATATAATGTAAGGATCAATGAGAACTTTAGTTTATGTTATTTGAGGTTATCTAGAAAAGACATTCTGAAAATGCACGATGGACCCATTTGACATATCAAGAAAAAGGAATCTATCTCTCATTTTAGCCATTTCTTTTAGCTTTTCAATTCTTGAAAATCAGCACATTAGCCTTATACCATGGTTGGAACTTGCCCTGTCTCATTTATTTTAACAATCTTTCTAATTTAATGTGATAAAACAATAGGAATAATAATAATAAGGAGACTTACACAACTTGGCGTTGGTTCCACAAGATGGAATAGGAGTGGAATTCCTTGGATGGGTCGAACCAAAGGTTCAATCTTTGTTCTCTGTTACCCACACCATTTACGTACACATTGGTTTGTACAGAGTATGGTTCGCCAGTAGTGTTGCCTAGAAACTCAAAATCAAACTCATTGTGGGTTGGTCCCTCTGATGACATCTGCATATATATCACAAGTAAAGATACTTATCAGCAAACAGATAATTTCAAAGGTTAAGTAGTCATAGCTAGATTTACTTAATAAATAGAATAGTTTCTACATTTGATCACTCAAACTGACATTCACCAATAGAAAATAATTGGACAAGAGGGGAGCAACTATTTCCTGGATATGACGAGAGGTGAAAAGGAAGTAAATGCTTGAGTTATTGCATTTCAAGATGTTCACAAGGAAACAATGACCGAATACATGTACTGAATTTGATATAATGTCACAGTACGACTAATATTGTCGCCACCGGAAATTTCATTATTAATGGATTCAATGAAATGGACCAGTCATTTCAACATTTGTTAATCTTAACACTTTTCTCCTTTCTCAGCACAATGAAAGATTGTTACAGTTTATGTTTAAGTATTGTGTTTGGGGCTAGAAACTAGAATAAACTACAACTACCGAAGGGTAAAGCAAGAAACTTACGTAGAAAGCAGTGACAGTTCCAGCAGAGTCACCTTCTACAAGCTTAATCTGAACAGTAACTTTCCCAAACATATACTTGTTCTTTGATGAAAATCCAGCACCTGAAATTGCATATAAAAACAATGTCACATTATCAGCTTATACTAATATTTTTTTAACTGAACTTAATGGACAATATTAAATATGTCAAAGTACCAGAAAGGTTGTCCAATTTCATCCTGAGAATTTCTCCTTCATTTGTCAAATGGTCTGTTGCCCAGCTGGGCTGATACAGCTCCTCAAATCTTGAAGAGCTAACCAAACCAACCAACATTAGAGAAATACCCAAGAAAACCCACTTAAATTCCATAGGAAAAGACACCATTTTTCACAAGAATTTCAAAGATAAGAGAAAGCAGCCAAGTGCTCAGAAGTAATCTGAAGAGGGACAAAGGGAGTGGAGTGGCTTTTATAGCCAAACGGATCAGGCTTAACCAAGAAGCCAGAGTGCCACGTCAACATGCATTTACGTACACATCACTGTCCAAGTTGGAATCGGTCCTCAATGGGTCAGAGGGAAAAACTCAAAATATTATAGCCGTTAGCACTTATTGGCTTAGCTGGATTAAAGTTGGTCCCATGGTAGGGAGCAGCACAGTAGGTCCAGTCGCTGTTGAGAGAAGGATGGGTACATTGGCTGACCAATGAAAACTGCACACATGAAATATTACAGCTGGTCACTGCCACTGTACAGTTGTCATTGGCAGTAGCAGTTAAAAAGAAGGAGATATCTCTTTTCCTTTCAAAAAGCAAAGTATTCTCTTCGCGTGTAGTGAAAAAAAGGCCACAAGAATGAAAAATCAAGATAGGCTTATCAAAATGACCTTAATGAGATCTACGGTATTATTGCAGTGGACAGCTCTATCAAATTATTTCGCATAAATACGTACTTAAGTATGTAAAAATACGAGCAAAAAATATAGTATTTGTATGATTATCGTTATGGAATTATGGTTAATATTAAACTTGTAACTTCCTCCAAATAGATAGTCATTGTTAACAGTAGCAAACCCAGGAATTTCATTTAGGCTATTCAAACTTGAAAGAAATTAAAAAAAATTCGATAAAGGGTGTTCAATATCTGTTATATATCGCTAAAATCTAATATTTTACCTATATATACTGTTTAATTTTACGATGAAGGGTAGTCAGTTGACCACCCTTGAGCCTACGTAGCTTCGCCCCTGATTGTTAACAGAGCCGAATGTGGAGTTGCACCGCCGAGTTCAACTGAACCCAATACTTTCGACGCGTATCATAAATTTATGTGTAAACTTTTACTAAAATTGTAGTAATAAATAGTAGGTTTGAACCCATAATTTAAAAATACAATTGGTTCGTAACAAAAAAACTTTAGAGTTGAACTCACAAAACTTAAATTCTGTCTGCCTCTGCTTGTTAACCGCATGAACTTGGTTATTAGAAAATGTTTAGCAATCATAGATATTATGAGGTTCTCATGTGGTAGTACGTATCACTTCATTCCAATCTCGATTTCGAGCTGTGAAATGGTATCGTCCTTGATAATGAGTGTTCTACCATCAAAGTAGGATATGGAGACACAAATTCGGATTAATCGGGTCATAAGTAAATATCGGACACCGGATTGAAAAATAACAGTCAAACCTTGAAAAACAATAGAGAACCTATGTAGAACTGAAATGTCACGATCCAAAATCCGTTAAAGGTCGTGATGGCGCCGGACACCATTGTTAGGCAAGCCAACACTAAATAGTTAATTCAATTCTCGTTTTAGTATTTTTGAAATAAAAAATTACCTTCAATTTAACCAGTAAGAAAATGAACTTTACAGAATAAATAATAATATTTTTCCAATTTCAATACTAAATATCCCATAATCAACCCAGAACCTAGTGTCACAAGTGCATGAGCATTTACTAGGAATTTAAAATGCAATAATTGTCCGGAATACAAATTTGGACAAAAGAGAAAATAAAGTACTCTGAAGAAGACTCTGCTGGCTGCGGATCATCTCATAAAATGCAGTTCACCTAATCCTCCGTATCCACCACGTCGTTGCGCCCACAAGGCCACTAGACATACATGTGCCTGTACAACAAAATGTACAGCAAGTGTAGTATGAATACGAATACAACATGTACCCAGTAAGTATCCAATCTAATCTCGAAAAAGTAGTGACGAGAGGTCGACTCCGACACTTACAATGGCCAACAATAATATACCGATAATATGATAAATTAAGGATTTTATAAGGCGACTGTAAACTCAATAACATGAAGCAGGTATAAACAATTCTTTTGATAATAGGAGATTTCCAACTTTATTTCCATCCTTTAACAATTTATATCTCCGGCCAATGAGGCCACGTCAATTATCAATAATTCCAAAATAATCAACTAAGTCATGCGCAAATCATGCGAGGTCGTACGGTCTGATCCAACATAAAAGTAAAATGTGCACTGCCGAGGGTCGAACTGCGCGAATCATAGATGCATCTAATTACCCCGCTCGCGAATCATACATGCGACGCGGTCAAACATAAATTTAAAGAATTACCCTGCTCGCGGATCATACTTGTGATGCGGTCAAATATAACTTTAAGGAATTACCCCGCTCGCGAATCATACTTGCGACGCGATTACACATAGATTTCTTAAGTTATTATAATACTCTTCCACTCTTTTCAAAATACAAAATTCAAATGAAAACTTTTAAGATCCCAATTATTCCTCAATTTCAACTCCTTTCAAAACATTTAATAAGCAAACTCAATCTCGCTGCTTCTCAAGGCAAGCAGTAAACATAAGTCAATAACAATATCAACAAGGCATGATGTAAGCCTAAACCTACCCGGACATAGGCATAGCTAGTAGCTACGTGCGGACTCTCGTCACCTCGCGCGTACCTAGCCCCAAAATTGAAGCACAAAATATTTTATTTCACCTATGGGGTTAATTCCCTATTACAAGGTTAGAAAGGAGACTTACCTCGCTCCAAAGTTCCATATTCGGCTCCCAAGCCCTTTCGATGACTCAAACCAATGCCCAACGCTCCAAGACTAGTCAATAATCGTGCAAACCCATAAATATATACTCAAATACTCATTATAATCCAATTTATAATAATTTCTAACCCCGATCAAAAAGTCGATAAAAATCACCCTCGGGCAACGTGCCCGGATTCCGAAAATTTTTGAAAATAAACTTTACACATAACACCAAGAACTCAAATATATAACTTATTCCAAATTCTATGTCAAATTTCGTGGTCAAAATCCAAGAATATAAATTTCTAGGTTTTTTCTTCAAGGCCCAAAATTTCTACCAATTTCCATGCTTAAATCCGTATAAAAATCATGTATTTAACTTGCAATAGGTGGGAATCACTTACCTTGACGTAGTTGAAGAAGATGGACCTCCAAAATCGCTCCAAGACTGGCTCCCATGGAGGAAATGAAGTGAAAATGAGCCAAACCCTTGTTTTATAGAGACACACTTCCCAGCCCGCACTTCCGCATCTGCGGTCCACCAGCCGCACTTGCGGCTCCGCACCTTCGAAAATCCATCACACGTGCGGTTCCCTCCAAGCTAGGCAAAATCCGCTTCTGCGGTCCCCCACTCTGTGCCTTCGCACCTGAGGGTACCCTTCCGCTTCTGCGACCCAGCTGCCCTCTTATTTTTCCGCTTCTGCGGAGCTCAGCTCGTATCTGCGGGCTCGCAGATGCAGAAATGCCTTCGCATCTACGGCCACCTAGCTCTGACCGAACGTCGTTTCTGCGACCACCTAGCCCCCACCTGCAAGCTCGCTCCTGCGGCCCTCTTCACGCAGGTGCGGTTACACCAGATGCGTAGCTGCTTCAGCTCTTTCTCCCAACTCAAATTCGATACGTTAACCACCCGAGGCCCCCCGGGACCCCGTCCAATCACACCAACCAGTTCCAAAACACATTACAAACTTAGTCGAGCCCTCAAATAACATCAAACAACGTTAAAACCATGAATCGCACTCCCATTCAAGCTTAATGAACTTTAGAACTTCAAACTTCTACATTTGATGTCGAGACCTACCAAATCACGTCCGATTGACCTCAAATTTTGCACACAAGTCATAATTAACATTACGAACCTACTCCAACTTTCGTAATTGGAATCCGACCCCGATATCAAAAAGTCCACTTCCTGTCAAACTTCTCAAAAACCTTCAAATTTCTAACTTTCGCCAAATGTTCCCAAAATGACCAACGGACCTCCTAATCCACTTCCGGATGCGCTCCCAATACCAGAATCACCATATGGAGCTATTCAGAGACTCGGAATCCCAAACGAATAACGATAACATTGAAATGCACTTCAACCCAATTTTATGAAATTCTTCCAAAATGCTAACTTCCACAATAGGCGTCGAAACACTCTCGGGTCATCCAAATCCCGATCCGGACATACGCCCAAGTCCGAAATCATCATACGAACCCGTTGGAACTTTCAAATCCTAATCCTGATGTCGTTTACTCAAAAATCCAATCTTAGTTAATTTTTCCAACTTAAAGCTTTTGAAATGAGAATTTTCTTTCCAATTCAACTCTGAACTTCCCAAAATTCAATTCCGACCACGTGTACAAGTCGTAATACCAGAAGTGAAGTTGTTCTTGGCCTCAAATCGCCAAACAATGCGGTAGAGCTTAGAATGACCGGTCGGGTCGTTACTTTCTCTCCTACTTAAACATACGTTCGTCCTCGAACGTGCTAAGAGCTGCTCTAGAGTTGTCAGAAATCAATATTTAACACCTCGTGCACCTACCCGTGCTACCACAACTCAATTGAGCATATCAGCTCCAGGTAATCTAAAGATTTTCCCTTTTACTTAGCTAAATAGGCCTTAGAGCTCAATTCCAACATCCAGATTTCTCTGCCAGGCCTGCTTCCATCATACGAACACCGTATCAATCTCTATGCGATGTACCAAATACATGTTTGCATACCTTTGCTGAATCCATACTATGCACTGCATAACCGTAATAACATCCTTTGATAACAATAGCCGATATTTCACGAATTTGGTGCTCGCAATGCACCTTATGACATATATAAGTC
This sequence comes from Nicotiana attenuata, assembly GCF_001879085.1. Classification (NCBI taxonomy): domain Eukaryota; kingdom Viridiplantae; phylum Streptophyta; class Magnoliopsida; order Solanales; family Solanaceae; genus Nicotiana; species Nicotiana attenuata. The sequence goes on from NC_031995.1 coordinate 29,829,595, forward strand.
TTGTTCTAACTCTTGTAGTATTGCAACGATGGAAGAGATATGCAGAAACTCATGATCAACTGCTGAGTCAATAATTCATTGAGTTCCTTCTCTTGACAAGATCCATTGCCTCATTATGAGCCAAATAACTATATTTGCTCTTTAATATACTTCATATAAATTCGATCGCACTGATCCCAATTTCAAAAATCTCGTCTCACCCGGTACATGTTTCTCAGGCGATGGGCCACCTCAGACACTGCAAAAAGCCTCATATGATGCCACAGAGTGCTAACAAACCACAACCTTGAATGTGATACGTAAGGAGAAATGAGCTTTGGAAAGGACTTCCCAACCCACGTAACTAATTTAATAAGCAAAAAGATGTTGTGAACCTTCCTCATAAATGAGAAGCAAAACACACAAGAATAGATATAGGAAACTGTACTCAACATCACATTGTTGCGGCGTGCAACCCGATCCACACATGATACTGTTGCGGCGTGCAACTCGATCCATCTATGATACCCTTGGCGGCGTGCCACCCGATCCACACATAATAATCTATAAAGGAAATACTAACGAGCTAAAATGCTCATACCTGTGAAATACCGAATATCAACCACTAGCATGCGAAGTGCATAATACAAACCTTGGGGAGACGGATAGCGTCATGCACTACAAAACTCAAGCACAACTAAGGTGCGATATATGATCTGAATCTCGAGAGCCATCCTACTCACATAACACCATCGATACGCGGAACCTCAACGCGTATGAAATCATTAAGCCGTTTCACAACTCACACGGCACAATATAGTATTACATGAAATAGGCGGCGACGAAATAACATCCAACTTCCGAATACTCCTCCACAAGGACCGCTATGCTAAAATGAACACATCCGGCCCGATATAGAGCCCACATTCATATCTAGATCCATCCACGGACCTCAAGTCGATTCTGACCGTACTGCACTAGGCTAATAACCTTTCAAGGATCCAGTGTAACCCTTTTTTTCCCATGACACACAAGAATAGCCGCCAAATCTGAAACAAACATCCTCAGTTCACAACCAAATGAACCGAGCGCCCATCAGACATAAATTCTTACATCAACGATAGTACCAAAATCTCCATACTTGGTTTCCATCTTTAATCATTTAAGTGACTTCCTGTCAAACATATACAACCTTTCCGTGGGACACACTCCCCCGACCTTCCGCACCAGACAACGAGTCTGCACATCCATACTACCGGCCACACCAACGCTGTAAAGCGATTTAAGAATACGCAATCAGTATGCAAAGCCTCTTCACACCAGACACCGATCTCAGGTGACGCCAAAAATAATACCAACTGACTCTAACCATCTGATTCTTTTCTTGCTCATCCGAGCTCGTGACTTTTTTGTCAACACCGAACCGAACCCTTGATCCTCAACTTCCAAATCCCATGCTACTCACTGTACTTAATCATGCTAATGCGCAAAAGCACAAAAATTTTATCATAACTCCTGAACCACTAATAGGGTAAACACTTCATCATATAGAAATCTTTTACTCAGCTCATTTCAAGAGAACCATTGCAACACGCAGCCAAATTGCAATAATCGCAGAAATACAAACCTCGAGTAGTGGTTTAAACCACCATAATCCTTCCGGGATCCTTCTAAACATAACAAGCCATAATATTCGAATGGTTCCAAATAAAGTCAATTACGGCGGCCATCAAGCCCCGCACATACCGCCACAATTCACATATATAACTTAACACGCTGAAGGAACTGATCATTGCCACCATCGTGCCAATTCAACCGCTGCTAACCGATCCGACTTCTTCTAATTTATTCTTAATTTGCCTTAGAAATAATAATAATAGCTTCAATCATAATCTGCTGCAAAAGCTCGATACTCAACAATACTATAGACTCGAAATCCTTAGGCACCACACTTTAACCTTTGAATCCACTAGGACCGTTGCTGAGAGTCGCTTACTCTGACTTGCTCCCAAATATAATCAACTACAAGGCTCTGCTAGCACATGAACACTCTCTCAAGGAAGCACCTGGCTGTATCACCTTTCTTGTGAATCACCTCTACACGAAGCATAAATCCTAAGTCTTCCCAAAGCCTGGACACAATTGACAAGGCCAATTATAGCATACATTCCTCAAATCCTTTGCTCAAATCACCACTGATATTTTCTTCCATTAGTCGTAATAACCCACCAATATGCCGATAACTAGAAACCTCACAAGTAGATAACCATACCATCCAATCATAGGCTCTGGGGCTCTCCCACTTAGCTTGAAGCTACCCTTGCATAACCTGGAACCCGCCAAGATTCTTCCTTCATCGTTGACATGATCTTGCACAATTAACCCGCCAAATTCCTCAAAGTTATTTCTATTAACATTTCACGAACACTCTAAATCACTAGCCACCTTTACATATTTGACCTCTTACCGAATGGATTGTAGAATTCTTCGTAGAAGCTGCGTCAACACCACGCGACCGCTAATCCGCTCACAGGAGATAACCCACATATGGAACTACCTGTCGACCTCCTCCAATGACGCTACGCTGAGTACAATTACTACAAGATTGGTAACCCATCCTGAGCCCGTGATCATTCACCAGCTATACAAGTCCGTTCACTCTGCATGAACATCAACTAAAGGTGTGACAATACATTCCAATCCAAAGTCATGTGGTATCCTTCTTCATATCAAGCAACTCCTTTCTGTTGTATCCAATCTCCCGCCATATAATAGCCAATGTTCCAAATTAAGTCCGTAGACCTACATGAATCCCAAATCACTCTAAACTTTTCTCAAGGTGTGTAATCATCCTACCACATAACCCATATGCTACGCTGCCACTCTCCCATTTTGGTTAAACCCTCTCCCTTAAGCAACTACTCGACTCCTGCTTTATACGCCTGGCCTTCTAGAAATTTAACCACAGCATGACGCCTCCCACATGTCCTTCCTCATCCTTCGCCGCCCAGTTATTTCCTTAAATCAAAATTTATCTTGGTAGCACTTGAACCAATAGATTTTTACTAACTTTAAATCTTTCCGAGAATCATCTTTCTCGAGCCATCAACACTAGGAACGCCGATTCGAGTAAACCTGAGTAAACCTCCTTTCAAGTCATTCACTGCCCCGACATATAGGCAAGCATCTTATCATCACATCAATACTGTGCGATAACAACTAATGAGCATCATAGCAACCTGTGTATAGCCTCAAAGCTCTCAAAAGTACAGCTACTGAGCTGAAATGACAGGATATCCTTTTGCAAGTCTACGACTATAGCCCAATCAACTACGCAAGGCGAAACATCCTGCACCGCACCTGTAGTACCATTACAATTCCTCAATTCTCGATCGGTAGCAAGCGCTTCACGTCGCATAAGATAGAATAGGAAGAAATAAAGACATAAGCCTCAAAGGAATCAAATCGCACGATGAGGAATCAAGAAGGGAAGTGCTCCTAACAGCCCTGTAGCATCTAGAAGATAAGTATAGACGTCTCCGTACCGATCCGCAAGACTCTACTAGATTTGCTCGTGACTCGTGAGACCTAAGTGAACTTACAGCTCTGATACCATGTTGTCACGATCCAAAATCCGCTAAAGATCGTGATGGCGCCGGACACCATTTTCAAGCAAGACAACACTAAATGGTTAATTAAACTCTCGTTTTACTATTTTTGAAATCAAATAGTAATAAAATGAACTTTACAGAATAAATAATAATATTTTCCCAATTTCAATACTAAATATCCCATAATCATCCCAGAACCCGGTGTCACAACTGCATGAGCACTTGCTAGGAATTTAAAATACAATACAATAACTGTCCGGAATACAAATTAGGACATAAGAGAAAATACAAGTACTCTGAAGGAGACTGTGTTGGCTGCGGATCGTCTCATAATATCCAGCTCACCTAAGCCCCCGTATCAACCACGTCGTTACGCCCACAAGGCCACTAGACATACATGTGCCTGCGCAGCAAGTGTAGTATGAGTACGAAAAAAACGCGTACCCAGTAAGTATCCGGTCTAATCTCAAAAAAGTAGTGACGAGATGTCGACTCCGACGCTTACTATGGCCAATAATAATATATCGATAATATGATAAATTATGGATTTTATAAGGCGACTGTAAACTCAATAACATGAAGCAGGTAAACAATTCTTTTGTTAACAGGAGATTTCCAACTTTATTTCTATCTTTTAACAATTTATATCTCCGGCCTATGAGGCCACATCAATTATCAATAATTCCAAAACAATCAACTAAGTCATGCTCAAATCATGCCGAGGTTGTACGACCCGATCCAACATAAAAGTAAAATGTGCACTGCCGAGGATCGAACGACGCGAACCATAGATGCATCTAATTACCCCACTCGCGAATCATACATGCGACGCGATCAAACATAAATTTAAGGAATTATCCCGCTCGAGGATCACACTTGCGACGCGGTCAAATATAAATTTAAGGAATTACCCCGCTCGCGAATCATACTTGCGATGCGGTTACACATATATTTCTTAAGTTATTATAGTATTCTTTCATTCTTTTCAAAATACGAAATTCAAATGAAAACTTTTAAGATCCCTATTTTTCCTCAATTTCAATTAATTTCAAAATATTTAATAAGCAAACTCAATCTCGCTCCTTCTCAAGGCAAGCAATAAACATAAATCAATAACAATATCAACAAGGCATGATGTAAGCCTAAAACTACCCGGACATAGACATAGCTAGTAGCTACGAACAAACTCTCGTCATCTCGCGCGTACGTAGCTCCCACAAATAGAAGCACATAATAATTTAGTTCACCTATGGGGTTAATTCCCTCTTACAAGGTTAGAAAGGAGACTTACCTCGCTCCGAAGTTCCATATTCGGTTCCCAAGCCCTTTCGACGACTCAAACAGATGCCCAACGCTCCAAGACTAGTCAATAATCGTGCAAACCCATAAATATAAACTCAAATACTCATAATAATCCAATTTATAATGATTTCTAACCCCGATCAAAAAGTCGATAAAAATCACCATCGGGCCCACGTGCTCGAATTCCGGAAATTTTCGAAAATAAACTTCACCCATGACACCACGAACTTAAATATATAACTTATTCCAAATTTCATGTCCAATTTCATGGTCAAAATCCAAGAATATAAATTTCTAGGTTTTTTCTTCAAGGCCCCAAATTTCTACCAATTTTCATGCTTAAACCCGTATATAAATCATGTATTTAACTTGCAATAGGTGGGAATCACTTACCTTGACGTAGATGAACAAGACGGAGCTCCAAAATCGCTCCAAGAACGGCTCCCATAGAGGAAATGAAGTGAAAATGAGCCAAACCCTCATTTTAAAGAGACACGCTGCCCAGCTCGCACTTCCGAATCTGCGGTCCACCAGCCGCACTTGCGGCTCCACACCTGTGAAAATCCATCGCATGTGCGGTTCCCTCCAAGGTAGGCGAAATCTGCTTCTGCGGTCTCCCACGCGCTTATGCGCCTTCGCACCTGCGGGTGCCCTTCCGCTTCTGCGACCCAGCTGCCCTCTCCATTTTCCGCTTCTGCGGTGCTCATCTCGCATCTGCGGCCACCCAGCTCTAACGAAACGTCGCTCCTGCGACCACCCAACTCTGACCAAACTTCGCTTCTGCGACCACCTAGTCGCACCTGCGGGCTCGCACTTGCGGCCCTCTTCATGCAGGTGCGGTTACACCAGATGCCCACCAGCTGCTTCAGCTATTTCTCCCAACTAAAATTTGATCCGTTAACCACTCGGAATCCACCCGCGGCCCCAGGGACTCCGTCCAATCACACCAAGTAGTTTCAAAATACATTACGAACTTAGTCGAGCCTTCAAATCACATCAAACAATGTTAAAACCATGAATCACACTCCCATTCAAGCTCAATGAACTTTAGAACTTCAATCTTCTACATTCGATGTCGAGACCTATCAAATCATGTCCGATTGACCTCAAATTTTGTGCACAAGTCATAATAAATTACGGACCTACTCCAACTTTCGGAATCGGAATCCGACCCCGATACCAAAAAGTCCACTTCCGGTCAAACTTCTCAAAAACCTTCAAATTTCTAACTTTCGCCAAATGATCCCAAAATGACCTACGGACCTCCGAATCCAGTTCCGGACGCGCTCCCAATACTAGAATCACCATACGGAGCTATCCCATACTCGGAATCCCAAACGGACATCGATAACATTGAAAAGCACTTCGACCCAAATTTATGAAATTCTTCCAAAAAGCTAACTTCCACAATAGGCGCCGAAACGCTCCCGATTCATCCAAAACCCGATCCGGACATATGCCCAAGTCCGAAATCATCATACGAAACCGTTGGAACCTTCAAATCCCGATTCCTAGGTTGTTAACTCAAAAATCCAATCTTAGTAAATTTTTCCAACTTAATGCTTTCGAAATGAGAATTTTCTTTCCAATTCAACTCCGAACTTTCCGAAATTCAATTCCGATCACGCGTACAAGTCGTAATACCTGAAGTGAAACTGCTCATGACCTCAAACCGCCGAACGACGCGCTAGACCTCAGAACGACCGGTCGGGTCATTACATGAATACACAATTGCAACCATAAAGTTACATATGATGTTTCGGGTATTATCAAAGTAGTAGTATTGAGAAAATTGAATGGGAAATAAATTGTAGCATTTCGTTATAATCTTATGCACTTAGTGCTTACGCTAACTCATTAAATACTCTCTCAATTTCATTTTACGTGAATCTATTTCTTTTTTAGTTCTTATCAAAAAGATTGTTCACTTTTTATATTCGAAAACAATTTATTTTTATGCAATGATTTATAGCCACACAAAATATATGTGCGTCATTTTACATCACAAATTTAAAAGTCTGCTTTTTTTTTTCCTTAAATTTCGTGCATAATCAAATAAATTCACATAAATTAAAACGATGGAAGTATATAATATGTCTTTATAATACTGTTTTTCTAATTATAAGTAATGAATGAATACACATATTCGTATCAAATGATATTTGATGGAAGTGAAGAAAGTTGTGAGGAGTGGGGTGGGGGGGGTGCTTCGGGGGTGTTAGTCACTTTTATTCTTTGCATTTGTTTTTGGAATTAGTGTAGTGATGATAGCAGTGCCAGCTGCAACTTTTGCCAGGCGCACTCAATATTGTTCCATCTTTTCTTTATTTATGCTTTGCTTCTTTATAGCTACCGATTTCATTTTAGACTTCAATTCTTCTTTTAGGGTACACTTCACTTTAGATCCTCAACATGCGTGCCATATTACTGTACCTGTTTATCATTTTACAAAACAAAAAAATATTCTACAACTGGATCCAATCCAAATAGGGTATATCATTTAAAAGAAGCATATACTAAAATGTTTTCTGCAGTGGTTTACAAATTAAATATAGAGGTTAATCAGAATGTTACAATTAGAAAACTATAAAAAGGAATGCTAGCAGGTGAGATCTGCTGCAGACACATCCCAGAATATCCTCTTTTTGAATGTTTTATTTACTTCAATTTGCTGATAAACAGTTGTCTTCCAATAAGTACCATTAATGTATTCGTAATTAAACCCCTCAGAAAATGTATCCTCCACTTAATAGAGAAAAATACTTTGTGTACACCCTACAATCAAATAATTTTCGACGGGGTAAAGTTTTTCTGGATGGTGATTCAAATCTTCATAATTGAATTTCTCTATTCATTGAATTAAAGTAAAAAAAAAAGATTCTACTGTTTGATTCGTCTTATGTCAAATCTTAATAATTGATCTGCTCTATTCATTGACAAAACAAGAGAATGATTTTAATCCTTGTAGTTTTTAGGTTTTGGATTAATAGCTTGTTTGGCCAAGCTTCTTTTTGGGCCAAAATTGCTTCTTTTTTTTTGTCAAAAACATTTTTGGTCAAAAATTGAGGTGTTTGACCAAGCATTTGGAAAGAAAAAAAGTACTTTTGAGGAAAAGCAGAAGCAGTTTTGAAGAAGCAGAAAAAAGTAGTTTCTCTCCAAAAACACTTTTCTGAGAAGCACTTTTGAGAAAAAATTACACTTGGAAGCAGTTTTCAAAAGCTTGGCCAAACACTAATTACTGCTCAAAAGTGTCTTTCTAATTAATTAGTCAAACACAAATTACTTCTCACCAAAAGCATTTTTTTTAAAAGTACTTTTGAGAAAAGCACTTCTCAAAATAAGCTGATTTTAGAAGCTTGGCCAAACGGGCTATAAGAGCAGAGTGTTCTTTTGTTAACAAGGGAATATAGAGTTCGGAACCAAAATGTGGTTCCTTTTGACTCAAATGACCGAAATGTGTGGAGAAAAAACAATAGTTACAAAAATATATATAGCGTCTTTTTAAAAAACGCTATACTTTAACGGCCGTTTGGCCAGTTAAGTATAGCGTCTTTCAAAAAGACGCTATATATATTGCGTTTTTTACTAAAACACTATACATATTAAGTGGGCCCACAAATAATTCTTCTGTGGTTAATTGACATAACAATAATTCAACTAGGTATAGCATTTTTTTTAAAAACGCTATACCTCTAATAATTGCACCTCCGAGCTGGTTTTTGCCTTATTTAAAGAGGTGAAGGATTTTGTGAAAAACCATTCATAAACATATTCAAGTGTTCTGAAATTTTTCATTGTTAAGTTGTTTTGCATTTTGCCATAATGTCTGAAGAGCGAAAAATTAGGATTTCATTATATTTGGGGGGGGGGNGGGTGAGGTTGTGGTGGCGAATAACTCATTAAGCTATAGTTTATCTCCACAGTGTCATGTTAAGTTGCCACTTACAATGGAGTACGATGGATTGGTATCGTTGTTATGTAATAATATGAGTGTGAACAAACGTTCGGTGAATCTTAAAATAACCGGAATATATCCGTATTCTGTGACTCCGCAAGGGGTTGCTTGTTATGCCGCGTTTAATATCGAAGACGATGAAACTCTGAGAGATTTTTTGGGGATTCTAGATGAATAAAGAGAATTTATTGTGATAAAATTGTTAGAAATCTACGTCAAGGCTGAAGACCTTCGCAATAATGAGGTTGCGCAAAGTAGGGAAACCGCTCAATCATCGGGTGGTTATTTTGGAGCAGTTTTAGCCGAACAGGTTCCGGCTGAAAGAGTTTGGCCGGATCTGAACTTATCTCCACGGGCGAATGAGGAGCGAGAAAATAGTTTATCCCCTAATATACATAATCCACAAGACGAGTGGTAAACTTCAATTATCCTTTATGTTACGATGTATATTTTTGTGTATTGTATTTGTATTAAGACTCATATATTCCATCGGGGGTACCGACCAGATATGAATTTTACAAGTTATGAGCCAATGGCCAGTTGGAATATGCCTAGTTTTGGTGTGTTGAATCTTGGTGATCCATCCGGTAGTCAGCATCAACAAGATAATGTGCATTATGGGATATCAACACATTATGATTTGTAAGTGAATACATAAAGTTATATGTATTGTTTGGACCAATTTCAGTAACTTATTATTTCTTCGGTTGTGCAGTGAAAACGAGCAACTTGATGGTCCTGTCCTCACTCAATTGCCCGTAGACAATGTATTTACTCAGGATTAGCGATTATGACAACAATGCCGATGAGTCTAGAGATGACACACCATACCCTGACGGGGTGATGATGAAAAGGTTTGACGAGGGAGAATGCTCCACCTCCCGTTAGACAAGTGTACGAGTCACACGTGTCGTTTCATTCAAGGCATATTCCCTACCTTGATCATTTGCCAAGTAAGCCAGACGTAGATGCCCTCACAAGGGATATTGACAAAATTCAGACAGCAATGTGGGATGAATCTAGACCAACGGTGCTATCAAAGGGCATGCTTTTTCCTAAGCAGGGTGGTAAAAATGTACAACGTAAAAAGAGTGTCGTGAGATGATCGTATGGGAGTCATCTCCGGATGTATACAAGGTTGATTGCCGTAGATGGTTTACGGGTTGTAACGGGATGCTGCGTGCGACAAAGAAGAAAACAAATATGTGGAAAGTGGGTAAATACATTAGCACCCACAATTGTGAAATGGACACATTCAGTGGGAATCACTTCAACTTGGATGTTGACTTGATTTCTCTTCTCTTGATTCCACATATTGAAGCGTCCATAAGGTAGAAGATCAAAGGGTGTATTACATCCGTCCACCAGGAATATAGGTGTACTATTACCAAAAGAAAGGCATATCTCGAGCGCAAACGTGCATTTGAAATTGTATATGGTGACTGGGATAAGTCATTTACATCTCTACCCAAGTACATGGCCGCATTGCAACGCTTTAACCCTGGGACTGTTGTTGAATGGGAGCTTGAGCGGAGTGCAGGAATACCAGAATATATATTCAGATACGTGTTCTGGGATTTAAACCAGCAATTAATGGTTTTGTGCATTGCCGCCCTGTAATATCCATAGACAGTACTCATGTCTATGGAAAGTATGATATTAAGCTGTTGATCGCCATTGCAGTAGGTGCCAATGGACAAATATTTCCCCTAGCTTTTGCCATCTATGCCAATGAAAGCCAAGAGACGTGGACGCTATTTTTGAACCACTTGATGGAGCATGTTGTCAAACAACGTTCAGGTATTTGTCTAATGGGGTATATTAAGTTCTATAGAGCATTTGCCTGAATGGCAGGAACCGTATACCACCATTACTATGTGAGGCACCTGAATGCCAATTTCCAGAAGAAATATCCCAATAAAGACTTGCATGATTTAATGTGGATGGCTACAACTGATCACCAGGAGTGCAAACTTAGGAGGCGCATGAAATCGATCCGGCAGGATGACGAAAGAGCCTATCAATGGTTGATGTGACATGAGCTTCACAAGTGGACATTGCATGCGGATAGTGGCAGACGATGGGGAACCCTGACTACAAATGTGTCAGAGTCTTTCAATGGGTTATTCAAGTCTGCACGTGGATTGCCTGTCACCGCCATGGTGCGGATTTCATTCAAACAGATGGCATAGATGTTTGTTGAAAGGCATAGAGGTGCTTCGGAATTGATAGAGAGGGGTGTTGAATTGATGCCAATACCAATGAAAAGATTTGATAAATACAGGAGGCGAGCACATTGGCATTTATTTTTACAGTATTGCAACGAGCGAAATATTTTTGAAGTTCGCACCGCTATCCATCAAAATCGGGAAATAATATACACACCGTAAATAAAGCCAACAGGTTGTGTTCTTGTGAGAAATGGTCCATGTACCATATGCCATGCTCACATGCCATCAAGTGCTTTCGACATACAGGTTTAGGGCCAACCAACTATGTCGATAAGCAATATAGTGTTGCTGCATACTTAAACATATATAGTGGGCAGTTGCAGCCAGTGGGTGCTAAGCATTATTGGCCACCGAAACCATTTAAAATGGTGTGTAACAACGACTATTCGCGTAAGCTACAAGTGCAAAAAATAACGCGTACAAATGGATATTGGTGATACAGTTTATGCGCGTAAATGTGGCATATGCTCGCGAACAGGACACGACCATCGTAAATGTCCTTCAGCTAGTTTGGGTGGCGGTGGTAATCTAGCTCCTGGTGGAAGTTCATCTAATGTGCCCAACTATCAAGGATACACATAGTGTTTTGTTTATCTTGTTTGTAATGTGGTTGTAATAAGTGTATATACTTGTTTATCTTGAAGAATGTATGAAATAAAATTATGTTTCCATTGCTGTTAAATCATATTGATATTTACCATTAATACTTCAGTACAACAATCTAACACAAACCCATTTAAACAACCAAAAAAATTGTCATTCGCCATTATCGTCGTTGTTTGACACTATTTCATTGTCACTGTCTTCAACTTCTTCGTCAACATCGTGTATGTACCCCTCGGGACCGAGGGCGCCGTAATCTAGGCCCTAGTTGACACACATTTCTCGTATTTCATCGCTATCATCAAGAAGACCACTTGCCTAATTTCTACAACAATTTGGGACACCTACGTCCAATGTTTGTGGTAGAAACATAGGTAGTACCTCGCGCTCGACACGTGTTGGGAAAACAGGATAATCATTGTCTCTATGCAATTTATCATTTTCTAATAAATCTCAGTACTGATCCTCCGTTCGTCTCAAGAAGTTAAGATCATCTATTGCATGATGAACATCAAGTAACTTTTCCATCTCTAGAATCTCCTTCATCAGATGCCTAATCACTTCTGGTTCATCTTTGTGTGTGTTTGTTTGGAAGGCTGCAGATAGTGCTTGTGGCACAACAAGCCCATTCCAGCAACACAGTTCTTCGTAATCACACTGTTTTGAGTAAAGGGGAACCCATTGTAGTTTTTCGCCCAAATTCGCATACCTTCAGGCTTTGTAGAATGCGCCTCGCCCTCAATAATGTGCCCTGCGACTTTGAGACAGTGTGTATATTGATAGGTTGATTTTCCAAGGTACGGAGAACACCATACCACTTGTCATCACTCAAGTCAGTGTAGCAACCTAGCATATTTTTTTCAAGGTAGGGATCGATAGTGTTAAGACGTGATCCATGGGGATCTGTTGAACTTCTTTCACCATTTTGCTCTTTTTGAACCACTTGTTAAATGTTTGTGGTATTTTTTAAAGGATGTTGTAATGTTTATTCAAAAGGTCTTTGAAATACATATGACTTGGTTCAGCTTAAGAAGCTTTCATATACCCGAAATAATCATTAGCACACGAAGCATAACGCGGTTACATACCACGTTATCTGTATTATCTTGTCGACCTGATATAGCTGCGGCTCTGCAAAAGCGGTCTTCTGGAAAAGTTGTATTGTACCGTAAAGAATCATTAGCACGCGAAGCATAGCGCGGTTACATACCACGTTATGTGTATTGTCTTGTCAACCTGATAAAGTTGTCGTTCTACAAAAGTTGCTCGCCTAGAAAAGGTGTATTGTACCGTAAAGAATCATTATCACGCGAAGCATAGCACGGTTACATACCACGTTATGTTTGTTGCCTTGTCTATAAATAACTAGCGCATTTTAGTTATTATCTGCGCTTAACAACAACAAATAGCAACACTTTCCATAAAAGCACAGTGTTTTTTCATTAACAAATGTCTGAACGCAATGACCAACCAATGTGCTATTGTGGCAAATGCTGTATGATGAACTCATATTGGTCCGATGGTCATGCTGGGCGCAGATACTGGATGTGTATAAACAAGTTTGGAGGCAATGACGAAAATTATTGCGATTTTGAGGAATGGTATGTTGAACCCATTGCGCAGGAATGCTACAAAAAAATTTTGCAGTATATTTGGAATATGAACAGTGAATACCGATGCCGTGAGTCTGAAATGAAACGAGAAACTGCGAAATTGCAAGAGAAACTAAAAGAGGCGGAAGAAGAAAAAAATAAGCTGGAAGAGAAATTTAAGTGGTTGGACCAGAGAATACTAGGCGGTAGTGACTAACTAATGACATGTATGTGTTGAGTGTGGTATTTTATCTTTATGTTTTTCGTGTCTTATATTTTCATTTGTTGTAATGAATTTAAATTATGTTGCTATGTTCGTGATTCTGTTGTAGTATTAAAATAACGAAGAGCCGGAGAAATAAAAACATAATGCACATATAATGAAAACAATAAAAATATTTTTCATTATTTATTGATTGTCATATGTACATAAAATATAAAAAAAACAACGTGTCCCACATCCTTTATGCTTTAAAGCAGCCGCTGGCCTCAGGCGCATCCCATCCCGCCCGGAAACACTATCAGGATCATCCTCACCAGGAGGGGCCATCGGTGCAGCAGTAACCTACAAAATAATGACATATTTAAGTATATGAAATATATAATAGTAATGTAAGGGTTGATTGCATAAAAACAATTAAAATGTCTTACCACGGTCGCAGCGGGCTCCTCAATATACTCATCCGTCGCAGGTATGTGAGTATCGCACCTAGTGGCCTCTACGACGGGCGAGGATGATGGCTTCAAAAAAATATGCTTTAAATATTTATGACTAATCAATGAGATAAACACAAAAATTAAGTAATAGTAATACAAACTAACCAAACCCTGTGGAAGATCCTCAGCATCCCTCAGTGGTGAGCTATAACTAAGTCGGCGCCCACTATCCACATCTCGTATCGGACGAGCATCAACAGCCGTCGATGCCTCTGGAAGGTCAGGAAAATACGCATCCCAGTCCTGTGAGTTAAAGGTCGTGCCCGCGATCAACAATGGAGCTGACGGGGTCACCTGCGAAGTCCCTGGAGTAAGCCACATGCTAAATGACAAGATATCGCTAGGATCAGGGTGATCACCCGGCTGATCAACTCCAGCATCCTCAACAGGTGCCTCAACTCCCCCTTGCTGGGGACAACCTCCTCGCCGATCCCCACCTCCTCGCCGACCACTACGACCTCGTGGGACACCCCTATCTAGTGGGACAGCCCTACCTCGTGGCACACCCCTGCCACGTCGACCACGTTTAGGGTGCACTGCTGGCCCACGATGGTACTGCCCTGGCGCCATATAATCAGCCTCGTGTGCTAAGCGCTCACTATCTCGGGCTCGCTACAGTGTTCGGGCAGCCAAATCTGAAACCTGCCGGCCATAGTCGTTCAAAGCGGTCGTTCCCTCGCCGGCATGCTGCTGCATCTGCGGTCCCAACTGGTGGAACATATGTAGTCCAGTAATCTGCACAACATGTAAAATATTAATTGCAAAACGATAATGTTAACGTTATAACTAAGTATTCATTAAACGGTAATGTTACCAAATAACATACCAGCACCTCAAGTCTCCCGGCGTATGGAACGAACCGACCGCCAGCGCGATGAATGGGATTCCCGATGATAAGTCAGGTAATGCTGCGGTACCAGCCGATATACGTATACTCATCATCCATAAGATGGGCTGGAGGGGGTGGTGGAATAAGGTCATGCCGCTGGTCCCAACTCTCGATATGCGCCTCTAGCCATGCCTCATATGCCTGGTCAACCTTCGAACGATCATCTCGCTGGTAATGAGTCCTAACCTAAGCGGGCGATGGAGGTACATGCTGCGGTCGACCAAATTGGTGAAGAACTCGCTCGGTGGCATGATGCTCGACAATATCGAGACATACCAATGGGATGGAAGAGCTCCACATAAGTCGCTTGGTCGAGCAATAAACGGGCAAACTAGCTATTAGCGCGTCGCTGTAGGGCGTCCAAATGAACTATCACGTAAAAATAGGAACCGTGAGTATCTGCATCACATATAAATCCAAGACAAGTAAATTTAAGTATAGAATTACCTGCACGTCCTCCAGCAAATCTAACAAATCTCTGCAATACGGGAGATTATGTCGAGCCTCGTACTCGCGTCCGTATCCCCGCCTCTTAACCCACCTCCTAGCCAAAGGGAGAAACGGTGGAGGTGGTGAATCCTAAACTATGGGTGGTAGAGGTGGATGAAACTGCAGGAACCGCTCCCAGGCCCAAACCTAATATACAATTTGGACGTAAAATTTAAGGTATATTTAATGATGTATGTTATAATGAAGAGAGTATTTGTCTATATTTTCATATGCAGCAACGGCATGAATCCTGCAATGTCTCGCCGGGTGCCCATGCATGCCCGGCACATCTGCCGGTACAAGTTACCAAGAACAGCAGCACCCCAGCTGTACTGAGGTAAATCATCTAGCAGCTCAAGATGATGAAGAAATCTCAAGCTGACTAGGTTTCCCGAAGTGTTCGGGAAAAATACGACTCCAAACATAAGCAGCATCAACGACCTCGTGTACCACCTAATATGAAGCTCCGGTGTATCATGATCAATGTCATCATGGATGGTCTCCAAATACTGCCGGATGGGCGTCAACAAAATACGACTAGCCCCAACCAATAAACCCTCATCCTCTGGCCGGAAACCGGTGAGCCGCTGCAAAGTTTCCAACTACTGAGCTCCCGCATATTCTCTCATGCCTCGCGGCAAAGCAACATCAAGTCCATCAACCGGCAGTCCACAAAGGACCTCCACGTCCTGCAGTGTGATAGTGGCCTCGCCAATGGGAAAATGGAATGTGTGCGTCTCTGGTCGCCACCGCTCTATCAAAGCTGAGAGCAACGACCAATCCAGCTGCAGCCGGCCGAACTCAATGATGCTATAAAAGCCCGTATCCTACAGGAGTCTGACTACACGGGGATGGAGTTGGTGTTCCTTAAGAAAGTCCCAGACATCGTCTATCCCCCTAGAACGTAAAGTCTGGGCAGATAACTTCCCCTCCCATATGTAGGAAGACCTATGCTCGGCCTGTAGCTGTAGTAGCTCTAGGGAGGCAGGTCCCGGATGCAAAGGCGGAACCTCCATGACGACTACTGTAAATTGAACAAAATTAATTACATTATTTTTTTTTCCACTGCTTAAATATATTGCAATACCTTGAATACAAAATTTTATTCGATATTCTTACTATATTTTAATATGTTAGTTTTATTATTTTATATGTTTGTTAGTTATTCACCTATTCTTTAATACACATGATTTAATTATTAATATTCACATTTTGGTTCTGGACACAATATTTGCAGCCCAGTAGCACCGATGTATCCTGAATCCTTATGTTCATGCTGAGAATTTTTTTCGATTTTTAACTTAACAGGTCTGTTATTTTATATGTTAGTTTTATTATTGTATATGTTAGTTTTATTATTTAATATATTAGTTTTTTTATTTAATATGTTAGTTTATTATTGTATATGTTAGTTTTATTATTTAATATGTTAGTTTTATTATTAATATGTTAGTTATATTATTTAATATATTAGTTTTATTATTTAATATGTTAGTTTATTATTGTATATGTTTGTTTGTTTGTTATTAACTTATTTTTTTACTATACTAAAATTAAATAATTAATTTTCATAACTATACAAATTTAATTATTAAATAATTACATTTTGGTTCCGGACACAATATTTGAGATCCAGTAGCAGTAATGTATCATAATTCTTATGTTCTTGCGTTTGTTGACTATAATTAGAGATAACTTGTGTTTGAATATCAGCTTTTTGACGTATTTTGGGAAGAAGAGATACTTAAATGATTCATTTCTATAACTACAAGGATACTACGCTAAAGGGCACTACGTTTTACTACGCTAAAAGGTCACTACATTACAAATACGAACACTACATTAGGCCACAAGGTACCACTAATGATACTAAAGTAAAAATTATCTAGTTTACTAGTCTTTTAGCAAATTAATAATCTAAACCGAATAAAAATAACAAATCAATTAATCACAAAAAACAATCACGAAATTACATATACCACAGTATAAAGTAACTAATTAACATTTTTTTAACAACTAATAACAATTTCTATATTTTACAAATTATTTTAGCACACTGATAGTATAGCCGAATAAAAAATAACAAATTAGTTAAACCGTAAAACAATCAAAAAATAACATAGAGCACATAAAAAAATAACTAATATGCATTTGGTATGCAAGTTTTATCAAAAACAAAATCGAAATACCTCAATTTAAGTTTTTAGGAAAGTGGAGATTTTGTGATTTTGAGTCGAAACAATCAACAACGTCCGAGATAACTCATTAGCTAGCACGTGGGACCGAGAATCTATACTATATGTGGGACGGGTGGGCTCCACTCAAGCTTTTAGTGTTTAAAAATGGAGGGGGAAGGGGGTGGGGCGACCGTTCTGTTTCTGTTTCTGTTAGGTGACGCTACAGTATAACGTCTTAACAAAAGACGCTATATTTTCCCGTTTTTTTTAATTCAGATATAGCGTCTTTTTGAAAGACGCTATACTTAACTGGCCAAACGGCCGTTAAAGTATATTGTCTTTTAAAAAAATGCTATATATATTTTGGTAACTATTTTTTTCCACACATTTCGGTCACTTGAGTCAAAAAGAACCACATTTTGGTTCCGGACTCACCTGCAGTCAAAGAGCAGCGCACACGGTAAACTCCGCTCCTGTGTAATATACCTCAAAGCATACAGAAGTTTAAACTACACTATACAAGTTGCTCGATCGAGGAATTTTTTTTTCTTCTTTCCCTGCTCAACCAACTCGGCCACCCCAAAGGGGTAGAAGAACAGTGAGTTGATAGTTGAATTCAAGGATTTTCTTTTTCTTCTAATTTCTATTGGAAACAGTCTCTCTACCTTCTCTAGGTAGAGGTAAGTTCAGCGTAACACACTATCCTCCCAAGACCCCACTTATGGGAATATATTGGGTTTGTTATTGTTATTGTTATTGTTGTTGTTATTGTTTATGTTGTTTTCTTTTAATTTTTTGGCATTCAATTGAAGGAGCACATAATATTTTGAAACCACGTAATTGGAAAAGGAAAATGTCGGAATAGATGGGAATCCGAGCTCAATTGATCAAAACTTTCTTTGTTTTCTTTTTGAGTCATTACTCAAACGGTCACTCAACTATCTCAAATTATCTTCTAAAGTCACTGAACTATGCACATTGCACTCAGAAGATCACTCAACTAGATTTTTTGAATTTTGGATATCCAAATACCTATTTTACCCTCTAAATTATAAATATTTATCTTCTTCTTATTTTTTTTTAAAATTTTTTAATATTATGATTTTCCCTATGTAATTTATATTTTGGACTTGCCTATAGAATAAATAAATATTATTTATAAATTAAAAATAAAAAGTATTTAAGCATCTATAATGCTGGAACAACAAAATAATGAGCATATTAAAAAAATTAATTAGAATAATAATTTTAGTATTAACAAAAATTCAAAAATTTATTTACACAATTCATAATGAAAGAAAATAAGGGTTGTAAAATACATATTCCATGCACGTAATATAAAAATAATTATTTAAATATAGATATTTTTATAATATACATTATATATCTTTGAAAATTTTGCTCAATTATATTATTATGTTTCTACCAACTTTCCGACGACTCAATTATATTATATATATTTCATGCACGACTTAACATAACATATTTTACCGTATACAGATATGCCCCTGCTTTCCGGGGATATAACTTTGTGTCGTCGGAAAGTTGGTAGAAACATAATAATATAATTGAGCATAATTTTCAAGAATATATAATGTAAATTATAAAAATACCTTTATTTAAATGATTATTTTTATATTACGTGCATGTATTATATATTTTACAACCTTTATTTTCTTTCGTTCTGAATTGTGTAAATAAATTTTTAAATTTTTGTTGTTAATGCTAAAATTATTATTACGAATAAATTATTCTAATTAATTTTTTTACTATGCTCATTATTTTGTTATTCCAATATTATTAATGCTTAAATACTTTTTATTTTTTAATTTATAAATAATATTTATTTATTCTATAGGTAAGTCCATAATATAAATTAAAAAGGAAAAAATCATAATACTAAAAAGTTTTAAAAAATAAAAAGAAGATAAATGTTTATAATTTAGAGGGTAAAATAGGTATTTAGCAATCCAAAATTTGGAAAATCTAGTTGAGTGACCTTTTGAGTGTAACTGACATAGTTCAGTGACTTTGTTGTTACAAAGGAAAGAAAAGTGAATTTAGAAGATAATTTGGGATAGTTGAGTAACCATTTGAGTAATTGACTTTTTTTTTTTTTTTTTTATGTGACTCAAACTCTCAACTTGCGACGCATAGATGGAAATGTTTTTATCCTCTCTCTCGTCCTGAACTTTAAGACATGGGTTCGAATAGGGGTTTTGAGAAAACATTAAAATAGCAAAAATGGGACTCAGCTTATCAACTCCACAATTTTTCGTTCAACTATTTGGTATTGGAAGCCCCAGCATAGTCCTAGTGACTTAAAATCGTGCCAAGTAAACTTATTAGACAATTAAAGCACTTCCTATAGAAAGATTTTAAATTCCTAAGACATAAACTCGAGTTGGAAAATTTTATTTTGTGTCTCATATAACTGACACTAGCTATATGAGGTATCTTTTTTGTCTCACAGTTTTGTGGATCCAGAAGCGTAAGATTGGGGTCCATAAATTTTTGAGACAAAAAGGAGAGCACACAATAAAACTTGTTGTAAAAAATCCTAATTATCCCATCACAAAACTACAGACTTTGTAGCTTTGAGGGAAGTGTCAACTTCAAACTTGCTGGCAGTATGCCATACTAGTAGAGTACTATTCTTTAAGTTAAGGCCTTGATTAATTTCTCTGAGGCAGTCAGATGTATGGGCATGAGGGCATCTGATAGTTTGCCCTATTTGTCAAACGCTTGCTTGTTTTCATTATAAAAGGTACACTACTTTTTAATGTTACTTAAGTACCATTCAAACGCTTTACTTCAAGGACAAACAGGAAGCCTTCCGTCCTTTCTAGTGGAATTATTGAACTGAATATTTCGAACTTTTATATTTAAGAGTTATTTGAAGCAGAGTTGAAATAGATTAACGTGAAAAAAGATACTATAAAAATCTTATATAGTGCAAAAAAAATAAATAAGGTCCCCTTCATTCTACAACTTGGACCGACAAGGTGCACAATCTCAATAGGTCGTGACAGCAATTTATTTGGCCACTTATCATACATCGCCCCATATTTAAGTTATTTGCATAAATTCAATCCGTTGCTCGATGGAAATTATACTTTAGGGTGGTCATTGTCGCAATGGCTTAGGCAACATCACGTATCATTGAAGGCCAAAAGCCCTTATTGCGGGTAGGCATGGCATATGTGTCACTTCTAACTCTAATTCTGACTTAGAAACATTATATGATAATCCAGCGAAAGGTAGCTTTGCGCCCCTAACTTTTAAACCGTGCACAGTGTTAGGTTTTTAAGCTATTAATGCTTAAAATAAAGTAAATAGGAAATGGAGGGAAAAATGAAATATTTGACTTTCCCTCCTTGATTGTCTCATATGGAAAGAAGAAAAAGGTTTTTAATTGATATATAAGTAATTGCTCTTCTTTTAGCTCATAAAGAGTTGAAAAGAAGGAAAGTCTCGCGCCGTCGTCGCCGCTCGCTCTGCTCTGCTTCGGCTTCGGCTTCGGCTTCGGCTTCGGCTCAATTGATTAATTTCTGGACTAAATTTATTTGTTAATAGTAAATATTGACAGAAATGTTATTAAATATTTGGCTTAATAACAAAATATTAATATTAAAATAAATATTAATATTAAATCCAATTCAGTTATCCAATTTTCAGTTTTCTGTTTTTGAAAATTAACTACCTTTCAATTTTTCCTCTTTATTGTTGAGTAAATAGCCATTTATGTGATGTCATTTATTCTTTGGCCGTTTTGCAAAAACAGCCATTCTGAAGAGTTGCACCTCTTCAGATTTCAGCCCAACTTTGGCTATAAATACAAGTCCATTCTCTCAGATTTTCCATACGAATTTTCTGAGTTCTTCTCCTTTCTTCTGCATATTTTAACTTCAAAGAAAGCAACAATAAGTGTGATTTGCTACCGAACTTTGTGTTCGCTGAAACACTGGGGGTTGAAGTACCACTACACTAGTGTGTAATTCGTTCTATCCTGTGAGGAAATAATCCATAACCTTGGGTACTAGGAGGGGATTAAATTCCTTAAGGAAACACTGTGAATTCAGTGGGCTCGAATTGTTCTTTTTTTATTTCGTTTACATTTCTGTTTATGTTATTTTATTTTCTCCAGAATTATTTTACAAATACAGATTACTAACAAGCTTAAGGAATTTAATATATTTTCTGTATTTGTGTTATACTCACTATTTCTGGAGAGTAAAACCTTTGTGGTTTTGTACTCTGTTTGAGATTAAAATCTGCGTGATTTTAACGTTTGTGTCATTCTTTTACAGAAATGACGAATGACAACGGATACCAAGTTGTTCCGATGGTAACTACCAATGCCTCAACGAGCCGAACAACCCCGGCAGCATTGGCACCGGCGGAGAAACCCGAAAAACTTTTCGGGATTGATTTCAAGTGCTGGCAGCAAAAGATGTTCTTTTACTTGACTACTCGAAGTCTCCAGAAGTTCATCAAGGAAGATGTTCCTGTGCTGTCCGATGAAACTCCAGAGACTGAACGCTTTCTCGTGATTGAGGCGTGGAAGCATTCAGATTTTTTGTGCAAAAATTATATTCTAAGCGGGCTGCAGGATGCTTTGTATAACGTCTACAATGGCGTGGAAACGTCAAAAGAACTGTGGATTGCGCTTGAAAAGAAATACAAAACTGAAGATGCCGGGTTGAAGAAGTTCGTTGCTACAAAGTTTTTGGACTACAAAATGGTAGATAGCAAGTCTGTTATTACCCAAGTCCAGGAATTACAGGTGATTATTCACGATCTCCTTGTTGAAGGTATAAGTAGAATTAATACTAGTGTTGGTAGTATTAATTTTATTATGTTTACTAATAGAATTTTCATTGAAGGTCTTGTCATCAATGAATCATTCCAAGTAGCAGCGATGATTAAGAAGTTGCCTCCATTGTGGAAGGACTTCAAAAATTATTTGAAACACAAACGCAAGGAGATGTCCCTTGAAGATCTCATTGTTCGGTTGAGAATCGAAGAGGACAATAAAGCTGCTGACAAGAGAGGCCGTGGAAACTCAATAATAATGGGAGCAAATATTGTTAAAGAGAATAAAAAGAGGAAGAAGGCTTCTGGACCGAAATACAACCCAAGCAAGAAGCGGTTCAGTGGAAACTGCTACAACTGTGGAAAAACTGGACACAAATCTACGGAGTGTCGTGCTCCAAAGAAAGACAAGAAGAAGGGTCAAGCAAACATGGTTGAAAAGCGTGATGATGTTGATGATTTATGTGCCATGCTTTCCGAATGCAACTTGGTGGGCAATCCTAAAGAGTGGTGGATTGATTCTGGAGCCACTCGCCATATTTGTGCTGTTTGAGAAGCGTTTGCTACTTATGCTCCTGTTGGACCCGATGAGACGATTTCTATGGGAAATGCTTCAAAGGCGAAGATTGAAGGATGTGGGAAGATATTTCTCAAAATGACATCCGGCAAAGTGGTGACTTTGAACAACGTCCTTCATGTTCCCGAGATTAGGAAGAATTTAGTCTATGTTGGACTTCTTGTTAAGAATGATTTTAAATGTGTATTTGTATTCGATAAGGTTGTAATAAGTAAGAACAAGATGTTTGTAGGAAAAGGTTACCTCACCGAGGGCCTTTTTAAGCTGAATGTAATGGTTGTTGAAAATAATAATAAAATTTCAGGTTTGTCTTACTTACTTGAGTCAAATGAATTATGGCATATACGTTTGGGTCATGTCAATTATAAAACCTTGCGGAAAATGGTTAACTTGGAAGTATTTCCTAAGTTTGAATGCGATAAATCAAAATGTCAAATATGTGTGGAATCTAAGTATGTTAAACATCCGTATAAGTCGGTTGAAAGGAATTCAGATCCTGTAGACTTAATTCACACAGATATTTGCGATATGAAGTCAATACCATCTCGCGNNAGCGTTAGCTACAGTTTATGGTCTTGAAATTCATCAAATGGATGTTAAGACGGCCTTCTTAAATGGAGAGTTGGAGGAAGAAATCTACATGGAACAACCTGAAGGATTTATGGTTCCAGGTAAAGAAAGTATGTAGACTTGTTAAGTCCCTTTACGGACTAAAACAAACACCCAAACAATGGCATGCGAAATTTGACCAAACAATATTGTCAAATAGTTTTAAGATAAATGAATGTGATAAATGTGTGTACATTAAAAATGTTCCAAATCACATAGTCATTGTTTGCTTATATGTGGATGGTTTGCTGATAATGAGTAATGACATTGCCAACATAAATGCTACTAAGCGTATGCTAACTAGCAAGTTTGATATGAAAGACTTGGGAGTTGCTGATTTAATTCTGGGAATTAAGATCCATAAGACTTCTCAAGGTCTAGCATTGTCACAATCTCATTATATTAAGACAGTACTTGAAAAATTCAAGCACTTGGGCTTTAAAGTTGCAAAGACTCCAATTGATGTGAATCTTGCATTAGCAAAGAACAAAGGCCAGAGCATATCACAATTGGATTATGCTCGTGTGTTGGGTTGCTTAATGTACATCATGAATTGTACACGACCAGATATAGCTTGTGCTATAAGTAAATTGAGTCGATATACGAGCAATCCAGGCCAATCTCATTGGATGGCCATGAAACGAGTTTTGGGGTATTTAGTACATACCCAGGACTTTGCTTTGCACTACAATAAATATCCTGCGGTCATTGAGGGATACTGTGATGCAAATTGGATCACCGGATCAACTGATTCCAAGTCCACAAGTGGATATGTATTCACTATTGGTGGAGGAGCGGTATCTTGGAAGTCATCCAAACAAACTTGTATTGCCCGCTCTACAATGGAGGCTGAGTTCATAGCCTTGGATAAAGCCGGTGAAGAAGCTGAATGGCTCCGGAATTTCTTGGAAGATATTCCATTTTGGCCCAAACCGTTGGCACCAATATGCATACATTGTGATAGTCAAGCGGCAATTGTAAGGGCTGGGAGCGTTATGTATAACGGTAAGTCTCGCCATATACGACGAAGACATAAAACTGTTAGACAATTACTCTCTAGAGGAATTATCACGATTGACTATGTAAAGTCAAGTGATAATGTGTCAAATCCACTTACAAAAGGCCTAACCAGAGAGGTAGTTGAGAAATCATCAAGGGGAATGGGACTATGGCCGAGAACAAGTCATAGTGGCGGTAACTCTACCTAGAAGATTGGAGTTCCCAAGATCTAGGTTCAAGGAGATCAAACAAAGTCATTAATGACAGTTCAACATTGTCAACTAAACTTTTGGTCCATTCTCGTGATGAGACAATGTTCAGTACCAAGGATAAAACATTAAGGCTTTTTAATGATTTCTAAATTTGATACGGGGTATATCAAATAGTGTATCTACGGGATGACACGTTTAGGAATCACCTATGTAAGTGTGAAGTGTTAGCCGCTTCAAGGAGAACTTTGTAAGGCCAGTTCTCTACGCACTTATGAAACCAGGCGGTGTTCATGGCTGAAACGAACACAACAATGAGAACCAAAGACGGTTAAGGGTTGGTTGTGTGACTTATGGTTGTCTAGGTATACACCAAAGTTCGACGGTTCAAAGATATCAAATCTACCGATTGATCGAGTATATCCGACATAAGTTCACTACGGAAAGTTCAAAGGGAAACCTACTTATCCAGACGCAATTAATCCTTGCTTGCGAATCACACAATTTTTCATGCATACTTCCGTGATATAGTCATTCCTCATTCATGTGGGGGATTGTTGGGTTTTTAAGCTATTAATGCTTAAAATAGGGTGAAAGAAAAATGGAGGGAAAAATAAAATATTTGAGTAATATTTGAGTTTCCCTCCTTGATTGTCCCATATGGGAAGAGGAAAAGGTTTTTTGATGGGTATATAAGCAATTGCTCTTCTTCTAGCTCATAAAGAGTTGAAAAGAAGGCAAGCCTCGCGCCGCCGTCGCTCGCTCGGCTCGGCTCGGCTTCGGCTTCGGCTTCGGATTTGGATTTGGATTTGGTCAAATGATCGATCGATTGATTAATTTTTGGACCAAATTTATTTGTTAATAGTAAATATTGACAGAAATGTTATTAAATATTTGGTTTAATAACAAAATATTAATATTAAAATAAATATTAATATTAAATCCAATTCAGTTATACAATTTTCAGTTTTCTATTTTGTAACAGAAAATTAACTACCCTTCAATTTTCCCTTTTTATTGTTGAGTAAATAGCCATTTATGTTATGACATTTATTCTTTGGCCGTTTTGCAAAAACAACCATTCTGAAGAGTTGCACCTCTTCAGATTTCAGCCCAACTTTGGCTATAAATACAAGTCCAATCTCTCAGATTTTCCGTACGAATTTTCTGAGTTCTTCTCCTTTCTTTTGCATATTTTAACTTCAAAGAAAGCAACAGTAATTGTGATTTGCTACTGTACTTTGTGTTCGCTGAAACACTGGGGTTTGAAGTACCACTACACCAGTGTGTAATTCGTTCTATCCTGGGAGAAAATAATCTATAACCTTGGGTACTAGGAGGGGATTAAATTCCTTAAGGAAACACTGTGAATTCAGTGGACTCGAATTGATTTTTTTATTTATTTCGTTTGCATTTCTATTTATGTTATTTTATTTTTTCCAGAATTATTTTACAAATACAGATTACTAACACACAAACTTGAAACATATAAACCTAGGCCCCGTTTGGCCATGAGTTTTGCCAAAATAAATTTGGGATTTATTTTCAAAACTCATGTTTGACCATAAATTTTTGCCTACATTTTGGCAAAATCCCAAATCCCAAAATCACCCAATTGCTGATTTTGGGCCAAAATCCCAAAACTTGAGAATTATATACACGTTTCTCCAAAATAAAGTTGGAAAATATGTTTTGAAAACGTATGTCCAAATACATTTTCATCTTCAAACCAAACTTCACCCAAATCAAATTTTTCAAAACAAATTTGAGATTTATGACCAAACGCTAGCTTAGTAAATTTCAGCAGCCGGTGATGGATTGGTTTTTGGATTGGGTTCCATTGGGCAAAAGAGTAGAGAGGAAGGCAAGTGACGTGAGAAATGTAAAAGAGAAGGCACGCATGTTAATGTCAAACATGTCTTATCGATATCTGCAAAACCCTAGCTCCCAAGAAACTTTGTATAGGATCAACTACTCTCACTCACTAGATATCTGTACATTTCAGCGTCAGTATCTGTAAATTGTTAATAATTCTACACCTTCCCATTATTGGACCCCTCCTTCTACACCATCCCCTCTTACATGGTTAGTAATACTATCACATCCCATCACCGCACATTGTTATTGTTTTCTTTTTCTTTTTCTCTTTTTATAGTAACTATTAATCGACTATGTTAGAATTCCACTAATCCGGTTACTTCGAATTTGTATGTAATTAAGATTTTTACTACAATTCCTTTAAATCTTAACGTGCGCATATTATTTTTGTAAAGGATAATCAATTTTAATATCCACTTACATTAAGCATCTAATAGGTAAGATAAGAAAGGACTGCTCAAGTGATAAATAGGCTTCACCTATAATCCGGTCTATTGATGGGTGAAGCAACTAAAGCTTAGGCCTCACCCTTTTGGGCCCCCAAATTTTACCCACAATAAAGTATTTTGTTAAATTTGTATTAAGTGCTTTACGTAGAAAGGCATTTTATAAATTAAAAAAAAAAAGATAAGCATTTTAATTTTGTGATTGATTTACTATTTCTGCAAAAGAATGGTAATGTGGACCTTCTCCTATATCCTTTACGTGTGAATAAATTGGGGAATAGGTTTGAGAACCTTATTGTTTTTTCTCTTTACTTTTTCTCAGTAGAAACCTGTAGATTTAAAAGAATATATTTACAACTTTACACATTAAAATATTAAAAAATAGACATTAAATAAAAATAACATTAGTTTTCTTAAAGTTTAAGACCTTTAATTAATATTTGGCTCACCAAACTTATGGAGCCGCCCTTGCTTTTCATTCTGAGGTTATGGGTCCGACCGTCCGAGCCACTGAGAGAGCAATACGAAGCAACTTTTGGGAAGGGAAAAGAGGGAGGTTAGGCTCCTGAAATAAGGTACTACATGAAAAACTCCTACTACAAATCTTGAGGTAGTCTAAGTATTTGCAAATAGCAAAGGATCATCACTTAATACTACAGTAGTTGTTTGACAATATTATAGCGCATCAAGAGTTTTGAAACTTGGATTGTTTGGCCCAGGAATTAGTGATCGAGAAGACATAGAAAGTCCAAAATGTAGGTGAAGCTCACGTGATTTCAAAAGACGGCATGGCCGTATGGGCGGCGACGGCTTTTTCGGGGAAAATCAAATATCCACACACTACACGTGACTACTATGTCACTTTCCCATCCATTGCGCTTTTCTTACCCTTTTCCTAGTAAAGATTAATACTGCCTCCCTTTCTGTTTAGTTGAGTATGAAGTTCAAGATTGAAAAAGGAAAGATTTTTGACGTAGAGGCTGAGTATATTTATTTGAATTTCATGATCGTACATTCATATAATAGAGTATAATTGAAGAGTTAACAATGCAATTCAAGGATTTCTAACTTTAAGAAATATGACAATCCATTAGAAAAAAAGTTATCATGTAAACTGGAACAGAGATATTTATTATATAGTACCGATGTCACAACATCTTTACTTTTGTTAACAATCATACATACAATTTCGCGCATTTTATCCATATTAGTACATCGTCCTGTAAAGAAATGATATTGTCGCCATAGAGATGTACTCCATATTGTACAAACTTAATTAGTAAGAGATATACATTGAAATTAAAATGGTGAAAAATTAGGCACGTAAAGGGCCTAATCAGTCTTGCCCAATCTAGTAGTTGGGCAAAATTAGAAGAAAAATTGGCACCCTATACCAACACATAATAGAATGTTTTTAGCCTTATATTAGGTTTGGCAAAGATAGCCCCAAACAATTGGCATTATATAGCCAAATTTTAAAAGAACTACTCTCTTTTATATTCTCTCACAAAAAAAAAAACTACACGTTTATTTTGGCTTCCCTCCCCCTTTCTCTCCTTGTATTTTTTCTTCTATCTCTTCTCTTTTGCTCTCATTGTTTAGCAACAATTATTGCAAATTATGCAAAAAAAAATCAGTGGGATGAAAAGGTAAGGTTGATCTCACATCCGAGAAAATCAGAAGCAAAAACTAAGAGACAAAAAATATATTTCAACTTTGTTTTTCTTCTCTCTCTCTTTTTTTTTTTGTTGGTTGGATTGAATGAGTGAATGTGATTTAAATTGGTTGAAAATACCTAAACGAGACTATATACAAAATTTGAGCAAGATTAGCAAAAACTAAGAGAGAAAAAATGTATTTCAACTTTATTTTTCTTCTCTCTTCCTTTTTTTGGTTAGATTGAATGAGTGGGTGTGATGAAATTGGTTGAAAATACCTAAACGAGGCTATATAGAAAATTTGAGCAAGATTAGAAGTGATGTAGACTGGTTTCGGGTAAAAAATCAAACCTAAAAATCCAACTACGACATGTGTATATCACGTTGTATATCGTGTACATCAATATCACACACATGTTTTTAAGGACGTCTGTGTATATCACTTTGTATAACGTGTATACAACACAATTTTTGTATGGAAGCCCGCATATATCACATTGTATATCGTATATATAACACAAATTTTCAAGGATATACACAGATACACATAATATGCATGAGATATCACTGATGTACATAGAGATATACCCGGGTTACGATAGAGGATGCACATGTGGAGTCGTCTTCAACTTGAGTTTTCAATTTGAAATGTGTTATACAAAGAAGGAAAATAAAATTTTAATAATTATTTTTGATATACACATTATTATTATATTTTAAAATGTGATATACAAATTATATAATTATTAATTATTGATCAAAAAAAGAAAATAAATTTTTGATATAGCATATTTAAGCAAGTTCTAAAATATAAATATAATTGTGGGAGTAAACAATATTTTGCTATACAAAGAAAATTAATTTTTGATATACACAAAGAAGAAAATTTAACTTATGATATCTATTTTGGTATACACATGTCCGATGTGCTATACACTGTGATATACAAATAATACAATATTTGTATTGTGATATACATTGATATAAAGGCACCATGAACTGTATATATAATTTTATATTATTGATATACAAAGAATAATATTATTTATATAAAAAGAATGAAAATAAAATTTTAATATACATATTGATATAGACAAAAGAAAAAAAATTGTGATATACATTTATTGGCTATTTGATACCAATATCTATAACTAAGGCTATTTTCTGCCAATTATATGGATATAATGTTAATACCATGCCAAAACCCCAAATTAGAAAGAGATTTTTTCCTTCCTATACCATATATGAAATCTTATTACAAAAAATGTGCATAGTTTCATATTTACCCGCCATGTTCATAGTTTTTCTACAATTATTATACCATTCATTAAATACTAATTATTAGGAGCTGATTCCTTCCTAATTAGGCGCGCTACAAATCAGGAACAGAATATTCTAATTGATTTAGCGACCTTCAGATCAAATTTGAAACGCAAATCCTATATCTTCAATTTAAAATCAAATTACATAGACTCTTTTCTGCAAAAACTCTGTTCTTCGATATTTTTCCTTAAGCCACAAATCAAAAAAAGACAAAATCGTCAACAAATTCGAATCAAATTGTAGAAATCAGTTCTGCAAAAGCTCAATTCGTCGACATTCTCTCTACATCTCTCTCTATTTCTCAATCGCAAATTTCAGTAATACAAAGCAAATGAAAAAGAGAGCAGCAATTCCACCATTGACAGCCATTAAAAAGCTTGAAAGCTTTGAATTCAAATTTGGGTTTTTAAAAATCATTATTTGTTTGGATTGAGTGTTGTTGAAAACAATCGGGAATATGGTTTGGAGTTTATATCTCAATTTTGAGGGGTTTTGGTGAAGATTAGACTTGGTTTTCACTGAATTTCATATTGAAGTTCGAAGAAGAAGAAGACGAAGAAGACATATTGCAGAAATTATAGATAAATTGTAGATTATTTGTATTCTGATTGTAGATGCTTTATTTTCTGTTTTCACAAATAAAAAACGGCTAAAACTTCTACAAATCTTCTGAAAAAACGCAATTATGTCAAAAATCCCAATTATGCTACAATTGAATGGGAATTGAGATATAAAGATTCAATGTACCCAGTTTGTAGATATTTTGTAGATAAATTATAGATTATTTGTATTCTAAATTGTAGATTATTTGTATTCTAATTGTAGATGCTTTGTTTTCTGTTTTCACAAATCACAAACGACTAAAACTTCTACAAATCTTCTGCAAAAAAGGCAATTATGTCGATATTCCCAATTAAACTACAATCGAATGGGAATTGGGATATTAAAATTCAATATACCCAGTTTGTAGATATTTTGTAGACGAATTGTAGATTATTTGTATTCTGATTGTAGATGCTTTATTTTCTGTTTTCACAAATCAAAAACGACTAAAACTTCTACAAATCTTCTGTATCTTTTAAAGAAAGTTGATATACCAAATTCAAGATTCCACCACTATATTTCATTGAAACCCCAATACAAAATGAGCATGCTTCTATTACCAGTAGAAACAACACTGAAACTAGAAGATACTAATAAAGTAAAATCACCTAGAAAAAAGAAATAAATCATCAGTAATAAAAACCAGTAGATTGATTGAACCAAGATAAATTTGCTAATTAATAACAACGAAAGTAACATATGTTCCACGTCTTCCCACCAATCCGCAATAAGTCCAAAAGCAAAACAAAAGTTGAAAACTAAACAAGTCCGACAAACTCAACCTATATTTAGCATTTTCGAGAAGCTTTCAAAATCATACACCAACTTTGTATGTTCCTCCATAAGTTTTACTCCATCTCATTCACATTATTTTTAGTCCTGGTAATATTCATGGCTTTCGGCTTCTTCAACATTTTGTTTCAATTCTCTTCTTTAAAAGATACAGAACAAAAAAAAAAAAAAAACGGCCCATTTTGGTACCTTGAATTAAGGAGGGATATATGCTGCATTAATTGTACCCTTAAAATACACTATGGTATAGAATTGGTAATTTGGTATACTAATTGTAATTATATCAAACCTTAAACATTGAGGGTAATAAGGTTTCCTATATGGTATAGGAATGTAAAAATTACATTAGAAAACAGCTAAGTCCATGGGCCTAATCTTGATGAATCTAACTTCATCCCACATTAGATATTGAAAGAAGTAGCGACAGATCAAATCTTCTGAATGTAACTTCAGCCCACACCCAAAAATTACAGAAATCGACTTTTAACTTTTGATGCTCTTTTGGTCCATAGGCAGAACTTTGAAGTTAAAAATAAAAAGTGTCGCCCATAGACAAGCGAGGGACAAGACTTATTAAAATTGAAGTTCCGGCCGTAGGATAAGTGGGGACAAAAATTCGAGATCATCCGCTGTTTATGTACTTCACCCAGCCCACACAAGATATAAAACGAAGCTGATAGAATACACTTCATCTCATAGTATCTTGGGCTAAACGCGGCCCAGCCGATATCCCCCCACCCCAGTAAACTCTTTGTCACTTTCTTGTAATCGACAACTAAAAAATATATTATCTTCAAATTCCATTAAATATTTAATAATTTTTCATGTAATATATCTCAAACTAACCTAGTAAAAAAAGGGATCTTTATATAAATAGTTGGCTATATTCATTTTTTACTTTTTCTAGCCATATACATAGATTATATATTGATTATACATAATTATAAACATACACATAACTAAACTATGCATATATTCTACCTCCACTGGCTACTTATAGTTTAAGCGGAAGGATGGGCGGCTACTTAGTTTTTCGGGAAAAAAAATCACCAACATTGTTAAAGCTAGACTTTTCTTTTAAAAAGATCCTTCTGATATTGGTATTGATAACATACTAATTAAATTATAACAACAACAACAAACCCAGTTTAATTCCATACATGAGGTCTGGGGAGGGTAGTGTGTCCGATAGACCCTCGGCTAAAGAAACGGTAAGAATAAGGCAACAAGCAATAACAACAGTAATATAATAAGTAATGGAAGCGAGTAATATAATAAAGTAATAAAGAACTAAGAATGGTAACATACTAAATTAAAGAATAATTATACATGGCCCCAGAAAACGTCATATAACATTTAATCTATGGTAAAACGTACACGGAGTTGTGGTCTCAAAGAAATGCTTTTAACGTTAACACTCCGCTATACAAACATTAATCTTACTTTCTCGATGGTTGATGTCATTCAAGTAAATAAAAAATACAGAGTAGAAAATAATATTGTATATTATTATTGTAGAAAATAATAATATGTATGTATGTATGTATTTATGTATGTATGTGTGTATGTATGAATTTTATACCCTTTTAAGTACAATATTATATTGAGCCTTGAATTTACTATTTCTTTTACTGCAGTTTTTTCTCGTGAAAATAAGTACAGAATCATGAGATTACTAGAGTTACACAAGAAACTGTGAAAGGTTCTTATTATATTCGTACACTAAAATTTTCATCTCATACGTTGCATGTATATTGTTAATATTTCTCTATTTAAGCAAAACAAAAAAAGTTTACTTCAAAAAGATTGAAACGGTAAGTGGGGATCAAAATTTTACAAAAATGCATTGAGGTGATTTAAGTTTTTTTTTTTTGGAATTTTTACACCCTATAGAAAACCTTAGTACCCTATTTATTTTAAATAAATACCATTTTAAAATATTACATCCTATAGATACCTTTTATACTTTATAGCCAAATATCTAATTATAGTTACATCCTACATTTAAGGCACCATATATGCTAAATAATATTTTTCTCTCTCCTTTTTAGTCTTTTCTCTCACATAATCACCGTAAAATTGACTAACCACGTTCTCTCTCTCTCTTTTTGCATACACTTTACTCTTTCTCCCTCAACCCACGATTCATACCTCTTCTCCCACCCAAATTCTCTAGTTCTCCTCCATTATCACTCTATTTCAATCGCTTAGGGTAAGTTTAATTCGTTGATTTTGATAGACGAAGAGCAATTGGTTCAACTGTAGCGGCTCGATTCTGCATGGCAGTGGTCGTCGAAGTAGGGTTCACAGCTTTTGCGTAATTCATGGCTTTGTTTGTGGGATTTGAGGGCTGGGGATTGTTTGTAGTTGTTGTAGGAGGTTGGGCAGATGTGTTAGGGGGCTGACCAGCCGGAATTAATGGCTGGCCGCCGGCCGGCGAAGCCATAAGACTGTTTCTCTCTCTAGATCGCCCAAATCGCCAATTTGTATGCAGTTGTATTCGAATGTATATTTCAGCTGTATTCACATGTATTCAGCAACATTCATTTATATATTTTAGATGTATTAAAAAGTTATGCGTATTCTCTTGTATTCAGTTTTAATCAGTTGTATTTAACTATTTTATTCAGCACTAGTTAGTTGTATTCAAGTGTTTTATACAACTGTATTCAGTTGTAGTTAGTTATATTCAACTATTTTATTCAGCAGAAGTTAGTTGTATTTTGTTGCATTCAAGAGTTTTATTCAGCTGTATTCAGTTGTATTTTGTTGTATTCAAGTGTTTTATTCAGATGAATTTAGTTGTATTTTGTTGTATTCAACTGTATACAGTTATACTCAACTGTATTATTCATTTGTATTTCTCTTTATTCAGCTATAATCTTTATTATGTATCTTTCAAATACAGATTAATGAGGGATCGTTTTAGTTCGTTGAGTTAAATTAGGAGAATATCATGTGATTTGATTTCCTTTCGTTTTTAACCAGTTTAACCTTCCAGCTTTTCCGCAGATACGTTACTGTATTTAACGTTAATGCCGCTTGAATACAGCTAAATACATGTCAAACTTAGCTGGAATTCCACTTTTTACGCCTATTTTATTTGGTTGTATTAATGAGTACAACAGCTTAAATACATGAAATACATTGTATAAAAACATAAAAGGTAATCATAACACGTAATATAGCAAAAGGGTATCTATAAATGGCTAATTAGACCTAAAAGATGGTGCTTTATGAAAAGAGATTTTTACCTTCCTATACAATATATGAAACCTTATTACCCTCAATGTTTAAGGTTTGTGTTAATTACATTTCAGCATACCAAATTACCATTTATATACCATAATTCAAATTAGGGATATAATTAATGCTTCATTTATATTAGGCGTTAATTTAGGAGCGTATATTCTCACATTTACCTTTACCCGCCCCTCTCTCCTCCCACCCCCCACACCCCCCACGTTTTACCTTCACTACCTCACGTTTACCATCAGTTGTCCTCTACAGACCCACAATTCTACAATTTTTTCTCCATTTAATTTCACAAAATCCCAATTTGAAGTTCCATCTGATTCAAGTTGAAGTAATCTTTCTCCCAACTCATGAAAAACATCAACACTCCCAGTGAGAGAGAAACAAGAGGATGTTAGGAAAAGAAGAATCGAACACGGTGTTGACGTTGCTCAAAGCCGGGGATCGTCGGCCCTTCGATCAGATCGTCGCCGACTTTGCCTCCAGCTTCCCTCCCCCTCGCCAATTTTCTGCTTGCATCTCTCTCGCCTTAATCCTTGACGTAAATCTCCCTCGCCAATAATCTTCAAACTATCTATATTGTGTGAAGACTCAATGTAGTTATTGTATATAAATTTTGTAGCTTTTTATCATAATTTTTAGATGTTTACCTCCAAGTTCTATGTAATATTTGTATATAACTGTCAGTTGAATATAAATTACACAACAAAAAATAAGAAATAAATACTCCAATCGTAGAAATGTGTTATCCACAATTAATCTGCAAATTGTCTACAAAATTTACAAAAATTACAAATTAACTACATCTAACCTACATTATAACTACAATCTGGAAACAATTTACACATGGAAGTTCTTCAAGTTGGAATTGGCCACAACTACATTTCTTGTTTTCTAGACACACAATGTACCGCTTCACACCATCCAACACAGTATGTATATGATCTGTTGAAGCCCTCACCTACATTTTCAGAACAAACACAAAGAAAAAAAATTTACAATATTAAAAATATAGTATCTACAATATATCTACATTTTATCTACAATTTATCTACAAATTAACTACAAACTATAAGTAAACTACAATTTGCCTACAATTTATCTACAATCTGGAGACACTGTATATTAAAATATTTTTTTCCTGCACCAAATAAAGAACTTGTAGTCAAATTGTAGATATATGTAGTAAATTTGTAGATAATATCATAAAACTAAAATTCTAAGCATTTTCGAACTACACAAACCTGCATTCTCATTTACCACAATGGCATCAACTTCAAAATCTCTAAATCTGCCATAGTTATCCCAATTCCCATTCAATTTTAGCATTATTGGGACATGATTTCGTGTAGTTGAGAGAAAAAAGATGAAGAACAGATATAGGTCCGACAATTTGAGTACTGAGGACGATGAAGAACAATTTTGAATTCTACAATTTGTATTGCGTTGTTGAAGCTTCTGAAGCTCTGCGTTGTTTTGAATTGTAGTGAAAGAGAGAATTACGCAGCAATCAGATCTCTTTCCGTTTCAAATTTCGAATTTAATGTGGAAAGAATCAAACGTAGATTTTGTGCCTTTTTTTTCCGCGTGTTTTAAATGGCAGAATCTGCCTAATTATGGATTGGTATATAAATTGTAGTTAAAGTGTGGACTGGGCGGGTAATTAACAAATTATGCACATTTTTGGTAATAAGGTTTCATATATGATATAGTTAGGAAAAAATCCCTTATGAAAAATTCTTTTTTTTTTTTTCTCTATATTAAATTAGAGGTGAGGACCATCTATTTAAAAATAGGTTTAAGGACAGTTTGGCTACTGGTTAATAACGGCTTTTTGACGCCTATCCCAGTTGGTCGGTTCTGTAGGGAAGGAATACTGCTTTACTAAGTATTAAATTACAATTATCGATAAGAATATTCGCCTGAATTGGTCAACCTACGTTTCACACAACCCTATGTATTCCCTAAGTCACTCGTCTTATCTGCTTCATAGATATTTAACAAAGAATTTATACTGTGTTGTTTCACCTTTGCCAATTATTAACAATATTGTTCCTTAATTATTCTGCATGTCAACTACTAAGTTGACTTCATTGTAACAACGTACCAGTAAGATTCTACGTTCCTGGACATGCGTTGTAGTTAAAAATGATAGAGTATCTCTTATCCGGTATATTGACGTGAACAAAAAGAGTACCAAAATTGTTAACTACTGCATTCATTACTACAGTAATGTTTTGGATTGAACATTCAGTTTAAAAATGTTTAGACTGTCAAAAACTACGAGGCAACAAGGTGCAATCCGGGTAATTGTTGATGAGCTGATCAATTCAGCTGCGTCGTGCCGATCAATATGACTTACTTATAGACCCAATATCACTAAAGATTTATGCGCCTGTCCCCACCGATATATTAAAAGTGACAACAAATTGCTTCTACTTTACGAATAGAGAACATGTGTTGGTTGTAATTTGTAAGAGATATGAATCAGCATGTCCAACAAAATTTCTTGAACGTCCAAGTGAGCAAGTTGCCAAGATGTATATGTTGACACTCGCTCACAAAAGATATACATCAACTATACAATCAAACAAAGATCTACGTACAATTCACTTTTCACAATGTGTTGAAAAAAAAAAATATTCCCTCCGTTTCAAATTAGATGATGTACTTTCCTTTTTAGTCTGTTCTAAAATAAATGACACATTTCTAAATTTGGACGTAATTCAACTTTAAACTCTTTATTTTACTCATTTTACAAGCTTTTATAACCACACAAATATGATGGTACCACAAAACTTTTAACCCTTAAGCTTTTAAGACCACAAGTTTCAAAAGTCTTTTTTTTTTCTTCTTAAACTTTATGACGAGTCAAACTAACTCATTTAATTTGAAACGAATGGATTATTGCTTTTTGTTTTTATTTTAATTTTCTTTTCCCTTTTTTCATATTTACTTGGCTCACTGTGTCCTCCACCAGACGCAGTGGGGTTGCAATGTGGGAAGAATATGAATGGACAATTCAGATCTTTGATTGAAACTTCTCAGCTTTAGGAAATTCTCTTTTACTTCTTGCAGACAATTTCCCAACTAGCAACACGCCATTGTCTCAATATGAGAATGATATAGAAAGTGACTTTACCTTATATCATCCTTGTTGCACAAATATCAGGGAATGATCAGTTCTTTTTCTGCCAAAATTATA
The DNA here is from genome assembly GCF_001879085.1 of Nicotiana attenuata. Taxonomy (NCBI): domain Eukaryota; kingdom Viridiplantae; phylum Streptophyta; class Magnoliopsida; order Solanales; family Solanaceae; genus Nicotiana; species Nicotiana attenuata. The sequence continues at coordinate 29,867,509 of NC_031995.1, forward strand.
ATTCAGCTTTTCAATTGTTCTTCCTTTTTATTCCTATATGCTCAAACAGTTTCTGCATGTCTACCACACTGCTTTTTTTTTCAGTTTCTGTATATATATACAGACAAAATTTTATACTCTGTAAAACAATGGATTAGTCCCAATCTCCCCTACTATTGACAGCCAGAAAAAGTAAGTGGTGGGGTAAAAGTACACTTGCTATTCAAAACAAAGCACTAATATTTTCATTTGCTATTTACATACACATTCAAAAAAGAAGTAGGAGTAACAAATAATATGAGTTAACTAAATAAAAATGATGGGATTTATGATTTCCATCAAGAACATAGCCTAGGTAAAGATCTTGCATTGTTATGGCTTGATACTCTTGATTTCAACATTTTTGCCATCTGATTTTGCATTTTCCTGCAAACTTTTTCCAATTCTAGCACCCTACATTGCATACCTTGTAAATGTACTTTAAGTTTCTCATTCTCAGTCGAAAGATCCAGCTTCCCCGCGTATAGCACGATCTGCTGATCTTCCTTACCTGTATTTTCTGTTTCCACGAAACTACAAGGCGAATTGATGTAAGGAGTAGCTTGATTGGTTTCTTGAAGTAAGCTTTTGAGCTTCTCTTGTTGTGTGATCAAAGCTTGTCCAGCAGATTTTGAAGGGAATTTCTTGTTCTGAGCAAGATGGTTACAAGCCTCTGTTGACAGCTTCTCATAGTTCAATCCACTACATACTTTCATCTTTTCCTCTTCACATAACCCTGAATGTACCTGCAATTTTTCGTTGATTATCAACGTTAGACCAACTAGCTAAATTTAGGAACAATGCCTAAGCAATTCGCCACATTCTTGAACATGAACTAATAGTGAATATATGTGTTTTTATCAGTTTAAATGAGCATCATAATACAAAGAAACAAGTACAAAGTTGAAGACCATACAACAATTTAACTATTGTTCGTTAAGCATACCTCAAAATACATAACCGTGGCGTGGTAGATTGCATCATATGAGTCCCTAGCAGATTCAGGCAGCGATTTGACCAGGGCAAGAAACTTGTAAGGTTTTAGACATGGATCAGGAGTGACTTCTGCTATATACAAGTCGATCAAGCTAGCAACTTTCTTCAATCGTGTTAACGGAACACAACATGCCCCTTTGCTGATAAATGATTTCAACAACCTAAGAACTAAATTTACATCATATAAATAACTTGATCCAACCGGTGATGGGAGCAGTAGGTTATCCAAAGTCGCTTGATCCAACAGGGAGCCAATCATACTCTCTAACTTGTTCCGCGAGCACTTGCTTATCTTCAAATTCAGTGTAACTCGAAGCATTCCAAATAATGTTTTGAAGGAAATGCAGCTTAAATCTAGCAAATAAAGCATCTCGATAACTGTCTCCATCGTCTTGCTTTTCTTATCCATCGTTTTGGCCGATGCAAATCTTGATTTTTGGTAATAGAACAAAAACTTACTAAGAATACCATGATCAAGGTTTCTGGATACCATTTGCTTTACCAATATATCAATCAAAAAGGGCTCGAAAGCAGCTAAATCCTCAAACCACCACGTTGCCCTAAATATGCTATTTTTAAAGCTCTCTGTACTTTTTGAATCACAAGACAACCGAAATCCAGAACTGTCAGCAGAAGAAGTTGACGGACAAGGACTGGTTTCACAGGAAGATGCAACTCTCCCAATAAGAGAATCGAGGTACTTATCAATTACAACTGATGAACTTGCTACAGGTATCAAATTTTGACATTGTTTTAGGGAATCAAGAAGCTCAGACCAAGTCCAATACCTTATATCCGCAAGCGAATTCTCAGTTAGCTCGAATAGATTTTGGTTCCCTGATACAGATTTCTCCATTTCCATATAACTGGCAGCACAATATAGAGTTGAAACATTAATGTGGTTTATCTCAATCTTCCCTTTGTTGTAACAGAATCTTGTAATGAGCTCAAAACTCTCAGCTCCACCAGGGAAATCATGAAATATCACCTTTAAATATTTCGTCCCTCGTTTTGTTTTCCCAAACAATTTATTTATTCTTCCTGAATAAGAACATATAACATTCTGCACAAATTTATAACAAAACACAATCAGATAACAACACAAGCATATTAGTGACTTATCACTCAATTATTTCAGAATACTAAGAACCTTATGAAGGGCATTAAATTAAACCACACAAAAGCAAAAATTAAATGGAATAATCTAAAGAATTTCCAAAAGAATGATGACAGGTCGTTATAGTGAATTAAATTTGGGAGAGGAATTGAGGAAAAAAGACTGTGATGTAGCAGCCAAAGTAGGGAAAGCACAGTAATGAGTGGAAACCTTTTTTGGTCACACTCTAAAAAGATGTGAAAGAACCAAATTTAAAAGGGGCAAGAACATTTAAACCTCATAATAATAAATGAGAGGAAACATACAAAAAAAAAAAAAAAAAGGGCGGTGAGCTTACAAGTCACATTGGAGAAAAAGAAGTAAGCTGGAGTATTAGAAACTTTGCCCCACACATGAGTAATGTAGGTACAGAATTTAATTTTTGGTTAGACATGAGTAGGAAAAGTTAAGGACAATAATGTAGAAAGAGTTAAAAGACAACAAATAAACATGAAGGAGAATGATCTCTGATAGCACAAAATGGATAGAAATGAAGCCAAGTTAAACAGAACACCAGTTATTTTGGGGGTGGATACAATTTGAGAAGATAACAATTTGGACAAAGAAACAAAAAAAGAAAAGGGAGAGGAAATGCAAAGCTTGAACCAGAAAGCTAAAAGAAAGAAAGAAAAATTACCTTATCAACAATAAAGATTTCTTCACCATTGACATCCACTTCAAGATCACAAGAAACATCCATTAAAGCCAAATAAAGAAAACACCTCAAATTTTGGAATTTACTCAATTAAACAACTTAAAACCTCGTAAAAATTTGATCTTGGAAAATACCCACATAGATTTGAGAAGAAAACAACAACTTATTCTATAATAAGCATGAAGACAAACGGAAAAAGTTGTGTTCTTGGTATTATAAAAAAAAAAATGCTTAGTCAATTGGTTCAAAAGAAAAACTGAAAATATAACTTAGAGAGACAAGAGTGAAGGTGAAGCAAAGGAAAGAAAGGGTACAGATATATAATATGAGGATAAAACAAAGAGAAAATCAGAACTTAGTGAAATGCTTGTATGTTAAGACAAAGAGAGTTGTTGAGTGCCCACTAATCTGTATGTATCTGACATTCCTGTCAAAATATGAGTCAATTTTTACATAACCATATGCAACTTCTGGCTAAGTGAAGACCCTTTAGACTTGGAACGTAAGCTTTATACTATATATATATATATATAACATTATATTATATTAAATGTATATATTCTACTGGTTTTTTAATATATTGTGTCTCTCAACTCTTTTATGCCATTTTCTTGGCAGTAAGTTTCTTTCCTGATCAGTCACTTTATTAATTAATTAATCTCTCTCTGCCGTATAATATAAGTTGACGTTGTTATATTTTAATAAGGGATAATGACCTATTTGCCACTACAAAGCACCTTTTCCTGGAATTTTTTATTTGCTTTCGTTATCTTTTGCTTATTTTCAGTTTTGAGCATGAGGAAACCTTTTGCTTTTCTTCTGGTTGTGGAAAAGAACAATTTAGATTTTCAAGATCAACAAGAATTTTGTTTTAAAGAAAAAGATAAGAAAGGAAATGATAGAAATATATCAAATGGATTTGAGTTTAATGTAGTAGCTTTTTTCAATATGTACTTCTTTTATACATTGGAGAAACTAAATAAAAATTTCAAAATATTTCATATGGTACATGGCTCGAATCTGCCCGGATAAGAAACTCCATTTCTATGAGTGCATCTTCCCAAATTAACAAATATTATTTATATTTATGATCTTCATTTGTCGAAAAAACTACACGGTAAATATGTTTAAGAATGATCTTGTTGGCTTCCATAATAGTTCTAAATTGTATTTCTCCTTTGATAGGTTTCAAAATCAATTTTTAGGGATTGAATCAAAATAGCCTCGATTAATTAGTTGAAGATGAAAAAAGGGTAACGCTTTTGTTTTTATTGATTTTAAATTAGTTGTTTGTAATTGCATTTTCTCTATGAAACTCAATGGATTTGGAGAAAAAGTACAACAACAAATCCAATTTAATTTCACAAGTGCAGTCTAGAGAGGGTAACATATATGCAAACCTTACTCATATCTTGTGAAAGACAGAGGAGCTATTTCCAATATACCCTCGGCTTAAAACAATTTTTTAGGTGAATTTTGAAGCAAGTCAATTAAGCAAGGATAACATCATGTTGAGGTATTTCCGTAACCTCTTCAATACAAAGTTACCAAAAGGTTAATGATTTCTACTTGATTGGTTCAGAAAATTATTTCATCTTTTATCACTTCATTTTTCTTTTTGTTTCCCTTTCTCAGTACTTGGAGATGCTTTTGCATTGAGACTTCCAAGTAAGCTTTAAAGTGGAAATTCGATTTTTATACCTTTAGCAGTACGTACTTGTTTGGAATCTCGACATGCCATGTTATTGTGCTTTGAATATGCGGTATATGTCAACTTGTACCTAAAGTTTTACTAGAGATCTTACTTTGAACTGCATGCATGGTCAGGTTGAACTTTATGCATTTGTGCTTGTTCCTCATATTGAAGTACAGCAACAGTTAATTTCCACAATTTCTGATTTTCATACGTTTCAACCTGGATTTGCTCCCTACTGCATCCATATATATTTTTGGTTTTCTACTAGCGTTCGGTATGAGGTTTGATTAATCCGGACGAATAAAAAGGGTAACACTTTTGTTTTCATTAGCACCATCTAAAAGCATAAGACGGAGACATGGCTGAAAGGAAACGAAAACAATTGACATTTGTTGCTTTTGTAACTCTTTACGTGGAAACATCTATCTTGAACTGTTGAGAATTACTCAGTCTGGAGCAGAGCAATGAAGATCGAGTTGCGAGCCAAACGAAAATTAGGGTTCATAACTGGTACATGCACTAAGGATCAATTCACTGATGATTTAGGCGAGGATTGGGAACGTGTCAATGCCACAGCCCACAGTTTTGACTTGGATTATGAACACTGTGTCGCCGGAGTTAGTGAATGGGATAATCTATGCCAGTAACGTTCATGAGGTGTAGATTGATTTACAGGATCATTTTGACAAAATCAGCGGATCGAGGATCTACAATCTTCATTGCGAAATTGCTACAGTTTCTCAAGGTACCTCCAGTATTTCTGCTTATCATTCTAGGCTTAAACTGCCGTGGGATGAGTATAGTGATCTAATTCCAACTCTGCATGTAACTCCCGAAATAAGAGAATTCATAACATACTTAGAACAACAGAAACTTTTTCAGTTTTTAATGGGATTAAATGAGAGCTAATAGTGGCTTTAGAAGTCAAATGCTACTCCCATCACCAAGTGTGAGTCGTGCATATGCTATGCGAATTCATGAGGAAAGTCAAGGGAAAGTTTGTATGACCAATACACCTATGAATTAGGTGAATGATTCCACTGCCCTAATGAGCTCTAGAGATAACACACAGAAGTTCAAGAGATATAGAAATTTGTATTGTGAGTACTGCAGAACCAAAGGCCACATTAAGGATATTTATTACAAGTTAGTGGACTACCCGCCTGGTTTTAAAGGAAAGAGAAAGCAAGAGTATAGACAAGCTAATGCAGTTATAAGTGAAGGATTTCATGCAAAGAATGACATGCTTTAGGCAGCCACAACTTCAGATTCTAATGTAGCAAGGCAAGAAATGCACAATTATTTTACTGATGAGCAGTACATCCAGATAATGAAGTTGTTGAATCAAGACAAAGGAGAAGAGTTTGCAGCAAACACAGCATGTAACATTGATTCAAAATTAACTCAAACATGTGGCATTCTTTGAATTACAATGGCTACAAATTATATGACTTCAAATATTAGTTTACTGACTGATATAACTAGATTATCTAACTTCAAAGGAGGTAATGTTCATCTGCCAAATGGAAAATCAGTACCAGTTATGTATAAAGGAAAATGCAGTGTAATAGGTGGTGAATCAATTCACAATGTTCTATGTGTGCCTGACTTCAAATACAACATATTCTCAGTTTCAAAATTGACCAAGGAGCTATTTTGCTTAGTGCTTTTCTTTCCATCATTCTGTGTATTCCAGGACCTATGCACTAGAAAGTGAACGAAATTGGTAAAGAAAATGATGGTCTTTATATGATGTTATCAGATGGATCAAGTGCAAAATAGCTCAGGTAACATATTAGAAGTTGTTTGGTAAAAGACACTACTACAAACAATAATGTGCGGCACAGAAGGCTCGGACATGTACCAGCAAGAGTAACGAGGCAGCTGGCTTTTATGAAGAACAAGATGTCTATAGACTGCAATTTTAATAAATGCACTATATGTTCATTAGCAAGACAAACTAAGAAACCTTTTCCCTTTAGCACCACTAGAGCATGAGTCATTTTTCAGCTAGTACATGTAGATATTTGGGTACCCTACAAGGTGCCTATTTATAATGAAAATAGATAATTTTTGACACTTGTGGATGATCATTAAAAAATAATTTGGGCGTTCTTATTGAAGTTGAAAAGTGACACACTTTGCCTCTAAAGTCCTCTATCAAGATGGCAATGTGCAATTTAACCATAATGTTAAATGTTTTAGAACTGATAATGGAGCTGAATTCTTCAACTCTGAATGTGCAACCTTTTAATCAGACGATGGCATACTACATCAGAGTAATTGTTCACACACTCCATAACAAAATGGAGTGGTGGAGAGGAGACATAGGCACATTTTAGAAGTAGCAAGAGCACTGAGGTTTCAAGGAAGTATACCAGTGCATTTCTGGGGAGATTGTGTATTGGCAGCTGTATATCTTATAAATAGGCTACCATCCACAGTACTAGGTGGAAAGTTACCATATGAGGTCTTCCACAAGTCACCACCTTCGCCACTTCATCTAAGGGTTATTAGCTGTCTTTGCCACAATCACCAACCAGAGTGATAAACTTCTTCCTAGGGCAATAACAGCAGTCCATATGGAATATTCAACATCCTAGAAAGGGTACAAGTTATACAACCCGAAGGACGAGAAGTCTTTTGTCAGCAGGGATGTTACATTTAGAGAGGATGTATTGCCATTCATGCTGATGAAAGAAGGAAGAAGTTCTTGTTTTTTGAATCAGCTAGACACTATACAACATAACAAAGTTCACCTCAACAACAACAGGCTCCTGCTCAAAAAATGGGACAATCACATGCTGAAAATGAAGATGTAGTTCCTCAGCTGGATGATTTATCCAACAGTAATGATGAGGAGATTCCAGTTCAGCAGCCAGAACAAGCAACAAAGGTGGTAAATGAGGAAGTCTCACATATGAAACTTAGGAGAACTGATACAGGATCAAAACCGCCCATCTGGATCAAGGACTACATTTGCCCAACTGTGAAGCCTTCTTCTTCACCTTGCATGTATCCTATGTCCAATTATCTAGGGTATGACACACTGAGCAGTACCTATCAGACTTATCTTGCTGGAGTTTCAACAGATGTTGAACCTGTATCCTACAATGAGGCAATGAATGATCAGAAATGGGTATATGCCATGCAAGCTGAGATAGATGCACTGGTGAGTAACAAAACGCAAGAGGTGGTTCCTATCCTCAAAGGCAAAGTTCCTATTGGTTGCGAATGGGTATACAAGATCAAGCATAGATCAGATAGAACAATACAGAGATACAAAGCTAGATTGGTTGCTAAAAGATACAGGCAACAAGAAGGGTTGGATTATCAAGAAACATTCTCTCATGTGGTCAAAATGGTGACCATTAGGACTGTGATTGCATTAGAAGCTATGAATATAAGCATTATTTCAAACGGATGTTTACAATGCCTTTCTTCAAGGTGACCTTGAGAAAGAGGTATACATGCAACTGCCTATTTAATTGACAGCCAAGGGGGGAACACAGGATATAGACTACTCAAATATTTATATGACCTTAAACAAGCATCTAAGCAGTAGAACCTTAAGCTAACTAATGCACTCCTAAAGGCTGGTTTCATACAAAGCAAGCATGATCATCCCATATTCATCTTGAAGAAGCACAACAAATATTTTATAGTACTTGTGTATATGGATGGCCTTCTCATAAAAGGTGATGATGCTGGTCCGATTCAGGAAGCCAAGAACATTCTGCAAAACAACTTCATTATGAAGGACCTAGGAACTCTGAAGTACTTCCTAGGAATGGAGGTGTGCAGATCACAAAAGGGAATCTTACTGTGCCAAAGAAAATATACTTTGGAGTTGATTGCAGAATTAGGTTCGCCAGGTTCTAAGCCTGCATTAACTCCAATCGAACAGAACAAGAGACTTACAACTGTTGATTATGATGAACACTGTAACATCAATGATGATACAACACCACCAGATCTAAGAGAATATCAAAGATTTGTTAGGAAGTTGCTTTACTTGACCTTAACCAGGTCAGACATAGCATATAGTGTGCAGACCTTGAGCCAGTTCATGCAATCTCCTAAGAAGTCACACCTTTAAGCAGCTTAAACAATTGTGAGATATATGAAGAATGAGCCAGGTCTTGGAGTATTAATGAGTACAGAAAAGGATACACCCTTGAGAGCATTTTGTGACGCAGACTGGGCAAGTTGTCCAAACTCAAGAAAATCAGTAACTAGCTATTTGGTGAAACTAGGGAGTCTTTAATAGCTGGACATTTAAAAAAAAAAAAACAGAACACAGTAGCAAGAAGTTCAGCAGAATCACAATACAGAAGCATGGCTCTGACAGTAGCTAAACTTGTATGGCTACTAGGTTTGCACAAGGAATTGGAGATAAATGTTTCTCTTCCAATACAGTTGTTCACAGACAGTAAGGCTGCAATGCAAATAGCTAACAATCCTGTGTTTCATGAAAGAACAAAACACATAGAGATTGATTGCCATTTCGTAAGAGAGAACGTGCAGCAGGGCATGATACATCTTGAATATCTGCCAACAAAAGAGCAAGAAGCAGACATATTGACAAAAGGGCTTGGCAGTTTGCAGCACTATCATCTATTTTCCAAACTAGGATTGCTGAATATTTACACACCACCTAGCTTGAAGAAGGGTATTGAAGTGCAGATGACAGCTGTGCATTGGAAGCTGAGGAACAAAGGCTAGAGACTGAGTGACAGGCAATTACTTTAGTATAGTGTTAGAAGTTAGTAATAACAGAATTAATTGTAGTGTAGTGGTTAATTTAGAGCTGATTCATTACTTATATATATACACGTGTATATAGTAGAAGAACTAACTCTCTTATAATTGATTTTCTCTCAATATACAAGGAGATACAATTGTCCAGAAGCATTTCTCCCTAGGCTCCGTCTTCATTCTCTTAATTGGCATATATATATATATATATATATATATATATATATATATATATATATATATATATATATATATATATATATATATATATATATATCCTAGTTTATTTGCAACTCGATTACTTACCTTTCTCGACTAAATGGCTCTCTTAATTAATTTGTTTGATAACATTTCTCTTTATTATTATAGCCTTGTCGGTTGTCTACAGTCCGTCCATTCTAATATACCATTTGCAGTTGACCGTCCTGTTCAAGTTCATGCATGAGCATCTTGACTTCCACTATGTACTTTTACTTAATAACGAACAAGTTGTGAATATCTTCACTTACGACATTGCAAGTCAAAATGCATGAGGTGATCGTGTTACCAATTATTGAATTCTCCTTTGGTGTAAATGATACAGAAAGATTTAATTTAAATATATAAATATTTTCACTATCAATTAGTTATTTTTTATAAAAAAAATATTTATTATTATGTACTATACACTATACCTGATAAGTGATTTAATTGTATTATAAAATATATTTTGCACGGTTGGCTATTCACATTATGTTTGAGAAACTTTTTGTAGCGAAATCTTGTCCCTCATCCAACGGTGAGGACTAGAGGACATTGTAAATGGGCCCAACCAACGTTGCGATTCTGAGATTGCCATGTTTTCATAAGGAGAAGTTTGTTTAAAAGCAACCTTATCCTGTAAAACAGCAGGCAAATGGGGGTAAACGGGAGTCACGTGAATAACTTTTGTGCTTTTTTTTATTCTTTATTATTTTCTTTTGGATTTTTACTTTGCCCAACGAAATATCCGCTAAAAAATTCTAAGAAGGTAATGAATTAATATAGTAGTTATATAGAGCTACAGACCCTTATAAACCTGTTTTAAAAGATTGCAGATAGTTGGTTCTAAAATATAAAAAAGAGCAGCCCGGTACACAAGGTATTGATATTTCACGTTTATACAAGGAACATTATTGATTACTCCCACGGCTCAAATACATTGCTCCAGGCTCCCCTTCGGTTCTAAAATATTATGTTATGAGGAAAATGTAACTTCAATAAAAAATCTTAAAATGACAAGTGAATTATCCCATTCATTAGATTCCTTTGGATGCGTTAATAGAATGGACGTGGGAATTTATATATTTCTAATGTTCCTTTTAAACATGCTTAAACTTTGTATACCCTACTGAACCAGCGACGCGCCACCTTGAATCCTAAAACTAAAGAAAAATAAAGCAATAGAATTGTTATTTACACCGTTTATAATGTTCCTTGAAAATATTGAAGATCATATAGTTAACAATTTTCAATAGCCTCTTCATTCATTTGTGTATAGGGTCAAATTTGACCGTCAGCGTCTCTATGCCAATGGGTACGCCCAGTGAGTATACGCCGACTAAAGTAAGCGTACGACTCGGACGTGGGGACAAAAGCGACATCGTTTAGGACTCAGTGTCTTCACTAGGAAAACGTTACCTATTTTTGTAACTTTTTGATTATTTCGAGGAAGGTCTCTTATTATATAAGGGAGACCTTCGCATTGTAAAAGTGAGATGATTCTGAAATAATACAACTCTTTCATTTTCTCATACTCTCTCTCCATCGCTATCTCTAACGAATACTTTCTCTTGAGTTCATATTATCACTATTAGATCTACAACAACAACTTCATTTTTCATCTCTAGGTCTATTATATTTGATTACGATTTACCCTTTCTTACTTTTGATTGTTTTTAAGCTTGCAAAGTATATCGATCCGTCTGTGGGGATTTCGAGAATCAAAATCATAGTATCCACCTAGAGAGCAACCAACTACCATTCTCTACACCACACGAAAACAAAAGATGGCTGAAAATAACACCAGAATGAAAGCGATAGTGGGTGTTACAGCCAATCTCCTTGATCCTCTCAACGAGGCCGGTGACGAGGGCATCTTGAATGCAACCCTAGCATCACGCCAGGTGCAGAGATCTCATCTTCCCCATCCGAAGATCTGACGATCTTGCATGAAAAAGGGGCTTCCACATCTGCGGCTAAGGAAGCACCCTCGGTGGTCAAGAAGCTACTGGAAGAATGGCTAACAAGCACTCTAAGTGGCTTGGTTGAGAAGTCACCACAAAGTAACGACAGGTGTATACCAACGGTAGGTACCACTGCTGCCATGGGTGAACCTGAAGCTGCACGAGCAAATAACAAACCCATCGAGGCACAGACCAACGATGGCACGCTAACAGCCATCCTAAAGAAGATGGAAGAAATGGAGAATGAAAACAAGGCACTCCGCGACCAAATGAAAGAACATCAGGAGAGGGTAGACAAGATCCCCGGCGCTCCCAAGTTGCTACGAAAATGCGACGTGGGGAGGTTCGTTGAACAACCATACACGGAAGAAGCTGCCCCTCACCCTATCCCAAAAACCTTCAAGATGCCACCCTACTTAAAGGTATATGACGGAACCACAGATCCCGAGGATCATTTAATCTACTATGTCACTGCTGTAAAGGGCAACGACCTATCAAAAGAACAGGTACCGTCGGTGCTGCTGAAGAAGTTTGGTGAGACATTGACAGGAGGGGCCCTAACGTGGTACTCTCAGCTACCAGCTAAGGTGATATCAACGTTCGAGGAAATGGCGGATAAGTTCATCACCGCCCATGCAGGTGCAAAGAAAGCGGAAGCAAGGGTCAACGACATCTTCGCCGTCAGGCAAACCACAGGGGAGGGACACAGGGACTTCCTAGCCAGGTTTAATAGGGTAAGTATGAGTCTACCAAACGTATCGAAGGTATGGCAGTCACCGCTTTCCAGAACGGGCTAAACAGGAATGGTTCGAGGGCAACCAAGAAGCTACTAAGCCGCCTCATGAAATATCCCCCTACCACATGGGAGGAAATCCACAACACCTATTGCGCTGAGGTACGAGCGGACGAGGATGATCTTAATGAGCCGACCCAACGGCTAACAACGATACACTCAGAAACAAGGAGGGATCGATGCAACGAAGGACGGCGAGAACAACTCCCACGCTCCAACAAAGACCGACACCAGCCATACACCAGATCCTCCCATCCACCACCAAGGCATACGGACGCGCTACAGCGACACGTCGCCCCACTCCGAGACGAAAGAGGTACGCCTCCTTTATTATCCGCCCATAACTTTTGTGTGTCTCCTTCAGAAATAGTGTACGCACTGGAGAAGCTGGGCACCAAAGTGCAGTGGC
>NC_031995.1:29890900-29928393 GCF_001879085.1 Nicotiana attenuata
AAGAATACAACAAGTATCAATTTAAGACTCACGGTCATGCTCGACACCAACGTATAGATACTCGTCACCATGCCTATACGTCGTACTCAACAAGAAACAAGTAGCAAATATGACTCAACTCCTAATCCCTCAAGCTAAGGTTAGACCGAACACTTACCTCAAACTTTCACGGCCAACTCACTCCTCGATTACCGCCTTTCCTTTCGAATTCGGCTCCAAATCAATTGTATCTATACATAAATGACTTCATAACATCAAATAATGCTAAACAATTCGAATCCAATGCCTAATTATAGCTTTCCAATCATTCTTCCCAAAAACCCAAAAATCGACCCCGGGCCCGCTTGGTCAAAACACGAGGTTCGGACCAAAATCAAATCCCCCATTCACCCACGAGCCCAAATATATAATTATTTCCAGAATTCGACCCCAAAACAAGGTCTAAATTACCATTAATCAAAAAGTCCTAGTTCTACCCAAATCCCTAACTTTCTACCCTTGATTACATGTTTTAGGCCTAGGATTCTAGTGGGTGTTAATGGAAAATGAAGAAACCAAGTTAAATATTACTTATCCAAGAAGCTTTGGTGAAGAAGTGCTTCAAAAATCGCCTAGGAGCTTTGGAGAAGAAAGGGTTTATGAAATTTTATGAAAATCCCGTAATGGGTTCTGTTTTGGGACTTTAAAATAACTGGGCAAAATTGCCCTTTGCGTTCGCGATTGGTCAGGCTGGGCAGCCTTCGCGTTTGCGGACAATGGATCGCGTTCGCGGAGTAGGAACTCCTCGAGCCTATGCATTCGCGGACCAGTGGTCGCATTCGCGATGCACAAGTGGTGACCCCTCCCCCATGACCTTACGCGTTCACGTCACACAGGTCGCGTTCGCGATGAGCAATCCCCCTAGGCTCCGCGTTCGCGACTGTGGCTTCGCGTTCGCGAAGAAGAAGCTGGACACCTGGGATCTTTGCCTTACGCGTTCGCGAGGGATACCACGCGAACGCGAAGGGTAAAATCCCTGGGCACTGACTGCAGAAAATCTGCAACTTTTCTTAAACTCAAAACTTCTCGAAACACATCCGAAACACACCCGAGCCCTCGGGGCTCCTAACCAAACACATGTACTAACTCAACCACATCATACGAACTTATCCGTGCAATCAAATCGCCAAAATAACATCATTATCATCAATTAAACCTCAAAACCAAAGCATTTTTCTCAAACTTCTTAAAACATCAACTTTAGCAATTCAAGTCCGAATCACGTCAAACGACGTCAGTTTTTCACCAAATTTTACAGAAACATCTTAAATCATATATAAGACCTGTACCGGGCACCGGAATCAAAATACGGGCCCGGTACCAACACGTTCTAATAAAATTTCATTTCAATTTTCCTTAACAATTTCAGAAAAACAATTTCCTTTAAAAATTCATTTCTCGGGCTCGGGACCTCGGAATTTGATTCCGGGCATACGCCCGAGTCCCATATTTTCCTACGGACCCTCCGGGACCGTCAAATCACGGGTTCGGGTCCGTTTACCTAAAATGTTGACCGAAGTCAAATTAACTCATTTTATAACCAAATTTTATCATTTTTCATAGATTTTCATATTTAAGCTTTCCAGCTATGCGCTCGGACTGTGCACGCAAAACGAGGTGACTCTAAATGAGGTTTTCAAGGCCTCGGAGTCACAGAATTTAATTTAAAACATGTGATGACCGTTTGGGTCATCACATTCTCTACCTCTAAAAGAACCGTTCGCCTCGAACGGACATAAGAAGGAAGTACCTGAGTCGGGAAAAAGACGAGGATAACGGCTCCACATATCGGACTCGGACTCCCAGGCCGATGCATCAGGAGGCTGACCTCTCCACTGAACACGAACAGAAGGAAAACTCTTCGACCTCAACTGACGAACCTGCCGGTCTAGAATAGCCACCGGCTCCTCCTCATAAGACAAGTCCTTGTCCAACTGGACAGTGCTGAAATCTAACACGTGGGCTGGATCGCCGTGATACCTCCGAAGCATGGACACATGAAACACTGGATGCACGGCTGATAAGCTCGGCGGCAATGCAAGTCTATAAGCCACCTCTCCCACTCTATCAAGAATCTCAAAAGGACCAATGAACCTAGGGCTAAGCTTGCCCTTCTTCCCAAATCTCATCACGCCCTTCATAGGCGACACTCGGAGCAATACCCGCTCACCAACCATAAAAGCCACATCTCGAACCTTGCGGTCTGCATAGCTCTTTTTCCTGGACTGAGCTGAACGAAGCCTATCCTGAATGATCCTGACCTTGTCCAAGGCCTCCTGAACCAGATCCGTACCCAACAACCGAGCCTCTCCCGGCTCAAACCATCCAACCGGAGACCGACACCGCCTACCATATAAAGCCTCATAAGGAGCCATCTGGATGCTCGACTGGTAGCTGTTGTTGTAGGCAAACTCTGCTAAAGGCAAAAACTGATCCCACGAACCTCCAAAGTCAATAACACAAGCTCGGAGCATATCCTCCAAAATCTGAATAGTCCGCTCGGACTGACCGTCCGTCTAGGGATGAAATGCTGTGCTCAACTCAACCCGTGTGCCCAACTCTCGCTGAACTGCTCTCCAGAAACGCGGTAAACTGCGTACCCCGGTCCGAAATGATAGATACGGGCACACCATGAAGGCGAACAATCTCCCGAATATAGATCTCAGCTAACCTCTCAGAAGAATAGGAGACTGCCACAGGAATGAAATGCGCTGACTTGGTCAGCCTATCAACAATGACCCATACTGCGTCGAACTTCTTCCGAGTCAGCGGAAGTCCAGTAACAAAGTCCATAGTGATCCGCTCCCACTTCCACTCGGGAAGCTCAATCCTCTGAAATAAACCACCAGGCCTCTGATGCTCGTACTTAACCTGCTGACAATTCAAACAACGAGCCACATATGCTACGATATCCTTCTTCATTCTACGCCACCAATAATGCTGCCGCAAATCCTGATACATCTTCGCGGCGCCCGGATGAATAGAGTACCGGGAGCTATGGGCCTCCTCCAAAATCAACTCTCGGAGCCCATCCACATTAGGCACACATACTCGACCCTGCAATCTCAAAACTCCATCATCATCTAAGGTAACCTGCCTGGCACCTCTGCGCTGCACCGTGTCTCTAAGGACACACAAATGGGGATCATCATACTGCCGATCACGGATACGCTCCAATAATGAAGAACGAGCGACCGTGCAAGCTAACACACGACTGGGCTCAGAAACATCCAGTCTCACGAACTGATTGGCCAAAGCCTGAACATCCAAAGCAAGCGGCCTCTCACCGACCGGAATATAAGCAAGACTGTCCATACTGGCTGACTTCCTACTCAAAGCATCGGCCACCACATTGGCCTTTCTCGGATGATATAAAATGGTGATATCATAATCCTTCAACAACTCCAACCACCTCCTCTGCCTCAAATTCAACTCCTTTTGCTTGAACAAGTACTGAAGACTCTTGTGATCCGTGAACACCTCACATGCCACGCCATACAGATAATGCCTCCAAATCTTCAATGCGTGAGCTATGACTGCCAACTCCAAATCATGAACCGGATAGTTCTTCTCATGAACCTTCAACTGCCTCGAAGCATAGGCAATGACTTTGCCATCCTGCATCAATACTGCTCCAAGCCCAACACGGGAAGCATCACAATAGACTGTATAAGGCCCTGAACCTGTGGGCAAAACTAACACCGGTGCCGTAGTTAGAGCTGTCTTGAGCTTCTGAAAGCTCGCCTTACACTCATCCGACCATCTGAACTGGGCACCCTTCTGGGTCAATCTGGTCATCGGGGCTGTAATAGATGAAAACCCCTCCACGAACTGCCGATAATAGCCTGCCAACCCCAAGAAACTCTGAATCTCTGTAGCTAATGCTGGTCTATGCCAGTTCTTGACTGCCTCAATCTTCTTTGGGTCCACCTGAATACCCTCTGCTGATACAACATGACCCAGAAATGCAATCGAACTCAACCAGAATTCACACTTCGAGAACTTAGCATATAACCGACTATCCCTCAGAGTCTGAAGAACCAATCTAAGGTGCTGCTCGTGCTCCTCCTGGCTGCGGGAATATATCAATATATCATCAATGAAGACTATCACGAACGAGTCCAAATAAGGCCTGAACACTCGGTTCATCAAGTCCATGAAAGCTGCTGGGGCATTTGTCAACCCGAATGACATAACCAAGAACTCATAATGCCCGTACCGAGTGCGGAAAGATGTCTTAGGGACATCGGATGCCCTAATCCTCAACTGATGGTAGCCAGATCGCAAGTCAATCTTGGAAAATACCCTGGCACCCTGAAGCTGGTCGAACAAATCATCAATCCTCGGCAGCGGATACTTATTCTTGATTGTAACCTTGTTCAATTGCCGGTAATCAATACACATTCTCATTGACCCATCCTTCTTCTTGACAAATAACACCGGCGCACCCCAAGGCGAAACACTGGGCCTAATGAAACCCTTCTCAAGCAAATCCTGCAACTGTTCCTTTAACTCCTTCAACTCCGGCGGGGCCATACGATATGGCGGGATAGAAATGGGCTGAGTGCCCGGAATCAGATCAATGCAGAAGTCAATATCCCTGTCGGGTGGCATACCCGGCAGGCCTGAAGGGAAAACATTAAGAAACTCACAATCAACGGGCACAGAATCAATAGAGGGAACCTCAACACTAGAATCACGAACATAGGCTAAATAGGCCAAACACCCCTTCTCGACCATGCGCCGAGCCTTCACATACGATATAACACTGCGGGTAGAATGACCAGGAGTCCCTCTCCACTCTAAACGAGGCATACCCGGTAAAGCTAAGGTCACAGTCTTGGCATGACTAGAAGCAACAAATCTATGCGAGTCTCAAGACCCCCAATCACCACAACACAAGAACGATGAACTCGATCTACCACGATAGAATCACCCACCGGTGAGACACATAAACAGGAATACCCAATGCATCACTAGGCATGACCAAATACGGGGCAAAATAAGATGACACATACGAATACGTAGACCCCAGATCAAACAACACTGAAGCATCCCTATCACAAACCAGAACCGTACCTGTAATAACCGCATCTGAAGCCTCTGCCTCGGGTCTGGCCTGAAGAGCATAACATCGGGGCTGGGCCCCACCACTCTGATCTACCTCTCTGGGACGGCCTGCTGCTGGCTGGCCTCCACCTCTAGCGGTCTGGGCTCCACCTCTAAATCCTCTACCTCCCCCTCTAGCACCTCTACCCCCGCCTCTAGCTGGATGGGCGGCCTGTGGAACATCTGGTGCCTGAATCATAGCATGGGGACCCTGCTCCTACGACTGAGTACCCACCAACCTCGGACAAGCCCTCCGGATATGACCATACTCACCACACTCATAACATCCACCTGAATACTGCGGCTGAGGAAACTGAGACTGACCCTGGCGGCCTGAATGACCACCCCGAAAGCTTTATAGCGGCGGTGCACTGATAGGAGCTGGTGGTGCATTGTAGGTCTGCTGATCAGAATACTGCCCGCGAGAACCACGGCCACCTGAAGCGCCGTGAGAAACCTGGAGAGCCGACTGAAAAGGCCTGGGAGGATAGCCTCTACCATATGAATCTCTACCTCCAGACGAGGTACCACTGAATCTGCCTGAATGACAGGGCCTCTTGTTTGCCCCGTGACCACCCCCCTGTGATAGTACCATCTCAATCCTCCGGGCCACATTTGCCGTCTGCTGAAAAGTGATATCACTCCCAGCCTCCCTAGCCATCTGAAGACGAATCGGCTGGATAAGGTCGTCAATAAACCTCCTAACCCTCTCTCTCTCTCGGTAGGGAGTATAACCAGAGCATGGCGAGCTAAGACAATGAACCTGGTCTCATACTGGGTGACCGTCATGGAACCCTGCTAGAGGCGCTCAAACTGCCTCCGATAGGCCTCTCTCTGAGTAATAGGGAGAAACTTCTCCAGAAATAGCTGTGTGAACTGCTCCCATGTCAAAGCTGGTGATCCTGCTGGCCTAGCTAAGCAATAATCCCTCCACCAAGTCTTGGCGGATCCAGACAGACGAAATGTAGCAAAATCGACCCCATTAGTCTCAACAGTCCCCATGTTCCGAAGAACCTCGTGGCAACTATCCAGATAATCCTGGGGATCCTCAGTAGATGCACCGCTGAATGTAGAAGTAAAGAGCTTGGTGAACCTGTCCAATCTCCACAAAGCATCGGCACACATAGCTGCTCCATCACCGGCCTGGGCTACCACGCCCGGCTGAGCTGCTCCAACTGGCTGAACTGCTGGAGTCTGAGTCTGGGGAGCTACCTGCTCCGGAGTACGAGTAGCAGGAGTCTGGGCTCCTCCTCCAGCCTGAGAAGTGGCTGGTGCTACAGGAAGCAAGCCTGCCCGGGTGACACTCTCCATGAGGCCCACTAATCGGACCAGAGCATCCTGAAGAACTGGGTAGCAATAAACCCCTCTGGGACCTGAGCTGGGCCCACCGAAACTGCTGGGGCTGGAACCTCCTCGTCAAAATCAACTTGAGGCTCCGCCACTGGTGCTGCTGCTCGGGGCTGAGCTCTGCCCCTACCTCGGCCTCTAGCACGGCCTCGGCCTCGCCCTCTGCCCCTCGTGGGAGCTGCTGCTGGGGGCTCGGGCTACTGAGCGGTAGATGAGGAAGCGCGAGTTCTCGCTATCTGCGAAAGAACAGAGTAGGAATTCAATTAGCATTTGAGAAACAAAACCGCACGACAAGAAAGAACAAATGTGAAGTTTTCCTAACTCCGTAGCCTCTGGGGGATAAATACAGACGTGTCCGTACCAATCCCTCAGACTCTACCGAGCTTGTCCGTGAATTGTGAGACCTATGTAACCTAGAGCTCTGATACCAACTTATCACGACCCGGATTTCCCAGCCTCGGGGTCGTGATGGCTCGTACTCGTAGAAGCTAGGCAAGCCACACATCATAAACTTCTAACTCCTTTATTTTAAATCCTTTTATCAATCATAGCAACAAGCGTTAAATATTTAAATAACAGCGGAATATGAAATTTAAAGTGGAAGACTTAAATTAAATAAACTGAACAATAATGCGGAAATCGACATGTGCCTCTACCCGAGAACTGGTGTCACAACATCCACGGACTACTAAGAGTGCTACATACAAGTGTCTGAACAAGGAAATAAAATCTGTCTCGAGTACAAAAAGGAGACAGTGCATTAAAGTAGATAGAAGAGATGCCGGGCCTGCGGACGCATGCAGGACTACCTCGGGATCTCGTGGACTGAAGGCTGGCTCGCGAACTACTGCTGCGCACCATATGCTGCTCCGGTATCTGTACATAAGTATAGAGCGTAGTATCAGCACAACCGACCACATGTGCTGGTAAGTGTCTGGCCTAACCCCGGCGAGGTAGTGACGAGGCTAGGACCAGACTCCAGATAAACCTGTGCAGTTATATAATATATTGCGAAAAAATAAACAAGTAATAAGCAGTTAAAAGGGAGGGGGTACATGCTTCGGGGAAACAAGTCAATTTAGCAGAAACTAATTAAATATGAAGGAACAGTACCGTATCTAAAACAATATAATAATAATAATAATCATAATACTGTTGCAGCACGCAACCCGATCCATATGTATATATATATATGTTGCGGCGTGCAACCTGATCCAATCAATATAATATATCTATTGCGGCGTGCAACCCGATCCAACATATATAATATCTGTTGCGGCGTGCAACCCGATCCAATATATATAATATCTGTTGCGGCGCGCAACCCGTTCCAAACATATAGCTTACAGTGTTCACAACAACAATCCCGGCAAGGGATTAACTGTAGATTACACCATCCCGGCAAGGGACAATCAGCTATAACCAATCGCAATTCAACTTCCTATCATCTCTAATACCATCATTCTAACTCATAATTAACTTCCACGCTAAGCCTTTGCTCAATACCGATTTACTCATCATAGCATCATTCAAGAATTCAACAAGCATCAATTTAAGACTCACGGTCATGCTCGACTCCAACGTATAGATACTCGTCACCATGCCTATACGTCGTACTCAACAAGAAGCACATAGCAAATATGACTCAACTCCTAATCCCTCAAGCTAGGGTTAGACCGAACACTTACCTCAAACTTCCACGGCTAATTCAATCCTCAATAACCGCCTTTCCTTTCGAATTCGGCTCCAAATTGATGGTATCTATACATAAATGACTTCAATACATCAATAAATGCTAAACAATGCGAACCCAATGCCTAATTATAGCTTTTCCATCATTCTTCCCAAAAACTCAAAAATCGACCCCGGGCCCACTTGGTCAAAACACAAGGTTCGGACCAAAATCAAATCACCCATTCATCCACGAGCCCGAATATATATTTTGTTTTCAAATTCGACCCCAAAACGAGGTCTTAATCAAGAAAAATCAAAAAGCCCTAACTCTACCCAAATCCCTAATTTTCTACCCTTAATCATATGTTTTAGGCCTAGAAATTCATTAGATGTTGATGAAAATGGAAGAAAACGAGTTGGAGATTACTTACCCAAGAATTTTTGAAGAAAGAATGCTTCAAAAGTCGCCCTAGAACTTTGGAGAAGAAAGAGTTTGTGAAATTTTGGTGAACTCCCGTAATGGTTCTATTTTGGGGTTTTAAAAATAACTGGGTGAAATTCTTCTTCGCATTCGCGATAGACCCCTCGCGTTCGCGATGTGTCAGGCTTTTTGGCCTTCGCGTTCACGTACAGGGGCTCGTGTTCGTGAAGCTATAGCTCCTCGAGCCCTCGCGTTCGCGTCCTTAAGGTCATGTTCGCGTAAGGTGTACTACCCTTTCTCCCTGCCCAGGCACTTAGCCTTCGCGTTCGCGAGGCCAGGGACGCGTTCGCGAAGGTATAACCCCCCGCTGCCTCGCGTTCGCGACCTGGTCTACGCATTCGCGTAGAAGGAAGTTTCCTTCAGCAATATTTACTCATCGCGTTTGCGAGGGTCCTCCCGCGAACGCGAAGAAGGCCATACCAGAACTGGGAAACCTGCAACTTTTATAAGCCTAAAACCATTCTAAAACACCTCCGAAACACATCCGAGCCCTTGGGGCTCCTAACCAAACACATGCACTAACTCAAAAATATCATACGAACTTATCTGTGCGATCAAATCGCCTAAATAACCTCAAAAACAATGAATGAAACCTCAAAATCAAGAATTTTCCTCAAACTTCATCAAGTTTCAAATTTAGGATTTCAAGTCCGAATCACGTCAAACGACGTCCGTTTTCAACCAAATTTTAGTGGAAGGACTTAATACATATATAAGACCTGTACCGTGCACCGGAACCAAAACACGGGCCCGATACCATCGCTTTCTAATCAGATTTCATTTCCAATTTTCTTAAACATTTCCAGAAAATAGTTTTTCAAAAAAATTCATTTCTCGGGCTCGGGACCTCGGAATGCAATTCTGGGCATACACCCAAGTCCCATATTTTCCTACGGACCCTCCGAGACCGTCAAATCACAGGTCCGGGTCCGTTTGCCCAAAATATCGACCAAAGTCAAATTTATTCATTTTAACATCAAAACTTAACATTTTTCACAGAATTTCATATTTAAGCTTTCCGGCTACGCGTCCGGAATGTGCACGCAAATCGAGGTGACTCTAAATAAGGTTTTCAAGGCCTCGGAGTCACAGAATTCGATTAAAAATAGGTGATGACCCTTTGGGTCGTCACAGGTGTATACGACAGAAATCAGGGCTACCCGATTTCATCCTTTGCTCGAGATGGGAATGTCGCGTCAAGGAGCTTGGAGGTTGAGTCCGGAATTGAAGCCTCCTTTCGGATCAAGGTCGACGTCAATCGCGGCTAGAAAGAGACAGACTCCGAGTGACATCGGTATAACTTGATAACAGAAAAGACGAGATATCCGCGATTGGTCGAGGATCGTGGCGTGAATCTCAGAACGGATCAATCCACGGCGGTTCATCATATGTTAATATGGTTTTCTACTATAATTAGAATTGTACCTTATTTTGGACTCCTCTATTATATAAAGAGAGATCCCATTCATTTGTAAAGATCATTGTTCACTAAGAAGAATATATACACTCGTTATTTTCCTGCTATTTCACTTACTCTTCATCAGAGTTGCTTTATCATTTACTGTTCTTACTATTCCACCTCGACACATCCCGAGTCGAGGTCGAGACCTGGCTAACATACTGGTGTGATTTATTTTATTATCTAATTTATTCATTTATTTTCTTGCTTATCAATTAGTATTCGACGAATCACATATCCTTAAAACCACAATATAAGCTTAATTGTTATCCAATTTTAAGAGTAAACAGTTTGGCGCCCACCGTGGGGCTAAGGATAATAGTGATTGTTCGGTGCTGATTCTAATAACACACATTATGTCACGACCCAATTTCCACTACAGGTCGTGATGGCGCCCAACACCGTTATTAGGCAAGCCAACCCTAATCAACTAGTGAGTTCTCATTCTTTAAAATAATTACTCTCAGCATTTACTTAACTTAAATCCAAAACAATCGATAATTAACAAATTATAAGGCGACTGAATCGGAAAAGACTAAAGGGGATCATAACAATATGAATACAACCCAAAATAATAGTCTACTAATGTGTGCGCCAGGAACTAGTGTCACAAGTACGAGAGCAACTAGTAGAATGTACAAAAGAATATCACTATCCTACTTCCTGAAATAGAATAGACAGTAATAACAAAAGGAGAGACTCCGATATGCTGTTGAACGGCTCGGAAGAGGGCAGCTCACCGTGAGATCTCGATCAAGTATCAGGGATGCGCTCCGGACGGGTAGCCAAATGCACCTGCCTCAGATCCTGTACATTTAGGTACAGAAGCGTAGTATGAGTACATAAACAAAATGTACCCAGTAAGTATCCAGTCTAACCTCGAAGAAGTAGTGACGAGGGGTCGACTTGACACTTACTAGGGTCAATTATAATATAATTCAAGTGTTACGCTAAGCATGAATAGCATGAATAATAATGACAGATTAAGATCGTGGAGAAGTAAGATATTCTTTCATAAAGGATATGTCAAGTTTCAATCACATCATGTAACAGCTCATATTTCAAGCATTTATGCAGTGTAAATCACGGGAAGTTCCAAATAAATAACATGCACACATTATGCCGAGGTCGTATGGCCCGGTCCAACATTAGCTCGAGCCTCGCTCGATTGACGCTCGGGGCCCCCGGGGCCGTGCCCGAACATAAAACGGACTCGCTCGAACCCTTGGAACTCCCGAAACAACGCTAAATCTAAGAATCACACCCTAAAACCAATTGAATCACACTTATGAACTTCATCTAATTCCAATGTGCCGAAACGTACTTATGCTACTCGGATTGACACTAAATTTTACGTGCAAGTCTAATATGACACTACGGAACTATTCCGGTCCTGAAATTCCGTTCGGACCTCGATATCACAAAAACCCGCTCCAAACCAAATTTAAAGAATTTCGAAATCCTTAAGGAATCAACTTTCACTATTAGGTGACAAAACGCCCCCAGGTCATCCGAAACCCGATCCAGACATATGCCCAAGTCCAAAATCATCATACGAACCTGTTGGATCCTTCAAATCCTGATTCCGAGGTCGTTTACTCAAAATGTTGACCGAATTCAAACTTGGCCTTTTAAGCTAACCTTAAAGAACCAAGTGTTCCGATTTTAACCCAAACTCTTCCAAATCCCGAACCAACCATCCCCGCAAGTTATAAATCAGTAAAGCAAGTAGAGGAAGTCTTATTTAGGGGAACAGGGTTCTACAAAGCAAAACGACCAGTCGGGTCGTTACATTCTCCACCTCTTAAACAAATGTTCGTCCTCGAACGGGTTTAGATTCATACCTGAAGTGCTAAATAAGTGTGGATATCTGCTTCGCATTCCTCCTCGGACTCCCAGGTGGCCTCCTCGACTGGTTGACCCCTCCATTGAACCTTTACCGCAAAAATCCTCTTGGATCTCAACTGGCGATCCTGTTTATCAACAATGGTAATTGGCTCCTCCTCATACCCCAAGCTCTCATCTATTTGAATAGTGCTGAAGTCTAACACATGCGACAGGTCGGCGTGGTACCGCCAGAGCATAGATACGTGAAAAACTGGATGAACTCCCGATAGGCTGGGGGGTAAAGCAAGCTCATAAGCAACCTCCCCAACCTACCTCAACACCTCAAATGGGCCTATAAACCTGGGGCTTAACTTGCCCTTCTTTCCGAATCCCATAATACCCTTCATCGACGAGGATTTCAAGAGAACCTTCTCGCCGACCATGAATGATACATCCCGCGCCTTCTGATCCGCATAACTCTTTTGTGTGGACTGTGCTATGCGAAGTCGCTCCTGGATCAACTTTACCTTTTCTAAGGCATCTTTCACCAAATCTGTGCCATATAACTTAGCCTCACCAGGCTCAAACCACCCAATAGGAGATCGACATTGATCGCGGTCGTCTCAACACAACACAATGGTAGGAAGAGTGGGTAGCAATAACTAATACCCGAATAGTGGATCGGGGTCAAATTTCCACAGGGATCTTGGAATGGAGTTGTATTGCCTGCATAGTTTAGAATTGCGTTCGTACTTCTAATTGCACTCCTAACATTTTTGGGGGTTTTTATATTTAAAACTACTATTGCAATCTAAAAGAATAAAGCTAAATTATGCTAAGGAAATATTGCTAAGTTGTGCTTGATATAGGAAAAAGGCACTAGGGTTGTGACACTACCTAGGTGGCTAGCTAACGAGTAGAAGCTACTAAGGGGAGATTGATAAATCTGGGTTTAGTGCTATAGCCGTTACACAATTGCACTCATTCTCACACCTCTCGGTAGAGAGAACGATTTTGCCCAATTGACTCTCTCGAGACCAATTAGACCGGGCAACTAGGGCTCAAGTAGGGTAGTTACTCTTTCGAGGTTTAACCCGTTAGTTGGGACTACCATTCTCATGGGTCCATCCCAATTCCTTGTTGGGTTAACTTTTATGGTCATATGACTCTCTCTCTCAAGAAGAGTTAGACCCACTAAGCTTGAATTCATGTTTGCAACCACAAATTCTAGATTGAAACACAAAATCAACCCAAATAACAAATACCCAATATCAATCTCACCCTAGAATGCAACACCCATTAACTACCCACACTAGGGTTGAGCCACAACCCTAGCTAATGGGTTTAGCTAGACATAATTAAAGAAGAAAGAGTAGAAATAGATGATGAAATGAACATAATAATTGATTACTACTTAAAATCTATGATATTCAAGAGTAAAATTGCCAAAATAGGCTACAAAATACTTCTCACGAGCGCAGCTCTCGTTCAACAGCTAAAACATTGCCTAAAAATGTCAAAAAGATCTATTTATACCGAGCTAGAAAATCTGGACAAAAATGCCCCTGCAGGGTAGGCGCGGATCGCGCAAAAAGGGAGCGCGACCGCGTTGGCTCTTAGACTCTTGAACTCTGTTCTCTGAAGTTGGGACCGCGGACCGCGCAGAAATGGAGCGCGGCCGCGTTTCACGACGGGCGCGGACCGCGTAAAAATGGAGCGCGGCCGCGTGGCAGTACTTTGGCAAAAACACCATCTCTCTGAATCTCATCTACGCAGACCGCGTAAGAAGGAGCGCGGACCGCGCAGATTGCCCTTGAATGAACCAGTCTCTGAATCTCCTAGCGCGGCCACGTGGCAAAACAGTGCGGTCCGCGCTAGGTCTTCTTGTTCCCCACTTCAATTGGTCTTTGACACTTGGCAGGTTTCACTCCGTTTTGAGCCGATCTTTGACATTTGTCATCTTGTCGCTCAAACCTGCAATCAAGCGCAACTTGTAAGGATTTTGGGATTATTTTGTGGCAATTCATAACAAAAACAATAGCAAGTAAGGGTATAATCATGTTAAAATCCTAACTTATCAGACATCGCCGACCATATAAAGCCTCAAATGGAGCCATCTTGATGCTGGACTAATAACCGTTGTTGTAAGAAAATTCGGCCAAAGGTAAGAACTGATCCCACTGCCCTCCAAAGTCTATCACACATGCTCTAAGCATGTCCTCCAGAATCTGAATTGTCCGCTCCTATAGCCCGTCGGTCTGTGGGTGAAATGCTGTGCTGAGCTCTACACGGGTCCCGAACTCACTCTGTAAGGCTCTCCAGAAATGGGAAGTGAACTGAGGGCTTCTATCTGATACGATGGAAAAAGGAACACCGTGCAACCGAACTATCTCTCGAATATAGATCTAAGCCAACCTCTCTGAAGTATAAATAGTCACAACCAGAATGAAATGTGCCGACTTGGTCAACCTATCGACGATGACCCAAACTGCATCAAACTTTTGCAAGGTCCGCGGCAACCGAACTACGAAGTCCATAGTAATGCGTTCCCATTTTTACTCAGGTATAGGCATCTGCTGAAATAGGCCACCCTGCCTCTGGTGCTCATACTTAACCTGCTGGCAATTCATGCACCTAGCCACATACTCAACTATGTATTTCTTCATCCGTCGCCACCAATAATGCTGCCTCAGGTCACGATACATCTTCGTAGCACCCGTATGGATAGAATACGTGAACTATGTGCCTCCTCTAGGATCCTCTCCCTCTAGCCATCGACATTAGGAACACATAGGCGACCCTGGAGTCGTAGAACACCATCCTCTCCAATATAAACCTCCTTGGCACTACCCTGTATTACCGTCTCTCCGAGAACTGCCAAGTGCGGATCATCAAACTATCGAGCCTTGATATTCCCCAATAATGAAGACTGGGCAACAACACTTGCGAAAACTTGGCTGGGCTCTGAAATATCCAACCTCACAAGTCTGTTAGCCAAGGACTGAATGTCCAAAGCTAGTGGCCTCTCCTCCGTTGAAAAGAATGCCAAGCTGCCATACTCTCCGCTTTCCTGCTTAAGGCATCCGCGATCACATTTGCCTTGCCCGGATGATAAAGAATGGCAATGTCATATTCCTTCAGTAACTTAAGCCACCTAAGCTGCCTCAAATTGAGATCCCTCTGCTTGAACAAATGCTGCAAGCTGCGATGATCAGTATAAACCTCACATGACACCCCCATACAGATAATGCCTCCATATCTTAAGAGCATGAACAATCGCTGCTAACTCTAGATCATGCACGGGGTAATTCTTCTCATGAATCTTTAGCTGACGTGCAGCATATGCAATAACTCGCCCCTCCTGCATCAACACACAACCCAAGCTAACGCGTGAAGCTTCGCAATATACCATATACATCCCCGATCCGGAAGGCAATACTAGAACCGGTGCTGTAGTCAAAGCTGTCTTGAGCTTCTGAAAGCTCGCCTCACAATCATCGGACCAACGGAAGGGAGCACCCTTATGGGTCAATCTAGTCAAAAGTGCTACAATGGATGAAAAGCCCTGCACAAATCAGCGGTAATAACCTTCTAACCCCAGGAAACTCTTGATCTCAGTCACTGAAGTAGGACGTGGCCAACTCTGAACTGCCTCAATCTTCTTGGGATCCATCTTAATACCCTCGCCTGATACGACATGCTCCAAGAATACTACTGACTCAAGCCAAAACTTACAGTTGGAGAACTTAGCAAATAGCTTCTGCTCTCGCAATGTCTGAAGCTCTACCCTCAAATGCTGCTTGTGCTCCCCCAGGCTACGTGAGTAGATCAAGATGTCATCAATGAAGACAATAACAAAGGAATCAATATAAGGCCTGAACACCTTGTTGATCAAATCTATAAACGTTGTTGGGGCACTAGTCAAGCTGAAGGACATTACCAGGAACTCATAATGGTCATATCTAGTACGGAAAGCAGTCTTCGGGACATCTAAGTCTCGAATATTCAGCTGATGATACCTTGATCTCAAGTCGATCTTAGAGAACACCCTAGCACCCTGCAACTGGTCGAACAAATCATCAATGCGTGGCAACGGGTACTTGTTCTTGATGGTAACCTTGTTCAACTGACGATAGTCAATGCACATCCGTATAGTCCCATCCTTCTTCTTCACAAACAACACTGGTGCGCCCCACGGTGACACACTCGGTCTCACAAACCCCTTGGCTAACAACTCCTCAAGCTGCTCCTTCAACTCTTTCGGAGCCATACGGTACGGTAGGATAGATATAGGCTGGGTACTTGGAGCCAAATCAATACAAAAATCAATATCACGATCCGGTGGCATACCTGGAAGGTCAGAAGGGAACACATCGGCGAACTCCCAGACCATTGGAACTGAATCAATCACTGGAGACTCTACGGCGGTATCCCGAACACAAGCTAGATAAGCCAAACAACCCTTCTCGGCCATATGTCCTGCCTTCAGAAAATAGATAACCCGACTAGATGTACTAACTGAGGAACCCTTCCACTCCAACCTTGGCAACTCTGGCATCGCTAAAGTAACAGTCTTGGCATGGCAATCTAGGACGGCGTGATATGGGGATAACCAGTCCATGCCCAAGATGACCTCAAAGTCGGTCATACCAAGCAACAGGAGATCTGCTCTAGTCTCAAAACCACAGAATGTGACTATACAGGACCGATAGATCCGATCCACAACCATAGAATCGCCCACAAGAGTGGACACATGAACAGGGGTACCCAAGGACTCACGAGTAATATCCAGGAAATGAGCAAATAGAGATGACACATATGAATAGGTAGACCCTGGATCAAATAGTACTGAAACATCCCTACCGCAGATGGAAATAATACCTGTGATAACGGCATCTGAGGCCAATGCATCTGGTCTGGCCGGAAAAGCATAGAACCTGGTTGGAGCGCCGGCTGGCTGGCCTCCACCTAAGTGAACAGTAGTTGGCTGACCTCCCCCTGCCTGGCCTCCACCTCTAGGACGGCCCCTACCAGTCTGTCCTCCGCCTCCGGGCGGCCAGACAATCGGTGCTGAAATCATGGGCTGCTGACCCTGCTGCACTGCCTTGCCCCGAAGTCTGGGGCAGTATCTCCTCATATGACCGAGATCTGCCCACTCGAACCAACCTTTCAGTGCGGTGACCTGCTGCCCTGATGTCTGACCCTGATGGCCTGTAGACCCACTGGAAGAAGCCTGAATATTCGGTGGGGGTATGAACTATCCGGTATAGCACTAAAGTAGGAGCTGGAAGAACCCTGGGGACCTGAATACCCACTGGAAGAACCCTGGACGGCTTGCAGGCGGTAAGAACTCTCTGGTATGGCGCTGAAATAGGGGCGCGCTAGAGCACCTCGAGGAGGTGGTGGTACTGAATATGGGGGCCTGCTGGGCTGACCCCTCCCATACTGACCTCTACCCCTAGCCAGGGCGCCTCTAAACTCTCTAGAGAATCGAGCCCTCTTGTCCTGCTGCATATGCTCTCTACCTCTCAAATGGTAGCCCTCAATCCTCCGGGCAATCTCCACTACCAGCTGATAAGGAGTCCCCATCTCGACCTCTCTGCCATGTTAGCCCTAATACCAGAGTGCAACCCTGCAACAAATCTCCGTACCCTCTCTGCGTCAGTTGGAAGTATCATCAGTGCATGTCGAGACAACTCAGAGAACCTCGCCTCATAGTCGGTCACTAACATCTGACCCTCCTCGAGCTGCTCAAACTGATACCGCAACCCTTCCCTCTTAGAGGGTGGAATATACTTATCTAGGAAAAGCTGGGTGAACTGACCCCAAGTAATAGGAGGAGAACCCGCTGGCTTGCCAAGAACATAAAACTGCCACCATCTACGGGCCCTGCCCTCCTGCTGGAAAGTAGTGAAGTCAACCCCATGAGACTCCAATATCCTCATATTGTGCAGTCTGTCCCTGCACTTATCAATGAAATCCTGGGCATCCTCATGACGCTCACCTCCGAAGATAGGAGGGAGTAGCCTAGTCCATCTGTCCAATAACTTCTGCGGATCACCGTCTGCAGCTGGTCTGGGATCGGGTACCAATGCGGTAACTGGCTGGGCCCCATCCATGGGTAGTGCATCTGGAGTCTGATACACTACAGCTGCATGACCAAGAGCCTGAGCAGTAGCGGTCTGTGCTCCCCCCTGCCGCCTAAGGTGTGGCTGGGTCTACTGGAAATAAACCAGCCTGGGTCATAGAATCCATGAAGCGCAGCATTCGGCCCATAACCTCCTGAAAACCCGGTGCTGTCATGATGTCTGCCAGGGTAGGCTCTGCTGCGGGAACCATGCCCTGCTCTTCAATAATAGGATCCCCCGCAGGATCCGCCGGTGGTGCAACTGTGGTAGCTCTGGGACGCCCTCGTCCCCTACCTCGGGCCGGTGCCCTACCCCGGCCTCAACCTCTAGTAACGGGGGAGCTGTGCTTCCTGGGTCTTGAACGTCAGCTGTATGTGTCCTCACCATCTGTGAGAGAATAGAAGAAGGAATTTAGTATACCATCAACTGCATGATAGAAGATGAATAAAGAATAGTTTCCTAACACCCTATAGCCTCTCGAAGATAAGTACAGACGTCTCCGTACCGATCCGCAAGACTCTATTAGGTTTGCCCATGACTTGTGAGACCTACATTAACCTAGTGCTCTGATACCATGTTGTCATGACCCAATTTCCACTACAGGTCGTGATGGCACCCAACGCCGTTATTAGGCAAGCCAACCCTAATCAACTAGTGAGTTCTCATTCTTTTAAATAATTACTCTCAACATTTACTTAACTTAAATTCAAAGCAATCGATAATTAACAAATTATAAGGCGACTGAATCGGAAATGACTAAAGGGGATCATAACAATATGAATACAACCCAAAATAATAGTCTACTAATGTCTGTGCTAGGAACTAGTGTCACAAGTACGAGGGCAACTGGTAGAATGTACAAAAGAATATCACTATCCTACTGCCTGAAATAGAATAGACAGTAATAACAAAAGGAGAGACTCCGATATGCTACTGAACGGCTCGGAAGAGGGCAGCTCACCGTAAGATCTCGATCAAGTATCAGGGATGTGCGCCGGACGAGTAGCCAGATGCACTTGCCTCAGATCCTGTACATTTAAGTACAGAAGCATAGTATGAGTACATAAACAATATGTACTCAGTAAATATCCAGTCTAACCTCGAAGAAGTAGTGACGAGGGGTCGACTTGACACTTACTAGGGTCAATAATAATATAATTCAAGTGTTACGCTAAGTATGAATAGCATGAATAATAATGACAGATTAAGATCATGGAGAAGTAAGATATTCTTTCATAAACAACATGTCATGTCAAGTTTCAATCACATCATGTAACAACTCACATTTCGAGCATTTAAGCAGTGTAAATCACGGAAAGTTCCAAATAAATAACATGCACACATTATGCCGAGGTCGTACGGCTCGGTCCAACATAATATTAAACTGTGCACTGCCGGAGGGTCGAATGGCGCGAACCATAATTGCATCTATTTACTACCGAGGCGCTCGACCGATCCACAAATAACAATTTATTGTCAAGGAAGCACACATCGTCCATTTATAATCAAGTAATTCATGCAAATTCTCAACTAAGTGAGTTTAGCCATCTATATTTGTTTACCAATTTCCAGCATGACTTAAGTGATCTTAATAGCAAGTAAGGACGCATGCATTTGCAAATATAGCATTATACGGGTCCTAAGCTACCCGGACAATTAACATAATAGTAGCTACGTACGGACTCTCGTCACCACGTACGTACGTAGCCCCTAAAGATAGTCACATACATTTATTTAATTCACCTATTGAGGTTAATTCCCTCTTACAAGGTTAGAAAGGAGACTTACCTTGCCCCAAAGCTTACTTCCAAATTCAAGAATGCGCTCAAACCCTAAAATCGGAGCCGAACGATCCAAAACTATTCAAATGGGGTAAGAACTAGTCAAAACATGCTCAAGAGTTCATATCCTAGTTGTTAAAGAAATTTCCCAACCCTAAATGCAAAGTTCCTAAAATTCATCCCCGGGCCCACGTGCCCGGATTCCAGAAATTTTCGAAGGAAGTTGTTACCCATAACCAAAGGATCAAGAATATATGATTTTTACTTCATTCCATAACGAATTTCGTGGTTAAATCTTATTTTTATCAAAAACCTAGGTTTTACTCTAATCCCATGATTTTCACTAATCTATACATGTTAATCTACCCTAAATCCAAGTATTTAACTCACATATAGTAGGAATTACTTACCTCCAAAAGCTTGGTGAAAAATCCCTCTCAAGAAGCTCAAAAATTGTCCATAATGGAGTGAAAAATGAGCCAAAACGTCTAACTCCCGTAATAAATGAAGGTCACTGCCTTCAGTGATTTTCGCACTGCGGTCCTGGGCTACACCTGCGCCCACCACATCTGCGGAAAAAGGTCCGCTTCTGTGGAGCCTTACTGGGCCGGCTGGGGCCACTTCTGCGGATGGCCAACCGCTTCTGCGAAGGAAGGACCGCTTCTGTGGTTTCTAGGCTGGCCACCCTTGGCCACATCTGCGGTGGTTAGCCGCTTCTGCGGGCTCGCACCTGCAACTGGCCAATCGCAGGTGCGATTATGACAGAACTGGAGCTTCAGCTCCTTCTCAAATTTTCAACTTAGCTCGAGCCTCGCCCGATTGATGCTCGGGGCCCCTAGGGCCCCGCCCGAACATACCGACAAGTTTGGAATCATAAAATAAACTCCTCAAACCCGCGGAACGCACGAAACAACGCTAAATCTAAAAATCATACCCTAAAACCAATTGAATCAAACTTCTGAACTTCAAGTTCTTCATTCTACTTCCAATGTGCCGAAATGTACTTACGCTACTCAGATTGCCACCAAATTTGTGTGCAAGTCTTAAATGACACTACGGAACTATTCCCAATCTCGGAATTCCGTTCGGATCTCGATATCACAAAAACCCGCTCCAAACAAAATTTAAAAAACTTCAAAATCCTTAAGGAATCAACTTTTACTATTAGGTGCCAAAACGCCCCCGGGTCATCCAAAATCCGATTCAGACATACGCCCAAGTCCGAAATCATCATACAAACCTGTTGGAACCTTTAAATCCTGATTTCGAGGTCGTTTACTCAAAATGTTGACCAAAGTCCAGCGTGGCCGATTTCAACCCAAACTCTTCCAAATCCCGAACCAACCATCCTCGCAAGTCATAAATCAGTAAAAGAAAGTACAGGAAGTCTTATTTAGGGGAATGGGGTTCTAGGAAGCAAAACAACTAGTCGGCTCGTTACAGATTATTTTACGCTTGTTCTTGTCAGGTATCTTTGCTCTCAGGTTAAAACATGTCAAACTCAAAAACGCACGCACACATAGTGACAATGGCCTCGGGTTTCACGGGGAACACGACAATGTAATTGCTCCAGGAGCCGAGGTGCCACAGGCTAATCTCGAGGGAGCACCAGTTGCCAATCCAGTCGATGTCAGTACGTACGTTGCTTTAAATGCGGACCTAGGCGCGGACCTTGAAGGCAGTGTATGCAGAGAAGGACGATCTGGTAGCCAAGGTACACAAGGCAGAGGAGACGGAGGAGTCAGTCTCCAAGTGATATTTGAGAAGCTACAGGCTCAGCAAGCCGCTATTGCTCAGCTACAAAATCAACATAGAGCTCCGAGTGGGGTCGAGCTAGAAATCACTCGTCGTACCGAGCCAGTGCTAGAGAGGTCGAATGGTAACGATTCGGGGACCGATCATGCAATAATGAAAATGCTCGAGGAGCTCACTAAAAGAATTGAGTCAGGAGAGAAGAAAATCAAAGGTAATGATAAAAAAGTGAAAACATACAACTCCCGAGTTGATCAGATACTAGGGTCACCGCCAATCTTGAAAAGGATGGATTCAAAGAAATTTGTAAAAAAGCCATTCCCTCCTAGTGCGGCTCCGAAACCCATTCCAAAGAAGTTTCATATGCCGGACATACCTAAATACAATGGGACCGCCAATCCCAACGAGCATCTCACCTCCTACACATGCGCTATCAAGGGTAACAATTTGGAAGATGATGACATCGAATCTATTTTATTGAAGAAGTTCGGGGAAACCCTATCGAATGGAGCAATGATTTGGTACCACAATCTACCACCAAATTGCATCGACTCATTTGCCATGTTGGCAGATTCTTTTGTAAAGGCACATACTAGAGCCATAAAGGTTGCGATAAAAAAATTGGACCTTTTTCAAAGTAAGACAGAGGGATAATGAAATATTGAGGGAGTTTGTATCCCGATTTCAAATGGAACGCATGGAGTAACCACTGGTCACAGATGATTGGGCCGTTCAAGCTTTCACTCAGGGATTGACTGAACGAAGTTTGATAGCATCACGTCACCTGAAGCAAAACCTGATCGAGTATCCGGCTGTAACTTGGGAAGATTTACACAATCGGTACCAATCGAAGATTAGGGTCGAGGAAGACCAATTAGGAGCTCTTTCCTGTTCAGTGCACCCAAACAGGTCAGCCGCCAAAAAATCAGAGGGACATCGACAGAGAGCGAAGATCCAACAAAGATCGATATCAACCGTACACCTCATATCGCAGGAACATTGGTCCAAGATGCACGATCGGAGAAGTGATAGAGGACAGAATTCTCGGGGACTCATGAGTAAAAATGGTTTTGATAAGTACGCCGACCCCACAGAGACACCTCGATTGTCGGAGTATAATTTTAGTGTCGATGCGTCAGACATTGATCAGCAATTGGAAGAATCAAAAATACCAGATGGCCCAAGCCTATACAGACCGATCCTTCCTAAAGGAACCCCAATCTGATGTGTAAATATCATGGCACGCATGGTCACAGGACCGAGGATTGCAGGCAATTGAGAGAGGAGGTAGCCCGTTTATTCAATGAGGGCCACCTTCGAGAATTCCTAAGTGATCGAGCCAAGAATCATTTCAGGGAAAGGGACGCCAAAAAGAAAAATGAACAGGAAGAGCCGCAACATGTTATTCATATGATCGTCGGAGGGCTCGATATTCCACAAGGGCTCGTGTTCAAATGCACTAAGGTATCAACTACTAGGGAGAAACGGACCCGAGACTATTGCCACAAGGAACCATATCATTCAACGACGAGGAGGCAGAAGGAATTTCTCAGCCTAACAATGATGCTCTGGTAATTTCTATCTTATTAAATAAAGTTCAAGTTAAGCGTGGTTTAGTGGATCCAGGTAGCTTGACAAATATTATCCGATCAAGGGTCGTGGAGCAGCTCGACCTACAAGATCAGATCGTGCCCGCAGCTTGGGTCTTGAACGGTTTCAATATGGACAGTGAAACAACTAAAGGAGAAATTATCCTGCCGCTGAACGTGGCTGGAACTATCCAAGATACCAAGTTTCACGTAATTGAGGGTGACATGAGGTACAACGCCCTGCTCGGGAGGCCTTGGATCCACAACATGAGGGCAATCCCTTTGACTCTCCACCAAATGATGAAATTCCCGATGTCGGACGGGGTAAAAACGTTATACGGGGAGCAGCATGCTGCAAAACAAATGTTCGCGGTCGATGAGGTAATACCGATATCGGCACTATCAACATCGGAAGGATCGGTCATCAAGGGTAAATAGGAAGCCAAATAGCAATCACCTCCACCAGCCTCGACCGAATCAGAGAAATAGGAAATGGTGTGAGCACGTGATTTTTGCCTCGCTTGAATTACTCCTATAGATTCTTAAAATTAGGATTTTTTCCCTTTTATTATTTGATTATTAGGATTTAATTGCGTAATTTTGTGTGCATTTTTATTTGTGTGTGCATGATAATTCATAAAAAATACAAAAATATTGCATGAGTATTTAGGTTTTAATTTTACATATTTTTAGACTAATTAGTAATTAGGCTTTTACAAAAATACAAAAAATCATAAAGAAACTTTGATCTGTTTGTTTGATTTTAATTTTTAGTTTTTAGGTTTATTAAATTCCATGAAATTGGTATTAGTTTAATTGTAGCTTAATTAGGTAGTTTGGATTAATTTTGAGGTTTAATTTTAGTTTAGTTTTTAAAATTNAGCCAGGCCTGAAGAAGGACTGCCGCGGTTCCACCGCGCCCGCGGCAGAACCGCGGTAAAAGACTGTCGCGGACAAGTTGAGATTCAGAGAAGGTGTGCGACCGCGGTTTGACCGCGACCGCGGCAGAACCGCGGCAGAGGCGGAAAAGTTCAGGGACTTAAGTGCAAAATACGGGATTTTTAGCCCAAAACCCTATTTTAAACACTAGACTTCGCCCAAAGGAGGCAGGAATTGATTTAGAGAGTATTTTGGAAGGAAAACAATTGTGAGAGATCACCCAAAACATCATATCTTCTTCTTCTTTAATTTTTCTTGCAATTTTCATGATGAACATTATTCTAGTTTATTTACCCATAGTTATGAGTAGTTAAATCTTTTGTCTAAGGTTTTGATGGAACCTATTGAGGGATGAACTTCTTGTTTATGTGAATACAAATTGCTAGTTTCAATCTCTATTTGTTCAACTATGTGTTTGTTGTAGTTAATTGACAGGATCCTCAATTAGCTGTGCCTATGTAGTGTGCATAACTCGAAAGAGAGTGCATATTTAGGTTATTGTTGAACAACACCACTCCCAAAGTATAAGAGGGATCTATAACTGCGGGTTTAAAGGCGGGATTAGGGATAACGAAGCCTTGGGTGTAATCTTAAGTGAACTGTGATAAATAAAACTAGCTAGTGTATCTTGGGAGAGTGCATTTAGTATATTACTGTGATTACTCGGGAGAGATTTACGGTAAGAAGAGTGTTCATGATTGATAGAATGTGTTGGTGAATTTGTATGAAACATAAACAGAAGGGATTCCATCAATAGGGGAAATCACTGCCTTAGAACTTTCTCATTATTGTTTACAACTTAAGCATCTTTAGTTTACATCTGTTTATTGACTTTCAATCTTAGTTATTAAATAAACCATCAATTATCATTCACAAAGTTTGAGAAGGTTGACTAATAAGAATTTAGTACTCTAAAGGCTGCAATTGATACGTTAATTCCTTGTGGGATTCGACTCTGGGCATAATACCCCGGATTATATTTGCAACGCCCGCTTAGTCTTTTAATAGACACAGTTGAGCGTGATCAATTGCTCATTTATCTTTGCCCGAAAACCCTTCGTGTCTCCGAGCAAAGAGGGGCAGCTGTGAGTACGTGATTTTTGCCTTGCTTGAATTACTCCTATAGAATTCTTAAAATTAGGATTTTTCCCCCTTTTATTATTTGATTTTTAGGATTTAATTGCGTAATTTTGTGTGTATTTTTATTTGTGTGTGCATGATAATTCATAAAAAATACAAAAATATTGCATGAGCATTTAGGTTTTAATTTTACATATTTTTAGACTAATTAGTAAATAGACTTTTACAAAAATACAAAAAGTCATAAAGAAACTTTGATCTGTTTGTTTGATTTTAATTTTAGTTTTTAGGTTTATTAAATTCCTTGAAATTGGTATTAGTTTAATTGTAGCTTAATTAGGTAGTTTGGATTAATTTTGAGGTTTAATTTTAGTTTAGTTTTTAAAATTGAAAAAGAAAGAAAAAAAAAGAGAAGAAAGAAAATATATAAAAGGAATTAAATGAAATGGAAATAAAAAGAGGAAAAAAAAAAGCTGGCCTGTTAAGTATTTTAAAGTTTGGGTCAGTATTAAATACAATTCACTAGCCCAGTCGTTTAACCCCATGAAACCCAGCCCAATAGCCCGTTTCAACCCGGTCCAGTCCTCCTATAATCCAAAACGCCGTAGTTTAGTCCCCATTTAATCTCATCCGTCTAGGTTGTTGATCTAACGGATGAGAAGTGGCCTTGTGTTAATACATATATGTCCAAACACGCCCCTCCCAGCCATCTCACCGTCTCTCGAACCCCCAAAGACCAAACCCTAATTCCTCCCTGAACCGCCGTCCGCCGCCGTTGGAAATTGCCTCACGGCGGCGGCAAGTCTCCGATGGCCACCAAACTTACACCAAAGCTCCGCCTCCTCCTCCTCATACTCATACCACCATCAGTTTCCTTCAAATTTTACTAGAATCCCCCAAACATCCCAAACCCTAGCGCCGCCATGGACTCCTCCGCCGTGTCTGGCGGCGCCACCACTCCAAACATTACCAAAATCACACCCCACAACTGTCTCACCCTCCTCTACCTAAATCCCAAACTAATTTTTCCCAAATCCAACCGTAGTCCGTCGAATTTTAAATCTAGGTTTTTGGTTGCTTGACTGGTTTGAGTTTCTTAAAAGGGCCAAGGTTCGAATGGGTTCCAAAGTAATGCTATGTGTTTGTTCTTAGCAAGAACAAACACATAACATTATTTGGGGACCAAATTCGAGGTCAGTCAAAATGAAGGCCAAATCAGTAAGGTTTTTCCTCCTTATTCGATTATTTCTTTTTTATTATTGATTCTGTTTTGTGATTTTTAGTTTAATTTTTGTTTTGAATTTGGTTGTGATGTTTTTTGGTTTAATCCAGTGTTTGTTTCCATTAGTATAGGCTTTAATTTTTACTGATTAGTTAGTTAGATTTGATTTTTCTATTTATTTTTCAGTTGTTCTTAGAATTAATTTTGACTCAATTTGATTCATATTATGTGTCCGATTCGATTGTTAATCCATGATTGTTGCTGTATTAGTTTTACTTTAGTTTCGATTTTTTTTATTTGTTTGCTGGTAGTTCTTTGTTTTAGTCTTAGCCTTAGGACATTAGTCTTGACTGATTAGTTTAATTGTTAGGATTTCTATTAGTTGTTTGGATATAGCTGAAAATTTCCAGCATTGGTGAGTAATTAACTATGGTCATTTGACCAAGCTTAAGGGGACTAGGGTTAGTAAGTATAGGGTAGTAATTTTAGACTTAGTTCAAGGGTAATTGGGGTAATTCAAAATAGAGAATCCTGCAAATAACTAAATTAGAAATCCCTAGAACATTCTAGATGGGGTTCCAGTTAGAATTTCAGGAACTTAATGGTCTAACTTGGGCAACAAGCTAATAAATAAGGGACTACACAGTTAAAAGTTTGAAAATAAAAGAGGGACTTAGGTGTAAATAGAAATCTGAAGGCAGCCCTAGGCTTTACCTATAAAAAGGCATGCCCATTGCCTTGTTAAACAAGATGAAAATCTAAAAAAATCCACACAAGTTTGGGAGATCCAACAATTTGAAATTCAAAAAAAAAAATCCAAATCCTAAAGCTGAGAGAAATCTGAAAACTTCAGAATTGAGATCCAAAACTACAGAAAAACTACTGAAAAAATCCAAAAAAAAAATTCTGGTAGAAATAGAGAGTTAGATACATAAACATTAGATCCTAGAAACAAAAAATCCTGAAAATCAACACAAAATATAGTGTAAAAATTCCTTCGGATCTACTGTTCTTCAAGTGAATTGGTTCATCAAGCCTGGTTTTCAAATTCAGCTGAGTTACTTAGTTGACTGAAGTTGTTTTAGAGTCGATTGCATCCTGTCTTTGTTTCCTGGGGTTTTTCTGACTTGGAATTGTTGATTCTCTGCTGAAACTGCATCTGCTATTACACTGCTGCCTAGCTGATACTCCTGCTCCCTTTTTGTTTCAATTTCCAGGTACTTTTTGGCCTCAAGTGATGTATGAAGATTGAGTTAAATGAGTATTCAAATCTGAAGATAAATGCTACTTGATTTTATCCTGTGAACCTCCCCTGTTCTACTCTAGTTTAGATGCGTATTACAGTTATGTTTACTTAAACATTACATCATTTGTAACTAATTGGACTGTTTTCAGATTTGTATGAATGTAATGTTAGCAGTAGTATAGCTAATGTTAGTTTGGTTATCATGTTAATTTGAGGTTTAAGCTTAGACTAAACTGTTGCTTAGAAATAGAGTCCAAAATTAATATTTATGCTCATACTGATGTAAAACCAAGCATGTCCTGTAGCTTAAATGTGTTGATTGCTCTAGGTTACTCGTCATATGCCTGTTAAAAAATGAAACGCAAGGAGTTCACCTATATTCTGTAGGTTATAAAACAGTAGGATTTTTCGCATCTATATTGTATTACATGTTAGTTTAGGGGTTCATGAGTCGCATTTAACAGCAATGATTAGAAATAAGTATGTAGAAATCGAAAGCTTCAGCAGTGGCCTCCAGGTTCCAAGGCATGATTAAGTTTATTTAAGGTGTATTAGTTGAAATTAAATGGCTGTTTAAATTCTAGATTAATTATATTAGTTATCAATATGCAAACAAGTTGAAACTGTGCCTGATATTTGAACTGAAAAGTTAGCGGACCTCTAATTGGAACAAATTGTTCATTCGTTCTTAAAATTGTTAACTGGCCCAAATTGAAATCAATATTGGATTTAGGCTTATTCATGAGACAAACCTGGACAACTTTTGTGTAAATGAGATTTGAACCTAGTTATTTAATAGGAAGCCCAAATATTACCAGCCCTTTTTGAATTGGTTCATTTGTTGAATTGTGGACTGATCAGGAATTTGATTTTAAACCTAAGTTCTAGCTTGCTTTCATTTGGGTTTGTGTTGAGGCCCAACATGAGACAACCTCTTATAAAAGCTGACCACATTTTTCGCACTCCTGGGGTAGTTCTTCGAAGCCCAAAATGCTGAGGGCCTGAATTCATTTTAAGGTTATTGGTTTAATTTTGTAGTGAAAGATTGGGCCTTCCAAGTTAAGTAGCAAGCTTGAATTAAGGGGTTTTTCAATATTGGAGATCCCCTTGTTTAAGTTTGGACTTGATCTTGAGGCCCGAATTTCCTTGAATGC
The DNA here is from genome assembly GCF_001879085.1 of Nicotiana attenuata. Lineage (NCBI taxonomy): Eukaryota > Viridiplantae > Streptophyta > Magnoliopsida > Solanales > Solanaceae > Nicotiana > Nicotiana attenuata. The sequence goes on from NC_031995.1 coordinate 29,919,728, forward strand.
TTTTAATAGTTAATTCTTAGTTCTAACTAATTAGGTTTTTTTTAGAGACAATCATTAATAGAAAATACTAGTCCCTTTTAGGATGGCCTTAAAAATAAAACGAGGTGCGCCGCGCTAAATAAAATTCCTAAATTGTGTGGCCCTTTTTATTTACTTCATTAAAATTTTAGAACTCGGGGCGTGGCATTTAGCGAATTTTCATGGCCTCCCGCAAAGTTAATAACACGTTAATCACTTTAGGCGCGTTCTTTAATATTCTTACCTTCCTAAATTCGGGTGTGCATTTCATGTGACCCAAATCCAAATCCCAAAACGTTGAATAAAATGTGTCGAGGATCCGGGTGCATTTCATGTGACGTGATCCGAAAACATATTTTAAACGACGTTCAATTTCCTAAAAATTAATTAAAAGCGGTAAATAATTTTAAAATTGCACTATAGGATGACATGTATTAAAATCAGATCTTTAACCAATTATAATAGTTTAAGCGACCGTGCTAGAACCACGGGATCCGGGGGTGCCTAACACCTTCCCTCGGATCAACAGAATTCCTTATTCAGAATTTCTGGTTCGCAGACTCCATTCGGGAAGTCGAAATTTCCTCGATTTGGGATTCAAGAAAAACCGGTGACTTGGGACACCAAAAGCCAAACCTATCCCAAGTGGCGACTCTGAAAATCAAATAAATAATCCCATTTCGAATAATGTCACTTAAAATGGAAAAACTCCCTTATACATTATCCTTCGGGGTAGATGTGTAAAAAAGGAGGTGTGACAAATGGTAGAGGAAGAGGAAGAATTTTTGACCCCTCGAACTTTTGTTGTTCCCGAAGATTCCGACGCCACCAAATCAACGATCGAAGAGCTGGAACAGGTTATATTGATCGAGTACATGCCCGAGCAAAAGGTATACCTGGGAACGGGATTAACCCCCGAACTCAGGAAAAGGCTTATTCAACTTCTTATTGATAACATAGATTGTTTTGCATGGTCCCACTTAGACATGACATGGATCCCGCCGGAGATAACAACACATCGACTAAGCGTGGACTCAAAGTTCAGACCGGTGAAACAAAAGAGAAGGCCTCATCCGAGGTAAAGAACGCATTCATAAAGGACGAGGTAACTAAACTTCTAAAAATAGGGTCCATTCGGGAAGTGAAATATCCCGAATGGTTAGCCAATGTACTCGTAGTTCTTAAAAAAGGGAACAAACTTAGGATGTGTGTAGATTATAAGGATTTAAACAAGGCATGTCCCAAAGATTCTTTTCCACTGCCTAACATTGATCGCATGATCGACGCCACGGCCGGCCAAGAGACCCTTAGTTTTCTCGATGCCTTTTTCGGGTACAATCAAATTCAAATGAAATCAAAAGACCAAGAAAAGACTTCATTTATCACCAAGTATGGAACATATTGTTATAATGTGACGCCCCAAGGGCTAAAAAACGCAGGAGCTACCTACCAACTCCTAGTAAATGAAATGTTCGAAGAACAGATAGGTAAGACAAATCGATGACATGCTAGCTAAATCCCTGCTCGTAGAAGACCATTTGACACACTTGCAGGAAACATTCGAGATATTGAGAAAATACAACATGAAGCTAAACCCCGAGAAATGCATTTTCGAGGTTGGTTCGGGCAAGTTCCTTGGCTTCATGGTATCGAATCAGGGAATCGAGATCAACCCCAATAAAATCAAGGCTATCGAAGACATCACTATCGTGGACAGCATTAAAGCCGTGCAAAGGCTGACATGGCGGATAGCTGCCTTAGGCCGATTCATATCGAGATCGTCGGATCGGAGTCATAGATTCTTTTCTCTACTCAAAAAGAAGAATGACTTTGCCTGGACCCCGAAATGCCAACAGGCATTAGAAGAACTGAAGCGATACCTCTCGAGCCCACTATTGGTTCATACTCCAAAGGTAGATGAAAAAAACTCTACTTGTACTTGGCAGTCTCAGAGATCGCGGTAAGTGGTGTCCTGGTTCGAGAAGAGCAAGGTATGCAATTCCCTGTTTATTATGTAAGTCGAACTCTAGGAGAAACTAGATAACCACACTTTGAGAAATTGGCACTTGCACTAATAAGCTCCTCTAGGAAGCTGAAACCGTATTTTCAATGCCCCATATGTGTATTAACCACATACCCGCTTCGAAATGTTTTGCATAAGCCCGAACTGTCGGGCCGATTGGCCAAATGGGCCGTTGAACTCAGTGGGTACGATATCAAATATCAACCCCGAACGGCCATCAAGTCTCAAATTTTAGCAGACTTCATGGACGATTTCACGCCAACCCTCGTACCCGAAGTCGAGAAGGAACTCTTGTTAAAATCAGGTACATCATCAGGGGTTTGGACCCTTTTCACAGACGGCGCTTCGAATGTGAAGGGGTCCGGGCTAGGCATCATTTTGAAGCCGCCCATGGGCAGCACTATTAGACAATCCATCAAAACTTCTAAGTTGACTAACAATGAGGCCGAGTACGAGGCCATGATTGCAGGTCTTGAATTAGCTAAAAGCTTAGGGGCAGAAGTCATTGAAGCCAAGTGCGACTCTTTGCTGGTAGTAAACCAAGTAAACAAAACCTTCGAGGTTCGAGAGGATAGAATTGAAAGGTATTTAGACAAGCTATAGGTGACTTTGCACCGTTTTAATGAATGGACCTTGCAGCACGTACCTTGCGAGCATAACAGTGAAGCCGATGCTCTTGCAAATTTGGGGTCATTAGTCGAGAAGGACAAAATCAGCTTGGGGACTGTCGTTCAACTCTCGAGATCCGTGATCGAAGAAAGTCACGCTGAGATAAACTCCGAAAGCTTAAATTGGGATTGGAGGAATAAATATATCGAGTACTTGAAAAACAGAAAGCTCCCATCGGACCCTAAAGAAGCGAGGGCCCTACGAACAAAAGCTGCTCGATTCACATTGGCTGAAGATGGAACATTATATAGAAGGACGTTTGAAGGACCATTAGCAGTATGTTTGGGACCAGGGGACACCGATTATGTTCTACGAGAAGTCCATGAAGGCACTTACGGGAACCATTCCGGTGCCGAATCACTGGTTCACAAAGTCATCAGAGTTGGATGTTATTGGAACAGTATGGAAAAAGATACTAAGGAGTTCGTTCAAAAATGTGACAAATGCCAAAGGCATGCGCCGATGATCCACCAACCCGGAGAGCAACTTCATTCAGTCCTATCCCCGCCATTCATGAAATGGGGGATGGACATCGTTGGTCCTCTTCCATCGGCCCCAGGTAAAGCTAAGTTCATTTTATTTATGACTAACTATTTGTCTAAATGGGTTGAAGCACACGCTTTCGAGAAAGTCAGAGAGAAAGAAGTTATAGACTTCATCTTGGATCACATCTTATGCCGATTCGGGATACCCGACGAGATAGTGTGCGATAATGGAAAATAATTTATCGCCAGCAAAGTGACAAAGTTCCCCAAGGATCACAAAATAAAAAGGATATTATATACGCCATATCATCCTAGTGGGAACGGACAGGCCGAATCGACGAACAAGACCATCATTCAAAACCTAAAAAAAAGGTTGAACGACGCTAAGGGGAAATGGAGAGAAATTTTGCCCGTAGTCCTTTGGGCATATCGAACAACGACAAAATCCAGTGTGGGGGCAACATCGTTTTCCTTAGTATATGGCGCCGAAGCTCTGATCCCGGTCAAAGTAAGGGAACCAAGCGTCAGGTTTTGATACACAATGAAAGAATCAAACCACGAAGCTATGAGCACTGTGAGTACGTGATTTTTGCCCTACATGAATTACTCCCATAGTTTCAAAACAAAATGATCTCTTTTCATTATTTATTTTAATTTTGTTGATTTTTGTGGCATTTTCTTTTAATTGTTTGCATTTTTGTATGTGCATTTAATTATTGAAAATACAAAAATATACATTGCATCTGCATTTAGGACTTAATTTTACATATTCTTAGATTAATTAGTAATTAGGGTTTTACAAAATACCAAAATCGCAAAAATAGTTTACTCTTGTTTTTAGTTTTAAATTTTGGAATTTTAGTAGTCTTTCTTTTATATTTAATTGTTTGTGATAATTGTTAGTTAGAGTCAATCAATTTAATACAGTAGGATAATTTGATTAGGAAGTAATTGGGGTTTTATTTTAATTTTAAAAGAAATTAGAATAAAGAAATGAAAAAGAAATAAAAAGAAGAAATTACAAAGGAATTGAGTCACGATTTGGGTCCGTGCCTTGTGTTCTTAATTAATCAATCCATCTCCCACGCCAAGCGGATCAGGCCCAGNTTGTTAGGAGTTATCAGGACCTTCTGGATAGTAGGATTTGGCTTTCTCTTTCTTGGTAGAATAATTCAGTTTAATACTCACATCTGTACCCAGTCACCAAACTGGAGCAGTTAACATCCCCGAACTCAGAAAAGGCATTATTCAACTTTCTTTATTGATAACATAGGATTGTTTTGCATTGGGTCCCACTTAGACATGACATGGATCCCGCCGGAGATAAAACCAAAAAAACCCCACTTCGACTAAGCGGGACTCAAATTTCAGACGGTGAAACCAAAAGAGAAGCCTCATCCCGAGGTAAAAACGCATTTCATAAAGGACGAGGTAACTAAACTTCTAAAAATAGGGTCCATTCGGGAAAGTGAAATATCCCGAAATGGTAGCCAATTGTACTGTAGGTTCTTAAAAAAGGGGAACAAACTTAGGATGTTGTGTAGATACTAGTAAGGATTTAAACAAAGGCCATGTCCCAAAGATTCTTTTCCACTGCCTAACAATTGATCGCATGATCACGCCACGCGGGGACGGCCAAGAGACCCTTAGTTTTCGATCCTCTTTTCGGGTACAATCAATTCAAATGAAATCAAAAGGACCAAGAAAAGACTTCATTATCACCAAGTATGGAACATTATTGTTATAATGTGACGCCCCAAGAGGCTAAAAAACGCAGGAGCTACTACCCAACTCCTAGTAAAATGAAATGTTCGAAGAACAGATAGGTAAGACAAATCGATGACATGCTAGCTAAATCCCTGCTCGTAGAAGACCATTTGACACACTTGCCAGGAAAACATTCGAGATATTTGAGAAAATAGCAACATGAAGCTTAAACCCCGAGAAATGCATTTTCGAGGTTTGGTTGGGCAAGTTCCTTGGCTTCATGGTATCGATATCAGGGAATCGAGATCAACCCCAATAAAATCAAGGCTATCGAAGACATCACTATCGTGGACAGCATTTAAAGCCGTGCCAAAGCTGACCAGGGGATAGCTGCCTTAGGCCGATTCCATATCGAAGATCGGTCGGATGGAAGTCATAGATTCTTATAATCTTCTACTCAAAAAGAAGAATGACTTTGCCGGACCCGAAATGCCAACAGGCATTAGAAAGAACTTTGAACGATACCTCTCGAGCCCACTATTGTTCATACTCAAAGTAGATGAAAAAAACTCTATTTACTTGGCAGTCTCAGAGATCGCAGGTAAGTGGTGTCCTGGTTCGAGAAGAGCAAGGGTATGCAATTCCCTGTTTATTATGTAAGTCGAACTCTAGGAGAAACTAGATAAACCACACTTTGAGAAATTGGCACTTGCACTAATAAGCTCCTCTAGGAAGCTGAAACCGTATTTTCAATGCCCCATATGTGTATTAACCACATACCCGCTTCGAAATTGTTTGCATAAGCCCGAACTGTCGGGCCGATTGGCCAAATGGCCGTTGAACTCAGTGGGTACGATATCAAATATCAACCCCGAACGGCCATCAAGTCTCAAATTTTAGCAGACTTCATGGACGATTTCACGCCAACCCTCGTACCCGAAGTCGAGAAGGAACTCTTGTTAAAATCAGGTACATCATCAGGGGTTTGGACCCTTTTCACAGACGGCGCTTCGAAGTGTAAGGGGTCGGGCTAGGCATCATTTTGAAGCCGCCCATGGGCAGCACTATTAGACAATCCATCAAAACTTCTAAGTTGACTAACAATGAGGCCGAGTACGAGGCCATGATTGCAGGTCTTGAATTAGCTAAAACTTAGGGGCAGAAGTCATTGAAGCCAAGTGCGACTCTTTGTTGGTAGTAAACCAAGTAAACAAAACTTCGAGGTTCGAGAGGATAGAATTGAAAGTATTAGACAAAGCTATAGGTGACTTTGCACCGTTTTAATGAATGGACCTTGCAGCACGTACCTTGCGAGCATAACAGTGAAGCCGATGCTCTTGCAAATTTGGGGTCATTAGTCGAGAAGGACAAAATCAGCTTGGGACTGTCGTTCAACTCTCGAGATCCGTGATCGAAGAAAGTCACGCTGAGATAAACTCCGAAAGCTTTAATTTGGATTGAGGAATAAATATATCGAGACTTGAAAAACAAGAAAGCTCCCATCGGACCCTAAAGAAGCGAGGGCCCTACGAACAAAAGCTGCTCGATCACATTGGCTGAAGATGGAACATTATATAGAAGGACGTTTGAAGGACCATTAGCCAGTATGTTTTGGGACCAGGGACACCGATTATGTTCTACGAGAAGTCCATGAAGGCACTTACGGGAACCATTCCGGTGCCGAATCACTGGTTCACAAAGTCATCAGAGTTGATGTTATTGGAACAGTATGAAAAAGATACTAAGGAGTTCGTTCAAAAATGTGACAAATGCCAAAGGCATGCGCCGATGATCCACCAACCCGGAGAGCAACTTCATTCAGTCCTATCCCCGCCATCATGAAATGGGGATGGACATCGTTGGTCCTCTTCCATCGGCCCAGGTAAAGCTAAGTTCATTTTATTTATGACTAACTATTGTCTAAATGGGTTGAAGCACACGCTTTCGAGAAAGTCAGAGAGAAAAGAAGTTATAGACTTCATCTTGGATCACATCTTATGCCGATTCGGGATACCCGACGAGATAGTGTGCGATAATGGAAAATAATTTATCGCAGCAAAGTGACAAAGTTCCCCAAGGATCACAAATAAAAAGGATATTATATACGCCATATCATCCTAGTTGGGAACGGACAGGCCGAATCGACGAACAAGACCATCATTCAAAACCTAAAAAAAAGTTGAACGACGCTAAGGGGAAATGGAGAGAAATTTTGCCTAGTCCTTTGGGCATATCGAACAACGACAAAATCCAGTGTGGGGCAAACATCGTTTTCCTTAGTATTATGGCGCCGAAGCTCTGATCCCGGTCAAAGTAAGGGAACCAAGCGTCAGGTTTTGATAAACAATGAAAGAATCAAACCACGAAGCTATGAGCACTGTGAGTACGTGATTTTGCCCTACATGAATTACTCCCATAGTTTCAAAACAAAATGATCTCTTTTCATTATTTATTTTAATTTGTTGATTTTTGTTGGCATTTTTCTTTTATTGTTTGCATTTTGTATGTGCATTTAATTATTGAAATACAAAAATATACATTGCATCTGCATTTAGGACTTATTTTACATATTCTTAGATTAATTAGAATTAGGGTTTTACAAAATACCAAAATCGCAAAAATAGTTTTACTCTTGTTTTTAGTTTTTAAATTTTGGAATTTTAGTAGTCTTCTTTTATATTTAATTGTTTGTGATAATTGTTAGTTAGAGTCCAATCAATTTAATACAGTAGGCTAATTTGATTAGGAAGAAATTGGGGTTTTATTTTCAGTTTTAAAAGAAATTAAAATAAAGAAATGAAAAAGAAATAAAAAGAGAAATTCAAAAGGATTGAGTCACGATTTGGCCTGCCTTGTGTTCTTAATTAAATCAATCCCATCTCCCAGCCAAGCGGATCAGGGCCCAGACCGCCCCAACCCGGTCCAGCCCCCACCCCCTTCAAAACGATGTCGTTTGCCAAGTTAAGATCCCAGCCGTCGAGGTAACTCGATCTAACGGCTAGGAAGTAGGGTCCTTTAGATATATATATGTCCGAAAAGGGACCACCCCCCCTTCTCTCGTCTTCCCCGTTCACCCCAATCCCTAGAGACCCTAACCACACCGCCGCCCCCAAATCCTACATCGCCTGTGGCGACGCCACCTCCACATCCCAAATCCGCACTCTTTTTCCTCGAATCGAACCCCAACTTTTCGAATTTCAAATCAAAACCTCAAACCCTAGCCGCCGCCCTAGAATTCCCAACCCCCTGCCTGGCGGCGCCGATCCCTTTTCCTACCAAATTAACACCCTAGGACCCTCGTCCCCCCCTCATTCTGAATATCAACTCCATTTCCCTTGAATCATCCATAACCCTCCTGGATAATGAGACGTAGTTTTAAGGCCTGCTTGGGTAACAAAATACAGTGGAAGTCGTACCTTCAGTAGATATAGCTTAGGTTAACACTGTCTTTTAATTAATAGTTGTCAGGACCCGCCTGGATAATGGGAAGTAGTTTAAGACCTTTTAAGACAACAAATGTAGTGGGAGTAATACCTTTAGGAGATATAGATTAGGCTCGTAATTGTTAGGAGTTATCAGGACCTTCTGGATAGTAGGATTTGGCTTTCTCATTCTTGGTAGAATAATTCAGTTTAATACTCACATCTGTACCCAGTCACCAAACTGGAGCAGAAAATTTTCTTTGTTCATTTTGTTGCAGTCAGGAGCCCACCTGGAGAACAAGGGAATACATTTCAAGTTCAGCAATCAGGAGCCCACCTGGA
>NC_031995.1:29928418-29967691 GCF_001879085.1 Nicotiana attenuata
AACAAGGGAATACTTTTCAAGCTTCAGCAGTCAGGCGCCCATCTGGGGAACAAGGGAAGTACAATTCAAATTTTAGCTTTTAAATTTTAATATTTGATAACATGTTGTACCCAGTTACCAAACTGGGGCAGAAAATTTTCTTTGTTGTTTATTCTGTTGCAGTCAGGAGCCCACCTGGAGAGAGGGAATACTTTTCAAGTTTCAGGAATCAGGAGCCCACCTGGAGAACAAGGAAATACTTTTCAAGTTTCACCAGTCAGGCGTCCACCTAGAGAACAAGGGAAGTGCAATTCAAATTTTAGCTTTTAATTTTTAATATTGGATAAAATGTTGTACCCAGTTACAAAACTGGGGCAGAAAATTTTCTTTGTTGTTTATTTTGTTGAAGTCAGGAGCCCGCCTGGAGAACAGAGGCATACGTTTCAAGTTTCAGCAGTCAGGAGCCCGCCTGGAGAACAGAGGCACACATTTCAAGTTTCAGCAATCAGGAGCCCGCCTGGAGAACAGAGGCATATATTTCAAATTTCAGCAGTCAGGAACCCACCTGGAGAACAAGGGAAGTACAATTCTCATTTTAGCTTTTAATATTTGATAACATGCCGTATCCAGTTACCAAACTGGGGCAGGAAATTTTCTTTATTTATTTTGTTGCAGTCAGGAACCCCCTGGAGAACAAGGGCACACATTTCAAGTTTCAGCAGTCAGGAGCCCGCCTGGAGAACAGAGGCACACATTTCAAGTTTCAGCAGTCAGGAGCCCGCCTGTAGAACAGAGGCACACATCGCCTGGAGGACAGAGGCATTTATTTCAAGTTTTAGCAATCAGGAGCCCGCCTGGAAAACAGAGGCATAGCAGTCAGGAGCCCGCCTGGAGAATAGAGGCATAGATTCCAAATTTCAGCAGTCAAGCATCGCTCGGAGAAATGGCAAAACATCTCATATCACAATTCAAGGCAGCAACAAAAGAGTTCCATCGGGAGAATACAAGTTCACAAGGCAACAAGAACTACTAGAGCAAGTTTGAAGACATAGATAGGATTATTGTAATTCATAGATCATAGTTCAGTCTAGCTTCTTTTTATTTTGACACGGTGTAATAAGGGGGTTCAGTATGCAGTAGCAGTAGCAGTAACAACAGTGAAACCACAGCTCCATGGTAGTCCCAGCTACCAGACCTTCCCGAACTATACTGACCTGATTCCTTTTTAGCCAAGGATATGTAGGCAATCTCAGAAGCAGGGTGCAGTCAAACTTTTCAAAAATGCTTCACACGGAGTTTCAAACGGGCAAAAATCGCTCGTATTTGCTCACTTATCTTTGCACGAAAACTCTCCGTGTTTCCGAGCAAAGAGAGGCAGCTGTGAGCACGTGATTTTTGCCCTACATGAATTACTCCCATAGTTTCAAAACAAAATGATCTCTTTTCATTATTTATTTTAATTTTGTTGATTTTCGTGGCATTTTCTGTTAATTGTTTGCATTTTTGTATGTGCATTTTAATTATTGAAAATACAAAAATATACATTGCATCTGCATTTAGGACTTAATTTTACATATTCTTAGATTAATTAGTAATTAGGGTTTTACAAAATACCAAAATCGCAAAAATAGTTTACTCTTGTTTTTAGTTTTAAATTTTGGAATTTTAGTAGTCTTTCTTTTATATTTAATTGTTTGTGATAATTGTTAGTTAGAGTCAATCAATTTAATACAGTAGGCTAATTTGATTAGGAAGAAATTGGGGTTTTATTTTCAGTTTTAAAAGAAATTAAAATAAAGAAATGAAAAAGAAATAAAAAGAGAAATTCAAAAGGATTGAGTCACGATTTGGGCCTGCCTTGTGTTCTTAATTAATCAATCCATCTCCCAGCCCAAGCGGATCAGGCCCAGACCGCCCCAACCCGGTCCAGCCCCCACCCCCTTCAAAACGGTGTCGTTTGCCAAGTTAAGATCCCAGCCGTCGAGGTAACTCGATCTAACGGCTGGGAAGTAGGGTCCTTTAGATATATATATGTCCGAAAAGGGACCACCCCCCTTTCTCTCGTCTTCCCCGTTCACCCAAACCCTAGAGACCCTAACCACGCCGCCGCCCCCAAATCCTACATCGCCGGTGGCGGCGCCACCACGAACCGCAACCAAACTTACACCAAATACCCTCCTCCATCTCCAAATCCCAAATCCGCACTCTTTTTCCTCGAATCGAACCCCAACTGTTCGAATTTCAAATCAAAACCTCAAACCCTAGCCGCCGCCCTAGAATTCCCAACCCCTGCCTGGCGGCGCCGATCCCTTTTCCTACCAAATTAACACCATAGGACCCTTGTCCCCCCCTCATTCTGAATATCAACTCCATTTCCCTCGAATCATTCAAGAATCCCTCGAATTTTAGATCGAAGGGACGAACTCTAGTTCTCAAAAGCCCTTGATTGAAGTTTAGTTTGGAGATTTGGGTTAGTTGTGATGTTATTCGTGTATTCTTGTTAAGAATACCCGATTAATATCACAATTGGCCGGAAAAGTCAAGAAGTCAAGATTCAGACCCTTTTCCTCAAGTAGTTCATTATAGTAAGTATTTTTTGTTCTTCTTTTGATTTTCCCGTTTCTTCTCAACTTCTCAACCCCTCTGTATTTTGTTTTCCTCAATTTCCTATGCATGTTAATTTTAGGTTAGTGTTTTAGTTTGTCTTGGTTTATTAATTGTTTTAATCTAGATTCGTAGTTTGGTTAATTAGTCATTGAGTCGTTTTAGGTCATTAAGCCATTTCAAAGTTCATAAATCTTTTTTTTTACTGAGCAAGTTGTCTAGGAGATTGGGCTGCATTTGATTCAATTGATGAAGAGAAGAGTGGCCCGTTCATTCATTTGGGGCCTTGGGTTAACTTGACCCAGGTTGGTCTCCAAAGTAAAAACAGAGGTTTTAAAGGTTAGTTTAGGAATTTAGCTGGTGGAATCTTTGTTGTAACAGATTGGGAAGCCCCTAGAAGCTTCTAGGTTGGGGGCTTGAATGGCAATTTCTGATTCTTGGTAGCATTACTCGGGTAACAAGTCAGGGATTTGGAGGTTAACTTAGTTAAAATAAAAATTCACATGGGGTAAAGGGTAAAAAAGCTAAGTCTGAAGTTTGCCCTAATGACTTGCCTATAAAGGCATTGTATACTTGCCTTGCAAGTCAGTTTTGGGGAGGGACTGGAAGATGAATTAGAGAGCTAAAAATACAAAAATACAGACCTGGAGAGATAAAAATCAGAGAGAAAAAAAAGCTGAAAAACTCGAAACTTTGAAATGGCTGCTTCTCTTTAAATCCTGGAACAAACTTTAAATTTCGGGCAGTTTCCCATAAAAATTACTGAAGTCTGCTTAGTCGTGGTTCCCCTAATCTTAGTGGTTTAGTTCAATTTAATAGAAGTTGAAAATTGCTGGTCCTGGGGGTTAAAATGGTTTGAAGCTGTGTTATGAAAGTGTTGGATCAAGCTTTTTCTTGCTTGTGTACTGTTCCATTGAGCATTGTTAAACTGATTTCACTGTTGAATCGCTGAATCTGGGATAGTGGTTGTTACTGATTCATCCCTGCTGTCACTCTACTGATCTTACCGTTTCCTTTCCTATTTCAATTTCCAGGTATCATTCAACTCTATGGATGTAATTGAGGTGTAGCTTGAAGCAGAAATTGGAAAACATGAAATAAAATGTGATTGTTTATGTAGATTATATTTGCCTTTCAATTTTATGACTAGATTGTGATAGTTTGGCACATATTGTTCCTGTAACTGCAAATCGGTGTTGAAATCATTGCCTGGTATGCTGTAGTTTCAAGGGTGTCTTCAAATTTGAGTCTGCATGAGTTAATAAATCAGGAGTATGGGTGATTGGTTGGTGTGAGTTAGTTTTTTGGCTTGGCAAGGACTCTGTTGTTAATTCAATAACTGGACATTTGAACAGCTTATGTATTAATCATGTATTAAAAATTGAAGTCGTATAGTTCTGCTTTCTTCCGTAATATAGTTTGGGTTCGAGAATAGTTAAAGGAGAAAGATGTATCGACTTGCAGACTGTTAATGGTTTCAAGTTAATTTAGGGTAATCGTAAGATCGAGCAGGTGTGGTTATGATGTGGCGTGAGATTTTGAATAAACTCAGATTTGTAGCCTGCTTCGTTTGATTAAAGGTGCATCGTTTTGTTTTTTGGCTTCAAAATGGTTTTCTCAAGAGCTAAGAGTCTGACTACAAATGTTTGAATGCCTGAATAAACGTTCAAATTTATCCCTTCAACTATTTCTTAAATTAACTTAGGCAGTAGTATAATTTTGATTCATTAATTGTTCAAGTAGTCAAACTTCTTAAGTATATTGGAGACGTGCTATATTAGGCCCAAGACTGAATTGATAACCAATCCATTAAATAATTGAAACATTGTAGGCCTAGGCCTTTCAAGTTAAGTAGCGGATTCGAGCTAAGGGTTTCTTTGGTAACGGAGATCGCCTTGTTCGGGTTCGGACTTGAGCTTGGGGCCCGAATTTTCTTGAATACCATAATGTTAGTTAATTCATAATTTTAACAAATTAAGTTTTTGTTTTAGAGACATCCCTTAATAGATAATATTAGTTCCTCTTTAGGATGTCCTTTAAAAATAAATTGAGATGCGCCGCGCCAAATAAAATCACAAAATTGCGTGGCCCTCTTTAATTGCTTTATTAAAAATATTTTAGAAATTCGGGACGTGCCATTTAGCGAATTTTCATGGCCTCCCGCAAAGTTAACAAGACGCTAGCCACTTTAGGCGCGCTTTTTTAATAATTTTACCTTCTTAACTACGGGTGTGAATTTCATGCGACCCAAATCCAAATCCCAAAACGTTGAATAAGAGGTGTTAAGGATCCGGGTGCATTTTATGTGACGTGATCCAAAAACACGCTCTTAAACGACGTTCACTTTCATAAAAACTAATTAAAAGCGGTTAAACAATTCTAAAATTGCAATAGGATAACATGTATTAAAATCAGACTTTAGCCAAATATAGCAGTTGAGCGACCGTGCTAGAACCACGGAACTCGGGAGTGCCTAACCCCTTCTCCCGGGTTAACAGAATTCCTTACCCGGATTTTTGGTTCGCGACTGTTAATCAGAGTCAAACCCTTTTCTCGATTCGGGATTCAAACCGGTGACTTGGGACACCATGAATCTCCCAAGTGGCGACTCTGAATCTCTTAATAAATGAATTCCGTTTCGATTGTCCTTTAATTGGAAAAACTCCTTTTATTATACCCTTCACGGGGTGTAGTAAGCGAAAAGGAGGTGTGACAAGCACAAGCCTTGAATTGTTAGACGAAAAACGGGAAACCGCCCTCGTTCGAATGGCCGCCAAGAAACAACGAATCGAAAGAAATTATAATCAAAGGGCCAATCTTCGACAATTCAAAATAGGGGACTTAGTCCTGAGGAAAGTTACCCTCAATACTCGAGACCCGAACAAAGGGAAGCTCGACCCAAATTGGGAAGGACCATACCAGGTCCTCGGTGTCATTGGAAAGGTATCTTACAAACTTGGCACAATGGAGAGCGAACAATTGCCGAACAATTGGAACATATCACTCCTCTAACGATATGCTAAGGTATGACTTTCTCCCTTTTCATTTGTATCTGGTGCTAACTTATTGTAGGTGTTCGATCGAAGACGTCGAGAAGCTTTTCAACACGAAAACCTTAGGTTTTAAAGCGCGCGTTGCACTCTTTTTCCCTTAGATCGGTTTTTATCCCAAACGGGTTTTTCCGGCGAGGTTTTTAACAAGGAAACAATTATATATGTCACCTGGGGAAAATTCAATAGTATCCGAGGCTTCTTTATGATCAACCTCGAATACTGGGGACATCACCCTCGGATGTTATGTTTTCAAAGAAGATGCTTCGTGTCAACAGGGTCTTGATAGGAAAATTTTATAAAGGGTCAAACGGTCAAACGAACCGTGCCCATGTAGATTGCCCGAGACCTAATGACAATACATGTACGCATGAACGATCTATCGAAAGAAGTACCTTTTCCTTATCAGATGTTTCATGCCTTAGTAAAATTTCTACTTTACAATTTTGTACTTACGATATTTTTTGAAAACCGGGTCAAGAGCCAATCGCAACTAAAGCTCGAGCAATTAACACCATACTCAGGGACTGCCATCCGAAAATCGACATGCACGGATTTTTAAACTTCAAAATCTTAAGACCTTAAAAAGGCAATCCTCGATTTTATAGGCCACGACCACCCCACTCGGGGACTAATACTTCGAATAAGTTTGAAGTATAATCAAGAGACAAGCCCAATGGCCAAATATCAAGTTAAAGGCTACGGCCGAACTAACACGGTTCGGAGATGTCCGAATTTCATAATAAAATAGGCCTTCAAATATTTTCACAAAACCAGTTAAACAAGGCTACCCTCGGCAAAATTACAAAAGGGTTTCGATAATATCAACCCTCGAAAACCTTAAGGGGAACTAAATTGTTCGAACTCTCGAACAAACTTATGCTAAGGCATAACAAAGTTTTTTGACAACACTAAATCCTAATGGGTACTGATTTATCTCATGCTAAGGCATAACAAATTAAACTTTTAAGCCAAAAAAGGGAAAAAGCCACTATTTTAAGGCCGTATCGGCCCAATAAAAGAGCCTAAGGGCCATTACATTATTGAGCTCGAGGGCTCGCCCTCGCTTAATAAAAACCTAAGGGTTTTTACCACTCCGAGTTCGAGCATGTACTTACTCGATTATAGAAATGATAACAATCGGATTTCAACGAAATCTTCACGAGGCAAAAAAGTGAGTTAAATTCCTCACAAGGCCTAAAGTATATCGGAATTATCATAAAGCGAAAACAAAACAAATTTTTCAAAACAAAGATCAGAGACAAATCGGAAAGAAAAAGGATCTTTCATATATACGAGAGCATTTACAAAGACCACTCAGGGTCTTACAAAAAAACCAAAAAGAAGAAAAAAGTTCTAAGTGCCTAATCTTCCACGGGAGCTTCATCTTCATCTTCTCCTATCTCGGACCCGCTCGCACTCCCGGAGTCATCATCATCAGAGAGCAAAGCATCGGCTTCGGCTTCGGCTTCTAGCACTTTTGCATCCTCGATATCAGCCGTGAGGTCAAAGCCACGAGCGTGAATCTCCTCGAGGGTCTCTCTTCGAGACTGGCGATTAGCATGATCGGCAACGTAGGATAATCAAACCTCAGCGGCGTCGGAAATTTCCTTTGCTCGAGCGTTAGCGGCTTCAGCATCGGCTCGGTAGAAGGCCACGATCGCCTCTACCTCGGCCTTCACTTTCTCTGCCTCGGATGTGGCTTTTGCAAGCTCAGCAGCCAACCGACTATCGAGCTCTTCAATTTTCTTAGCTTGGGCCAGGCTCTCCTCCTTCACGCTTTGGAGTTGACGTTCGACCGAAGACAACTGGGCTCGGGCCGTATCTCTCTCCGAGGCGAGGCGGTCCATGTTCTGCTTCCACCCCCAAAGTCTTTGCCTCTTTTATCTCAGCCTCCTGGCGAAGCTGCTCGATTTTCTCGGCCTTCTGCTGAACTTGCAGGATCTAAGTGTTAGTCACCAATATCAAATTGATATGTGTAGCTCCTAAAAATTTACATTACCTGTTCGATGAGATCGGTCTGCTTTTTATGGGCTGTGCCAATACAGCTCCGAGGTCCCTAATCTCCTCTTCTTTTTGCACATATAGGCGTGTGAGGGCATCTCTCTCCTCTGTGAGCCTTTTGAGATCGGCCTCACACCAGTTCAGCTCGACTTGGGATTTGGAAAATGCTTCCCGATAAAGCGCCACAGCTTGTGGAAAAAGGAAGGAAATGAGACAAAAGGAAATAAAAACAAACATAAACCTAATAACTAGAGCTGAAATTTACCTGGTTCAGGAGTCGCTGAGCTCACCAAAAATGATCGTTGCATCCAGGTCGGAACGTCATCGACCCCCGTGAAGCAGCCACAAAATATGTCATCTCCTTCGTGGGCAGTTCCTGCATCGGGGGTCTCCATAGACCGAGCCTCCCGAAATTGCCCTTTAGAAAATGTGGAGCCGGGCGGCGAATCATCAATATTGATTGCCCCAAGCAAGTCACTTGGGGCACTCTCTCCCTTTTGAAGGGCCTCGGAACCGGACCCTTCAGGCACACTCGCCGGTTGTTCGTCACGGCATGAGACATCTTCGACCCTCAATGACTCGGGGACTTTGCTTGGACCATCTTCCGAGACCTCCTCGGTCCGAGGATGGGCCTCCTCGACCATCACTGGCTCGACTGATCTTGAAGCTTCGACGCTTCCCCTCTTTTGAGCAACTAGCTCACATTTAGTATCTTCCCCATCCTTTTCTTCATCTCGTAGCTTTTGGGCTATGTCATCAGACAGAGCGGCGGACTCGTTATTTGACTTACGAGTCTTGCTCTTCTTAGGCTTCGGAGTATCTGAAGGCGAGATCCTTCTCCTCTTCTTATCCATAGGCGGTTTCGGGGCCACCTTCTCCCCAGGCAGGGTCAGCCTCATTTCGGCAACATCCCCGAGACCTGCATAAAAGGAAATCAAGTGAAAATAAGAAAGACACATTTCACAGAAAGGAATCAAGCATGATAGAGAATCTTACTGTGGTTTTTGGCCTCCTATCGGCCCTTGGCCAAATCACGCCAACAACGCTCAGAGTATGAAGAGGTCGAGGACAGCTTCCAAACCCAGCCTTCAAGGTCCGGGATTGCACCGGGCACCCAAGAATCCGCTGTATCACAGGAAAGGATGTCAGTGCAAAAAGACAAAAGAAACAAAACGGTAGACGGAAGTTATAGGCAAATTCGCGCTTACGCTTCATGTTCCACTCTTCAGGGAACGACATCTTCTCGGCCGGAATTATGTCGGAAGTCCTCACTCGGACAAATCGGCCCACCCATCCTCGGTCCTTGTCCTCATCTATGCTCGAGAACATCACCTTGGTGGCTCGACGCTGAATCCTTATCAACCCTCCCTAATAGAGACTCTAATAAGGTGGTCGAGGGTAAAAGGCATCCCCTCGACTTGGCTCACGAAGAATCGGAGCAAAATAACAATGCGCCAGATTAAGGATAAATCTGGCCCAAGGTTATTTGGTATTGGAGGCAGAAATCAAGGATAACG
The DNA here is from genome assembly GCF_001879085.1 of Nicotiana attenuata. Taxonomy (NCBI): domain Eukaryota; kingdom Viridiplantae; phylum Streptophyta; class Magnoliopsida; order Solanales; family Solanaceae; genus Nicotiana; species Nicotiana attenuata. The sequence continues at coordinate 29,937,573 of NC_031995.1, forward strand.
GGGTCAACCGGACACAACGTACAAGGGTAAGTACAAACACTCAAGAATTCTTTCACGTGAGTGGTGATGACCTCTTCAGGGGTCGGGATCAACATATCTTTGCCTTCCTAATGGCAATCCTTTTTTACCTGCTTCAAGTCGCCCTCAGTTATCGAGCATATATATCTCGACATCGGCTTGCATTAGCCAGGGACAGACGAGGGTTTCTCGATCTTGAAATCGGAGGTAAGATCGCACGACCCCGAAACGCACTCCTCGATGCGTGGATCCACCGGCGTTTTATCACCGGCCGGCCTCGATGAAGAGGCTTTGTCCTTTAGTGGGACGGTTTTGGAGGTTTTCGCCAGTAATACAGGTAGAAGAAAGCGGAAAAAGGTGAAACTTAGTACTCGTGATACTAACAAAGTTGACACAACAGGTGGTGAAAGAGAAGAGATGGAGAGAGTCAAAAACTTAGAAAACTTGGTGGAGGTGAAAGTAAAATTTTGATTCAACCAAAGAGCCTATATTTATAGATTTACGGCGACGGTTCAGTGGTACTAGTGGCCGATCGTCCACTGGCAAGCATTAATGGCTTGGGGAACTGTACCGACGGGACGTTTCGGTCACCTCAATTTCTTACGTAACGGGGATGACATCATTATCGGGGTCTCCAGAAAATCTAGGCTCAAGTCATTTCTTATCATTTTACTCTAAGAAACGAGGGAGACTATCTGTATACGATCGAAATCGGGGCTATCCAATTTCATCCTTTGCTCGAGATAGGAATGTCGCGTCAAGGAGCTAGGACGTCGAGTCCGGAATCGAAGCCTCTTTTCGGACCAAGGTCGACGTCAATCGCGACCAGAAAGAGGCAGACTCTAAGTGACATCGGTATAGCTTGATAACGGAAAAGGCGAGATATCCGCGATTGGTCGAGGATCATGGCATGAATCTCAGAACGGATCAATCCACGGCGGTTAATCAGATGTTAATATGGTTTCCTACTATAATTAGAAGTGTATCTTATTTAGGACTCCTCTATTATAGAAAGAGGGATCCCATTCATTTATAATGATCATTGTTCACTAAGAAGAATGTATACACTCGTTATTTTCCAGCTATTTCACTTACTGTTCATCAGAGTTGCTTTATCATTTACTGTTCTTACTATTCCACCTCGAGACTATCCCGAGTCGAGGTTGAGACCTAGCTAGCATACTGGTTTGATTTATTTTATTCTCTAATTTATTCATTTATTTTCTTGCTTATCAATTGGTATTGGACGAAATCACATATCCTTAAAACCACAATATAAGTTTAATTATTATCCAATTTTTAGGGTAACAGAGAGTTTTTGAAAAAAATTCCAATTTTCTTTTCGCCATAGGTTTTAGCAGTTTAATTAGGCATCCACCCTCTTAGGTTAATAGTTTTGTTACTTAATACACATCCTTACCCCAATAGTTTTCTATTTGAGATTCTACATTATTCAGTCTATCGCATGTCCTTTCACTCTACTAAAATGCCTAGCTAGTATTTGAACAAAATTGCATGATGTATGGACTATTTTAGCGAAACGCTACTTCTTAATTAATAGTGTTAATTTTATCGATGGTCATTAAACTTTTGTATTTGTTGTCCAAAAGTCACTTTTCTTTTTTGTTACGTAAAAATCATTAAACTTTGTGTTTATTACTCAAAAGTGACTATTCTTTTTTTTTTTTTGTTATACATAAAATCATTTTACTTTGCTCTGGTTATCACAAAAGTCACATTGCTAGATTTTATAATATTTTTACTTGAAAAGTCTATTATACCCTTGATATTATATAAATCATATTTATATAATACCTTCTAAATTATATACTATATAACATATTTATTTTTACCTAGTTATTCTATTTATAACTAAAATAACTTAATATTATTTTTTTTATTATTTTTATAATATATTCGTATATTTAATTTTTCCTTTACTGATTTTATTTTTAATTTTTACGTGCATTTTATAAAATCTAGCCAAAGTGATTATCTTGTCAAAGTGATTATCGTGTCAAAGTAAAATCTTTTCTTTATTTTGTTACACAAAAATTATTTTACTATGGTCTAGTTATCACAATAATCACTTTGACAAGATTTTATAAAACTCACCTGAAAAGTCTATTATGCCATTGACATTATAAATCCTCCAATTTATGTAATATATTCTAGATTATATATTATATAATATATTTTTACCAAGGAATTTTACTTAAAATTAAAATAATTTTATATTATTTTATTTATTATTTTTTATAATATATTAGTACATTTAATTTTCCCATGATACTGAATTTGTTTAATCATATTCAAGCATGACCATATTTTCAATTATGTAAACGACGAAAAAAATATTTGAATTAACAAAAACAGATTTGTTTAACAAATGATAGTTTTTTATTGTCAGTAAAACTATTAATTTTATTTAAAAGATATTTGAGTTTATTATTAAATTTTAAGCTTTATCTGTTGATATTATTTATTTAAAATTGTTAATCTGATGTGTGAGTTTACTAAATGTTGGTATTTTATTTATTGGATTAATGAATATGGCTTGATTGATAAATCTGTGAGCTTTGATTTTATAATTCTTACTAAAAATATTTTATTAGGAGTGGTTAAGAACGTTGACGTGAGATTTGTTCATAGTAAAGTTATTGACAAATTTAATAACACTACAAATATATCTTGAAAATTAACGTTAAGGAAAAATTAAATATACGAATATATTATAAAAATAATAAATAAAATAATATTAAGCTATTTTTGTTATAAAAAAAATACCTAGGTAAAAATATAATATATAATATATAATATATAATATATAATATAGAAGATATTGCATAAATATGAAGGTTTATATATTATCAAGGGTATAATAGACTTTTCAAGTAAAAATATTACTCCATCCATTCCAGTTTATGTGAACCTATTTCCTTTTTGGTCCGTTCCAAAAAGAATGACCCCTTTCTTAATTTGGTAGAATTTTTGCTTAAACTTCCAATTCTACCCTTAATGAGAAGCTTTTATAACCACACAAATACTCTGGGCCCCATTTTAACTTGTTTAGGACCACAAATTCTAAAAGTCTTCATTTTTTCTTAAACTCCGTGCCCAGTCAAATAGGTTCACATAAATTGAAACAGAGGGAGTATAAAATCTAGCAAATGTGACTTTTGTGATAACTAGAGCAAAGTAAAATGATTTTTGTGTAACAAATGAAAGAAAAGTGACTTTTGAGTAATGAACATAAAGTTAAATGATTTTTACGTAACAAGAAAAAGAAAAGTAACTTTTGGGTAACAAACACAAAATTTCAATGACCATCGATAAAATTAAATCTAATTAATATGCTTTTAGTTCATTTCTGGGAAGACAAATGACCGATTCATGTACAGCCAACTTACCACATGTTTCAGCTTTAGCAAAACCAGTAAAAAAAAAAAAAAAGGCATTCATATATAGTTTAGCTTGATTATATATTTCTTCGTATAAGTAGTACAATTTAGCATGTTTCTTAACGTCAAATTACACAAAAGTAGAAATAGCTAGGATGTTGAAATCAGTGCTCTCTTGCGATTATGAAAGCCCCAGCCCTCATATTTTTCTACTCTGCAAAGTTAGATAATCACTTCCGAACACAAAACCAAAGACTGAAAAGCACGACTAAGAAAACATAGTGGCTGGTTTTGGTCTTCATACAAAAGACATTAATATGCACGTTTCTCTTCTTAATTTCCTCAGCTTTCATGTGACAGTTGTAGTGTAGTAGAGCACAAATACAAAGGTGGCATGGGTTGAAATTAAAGTTTCTCTCCAATTCCTAGCATTTCACCCTCGTCTTGTTTTATGTTACAACACTATGACTGAAAAAGAAAAAACAATTCTAATCCTGTCATTTCTCTTCCCATGGACCACCCTGAGAATGAAACTTCATCTCAATAGGCCCTAGCTACTTTAATTTAAAGGTACCGTAGCACATTTAAAAACCACTTAGGAACTAAAATATGGAGTATCTAGTTTTAATAAGCTACTCAATCCTTGGGATAGACCATTTGAGTGTCTTGTTTTACTCAATCCTCATGTCCATTTGAGGTGGGACCAAGACCCAAGCAGTTGCATAGACAGAGTTATGGCCTTTCCATGTTAATACAAGCATGTCGTCCTCGTTTTTCATACCCCACCCACTTGCATGCTCATCTAACAGTGACTTTACTTCCTTAATTGTTTCCTCACAAAAAGGAACACTCATGAAACCACTATTTTCCATCCTTTGTGAGAACTTGTTGCAACACTCTAATCTCTCTATCCTTTGGAACCCTTCAAATCCAATAATATTCTCAATTTTGTGGCCAATATCAGCTTCATAATCAAGCCTTTGTCTACTATCCTTAGGCAAGAAAGTCTCTAATGCATCAAAAGGTATCCATAAATAGTTGAAGCAAGTGGCTAATCTTGATTTTAAACTTGAGTTTCCCAAGTCAGAATCCTCATCAACCACAGTCATAATACATGGATTTAGATCCTTAACCCTATCAAGAAATATGTCACGAGAAGAAATACTACTTCCTTTAATTTGTTCATCAGGCATATACCTTAACCAATTTTGGCAATTAACCACCAAAGCCTCATCATCCCTAAGTTGAAGAGTTGAAGGACTCAATTGGCTCAAGAGCATATCATAGTTCAAGTCTTCAATCATATGGAATTCAAAAGGGACATCTCTAAACTTTGCAAAATTAGCCAAACGCAGGCCAACTTCTTCACTTGATACATTGAGAAATGGAGGAACTGATGGTCTCCAACAAGGCACCGATATTCGAAGTGAAGGAGGACCCTCAGGCCTCTTAGCTATTGCATCAATTAGAGTTGGCCATTGCATACAATGAGTGATACTAAAATCTAATATATGAACTTTTGTGTGCCCTTCAATGGCTTTATAAATAGCACTATTTGATGCACAATATCCAAATCTATGCCAAGGGATGAGATCTACATACCCTGCAAGCTCAGTCACACTCATTAATCTCCTTTGATCAAGATTACTACTTCCATAGAGATAATTATTTGTGGCTGTAGGACAAACCCTAGAAGCCCTTGAAATCAATGCCCTAAGAAACCAAGATGTAAGCCTTTGATTTGGATCTCCATTAGAAGAAGCCAAATTGTTGAGTACCCACATAACTTGTTGAGCCAAAGTTACATCATTGTTTTCTAATGCATTTGCACAATGAAGTAAAAGTTTCTCCAAACATGCCCCATCAAGACTTCCAATACATCCTTTTAATGCTCCTGTTAGAGAATTTTGAGGGTTGTTAAAAAGGTTAGGGTTTTGGATGGGAATTGTTGTAGAGTTTCCTCTTAGTTCTGCCTTCATAGTGATTAAACGTATGAAATAAATTTATATATGAGGAAACGAACTATAAATATAGGGTTCTTGTTCTGCTTTACGTGCATGGAGGTATGGAGAAAAAGGTAGAAGAAAAGCTACTGTATTTTCAAGAAATGCGAGGTCTCAAGCTAAGATATACTATTATCTATATATAGATGAAGAGAGGATGTTCAAAATAATATTCAATAAAATAGAGAGGAATTAGTGAAAGACTACGTATATACCTGGACTTCCTCTTATCCAACTACTTTCCTACTCTTTGTTAGCAAACAAACGGGATTTGATTTATTTGTTTTTTTTATTTGCATATATCTAGCTATTTGGACCATGGTAGAATTAACTCTAAATTTACTGTAAATTAAATTAATTAACGTGCAAATAAATAAGGACCTAGTCGCGAAAAGTTTGAAATTAGACTTTTTTTTCCATTTAAGTTCACTTGGAATTAGAGTTACACCAAGTTATTAACTTCTTTCTTTCTTTCTTCTATTTGAACGGGATTCAAATTTGACAACACTTTGCTCCGCGGAAAAATACTACTTACTGTAATTAGCATACCTTCCTCCTATATTCTCTCCAACAATAAATACGAAAGAAAAATAAAACATCTGCCTCTTTCTCTCTAAATTACTGTAGAAAACTTCGTCAAGTAAGTTACCACATTTTCTTTCACCCCACTCAGCTCACGGACTTATAATATTCCCTTCACTAGAACCTTCAACCTCCTATAGGCGAATTCAGAATTTTAAATTTATAAATTTCTGCAAAAATCTCAAACTAGTATACAATAATAATTGAATTAATGGATTGGGTTCCAAGCTAAATATTCTTATATATTTAATAAATTTTTGAATACAAATACAAAATCTAGACAAAAGTTACTGAGTTCACGAGAATCCGTGACGAATGCACTTGATCTGTCCCTGCCTCCAATCCATGAGGAGGGTATTAAATCATTAAATCAAGTCTCGGGGTTGCGGGCTAGCTCACTTCATCAGATTTCTATCATCCATTTTTTAAAGCCGTCATTAATCTAGCATTCCTTCCTCTTTCCTCATTTCCCATCCCGTAATGTAACCAAAACAAAATAAAAAAACAATTGTCAAGTTAGTTGCCGCATTCCATGATAAGTACCATGCATGCGTTTAGCTTTATTGGGGTCTACTATGCGATTAATTAATTATAGAAGAATTAACCTAAATATGTGGCTACTCAACCGTTTAAATTAGGAATAATTGGTAGATATATAATATATATGTAATCCATACATAATATGGGTATATAAGCAATGAATAATTTATGTATACTAGTTAGAAAAAATAAACAATAAATATGCCCCCTATTTTGTATAAAGATCCCTAAAGTTTGTTCCTCCTTTAACAGATAAATATTGTGGCAGCGGTTTTGTGACACATCTAAAACTTGCCCTCTTGGTACGTGGTCTTCTCAGGTCACATATATTTTTTTATTTACTAAGTGACTACGTACTTAAGGTAGAGAAAAGGTTAAAGAAGCTGTCTTAGCCGGCCATTTATTTGTCGAATTATGCTAATGATGGAACACCAAAAACTCTAAACATTTATATATTGTTGTGCTAATTCAGTTTTCTGTTTGAGTTTAGTGATTGATGGTACCATTCATTCCCGTCCTTTCACAGACATGATCATCAGATTTGGTTTTTAGTGCCACCTAACGCCACAACATAAGACAAAATCCATCTCTTGTCACATAATGGCAAATCTTTTTCGTTGTAATATATTTCACTTAAAAATGTAACTCTATTCACTGGTGAGTGACCGCCGAGAATGTCTTCTTTTTTTTTTTTTTTTATAGTTCTCGTCTTTCAATAGTATAGAGAATCACACAGCAAAGGCGAATTTAGAATTTTAGTTATATGAGTTTAACATTTAAGATTTTTAATATTGAACGTTATTATATTTTAAATTTTTTGGATATATTTACTATTTATTGTAATGTCAATAAATTTTTATATATAAATTTGTATTGCGCATGAAAAGTACTGGATCTGCCCCGGCATACACGGACGTGAAAGAAAGATTTATATAAAGAGAGGAAATCTTGGTTGCATCTTCTTGGTGAATAATAGGACAAACACTTTACATTTGTTATTTAGCATTAGGAATTTATGTTCAGCCGAGTTGATCATTTCATATTCATTTGCTAGCTACAGACAAGTTTAAAGCATGGTCAGGCGGGGCTTTAGGAAAAGGATCAAATATCGTTAGATTTTTGTATGGGCGAAAAAGTTCATGTCATGCATTTGACCTGGTCAACGACGATAAAGCCTTTAAATGATGTGATGTGTCGACGCTGTGACGTGTCAACCTGACCCCAAGAGGTCGAGGTCATATGAAGAAGATAAATCGCCGTCAAGGTCGAGGTGGTTTAACAAAAGACGAGGACGAGCACCCGCCTTCGGTACGAAGTAACGGTTAGTCTTAGGATTTAGATTCCCTAGAGAATATTCTAATAGATATTCCTTTCTGTTGTACTATCTAGGGTTTTGTGGCCCATGTACTCTGATGAAATCAAAGGGATCAATTCTGATGAACCCTAATTGGAAATGGAGATCAGAAAGAAAGACGAGACAACAGTGAGAGTTTAGGGAGAGAAAGAAATTTGAGAAATAAATTCTGTTATTACTGTAACTGACAGTACAAACATATATACATCAACTAATTCTAACTAATTCATTTTAACCGACATTGCTTAATACTCTATAGATAAATAAACTAAACTACCCTTCTACATCTAGTCTCTTTTATGTAATACTCTTCTCAACACTCCCCCTCAAGCTAGGTGGTGTAAAGATATCAAAAACACCTAGTTTGGAATTCAGGTACTCTTGTTCAAGCTCTTTGTCAAAATATCAGCTAGTTGATTTCTTGTTGTCACATACTCTGACTTATCCTTCTTGAATTTTCTCCCCATTAAAGTGGCAGTCTATGTCGATATGCTTGGTCCGTTCATGAAACACAAGATTTGCATCAATCTGCAATGCTGATTTGCTATCACAGAGCACAGTTACAAGCAGTTTGACCTCAATTCCCATGTTTTAATCAGTCCCAACAGTCATGTTAGTGCTGCAACTAAGGATGCTAAACTTCTATATTCAGCTTCTGCAGAACTTCTAAGAAAATGTACTATGCTTCTTTGACTTTTAAGATACTAGAGAGTCACCAAACTTAATGAGAAAGACTGTAACATATTTTCTAGTATGTGTCATGACTCGGATTTCCCAACCTCGGGAGTCGTGATGGTGCCTATTAGTGAAAGGTAGGCAAGCCAACTATTCCGATTAATTTACTTTCATTTTTTAACCTCTTAACAAGCGCAAGTTAACATATTATAAACTGCGGAAATAATAATGCGGAAGAACGAAATTTAACGATTAAGCTAATACCAATACGAATCCATAAACATAAACTACCCAGAACTGGTGTCACAATCTCACGGACTATCTAAGAATTCTACAAACAGGGTCTGAACAAAATGAATACATGTCTGTCTCTAAAATAGAAAAGAACAGAAAGAAGCTAGATAGGAAGGGGACGCCGAGTCCTGCGGACGCCTGGAGGACTACCTCAGGTCTCCGATGGACCGAAGGCAGCAACCCCTAGCTAAGGTCCGTATGCTCCAGTACCGGAATCTGCACAAAAGAGTGCAGAGTGTAGTATCAGCACAACCGACCCCATGTGCTGGTAAGGGTCGAGCCTAACCTCGGCGAAGTAGTGACGAGGCTAGGACACAACAAATAATTAACCTGCAGTTACACAGTATCTAGCAGAATAACAGTAACGGGAGTAATTCAAAAGTAACGGGGAGGGGTAACATGCTATGAGGAAATACCAACATAAAGAATGATAGTAATAGTGGAATAAGACAATTAAGGCATTTGAACCGAAAACAGCAAGAAATCATAACAAACAGGAAATAAGTGCACGTCATCACCCTTCGTACTTTTACTCTCAATCCTCACCAATGCAATCAAGTAATGAAAATGTGCACGGCATCACCCTCCGTGCTTTATCACTCTTTCCTCACCATATGCATCAATATCAATGTAATGTGCACGGCATCACCCTTCGTGCTTTATCACTCTTTCCTCACCATATGCATAAGTATGAATGTGCATGGCATCATCCTTCGTGCTTTATCACTCTTTCTCACCCAAACAATAGCAACAACAATATCCCGGCAAGGGAGTCGATGATAAGTATAAATACATTCCGGCAAGGGAATCAACAATAAGAAATAAATACATCCCGGCAAGGGAATCAATAATAAGAATTAAATACGTCCCGGGAAGGGAATCAGCTATAACCAAACTTGTACCAATAATCAACTTCACCATTTGCACCTCAACTAGAGCCAATGCTCAACAATAACCAAATTCCAAGAAGAAAATCATAAATCTTACTCAACATGGATAATCAACAATTTAGGCATACGTAGTACTTATTAAGAAACACAACGATCACAATTTAAGACCCACGGGCATGCTTGACACCAACGTATAGATACTCGTCACCATACCTATACGTCGTACACTACACTAACACATAGCAAATAAGGCACAACACCTATTCCCTCAAGCTAAGGTTAGACCAAACACTTACCTCAATGTCACGAACACAATCAAGCCTCAACTACCGCTTTACCTCTTGATTCCACCGCCAACCCGCTTGTATCTAGCCACAATTTACTTAATAACGTTAATAATTGCTAAATAAACCAATTCCAATGCATGAAAATAGATTTTCTCCTTGTTTTTCTCAAAAAGTCAAAAATCGACCTCGGACCCGTTTGGTCCAAACCCGAAATTCGGACCAAAACCCGATTATCCATTCACCCCCGAGCCCGGATATATAATTGGTTTTGGAATCCTACCTCAATTTGAGGTCTAAATCCCCAAATTTTGATATTCTTAAGTTCTACCCAAAATACCCAATTTCCACCATGAAAACCCTAGATTCTAGGATGAAATCTTGTAAAAAGAAGTTAAGGAGTGAAAGAAATGAGTTTAAAATCACTTACTTGTGTTTTGGAGAAGAAGGAGTGTTTGAAAAATCGCCTCTTATGCTTTAGGGTTTTTGAAAAATGAAAAATGGCTGAAAAGTCTCGTTTATATATACCCCCCTTAGATCCTCACGGTTGACCGCAGAAAAAGGACCGCGGCCGCGGAGCTCCACCGCGGACCGCGAAATATCGAGCGCGTCCACGAAGATATAGCCTTGCTCACCGCTGACTGCGAAAATCGCACCGCGGTCGCGAAGATTCATCGCGGACCGCGAAGCTCACTTCAGAGACCTGCAACTTCTCTGAACCTGCAACAGTAATTTTCTAAGTCTAAATTCACTCCGTGGCCTATCCAAAACACACCCGAGTCCTCGGGGCTCAAAACCAACACGCACGCAAGTCCAAAAACATCATACGGATTTGATCGTGCGATCAAATCATCAAAATAACATCAACCACTATGAATTCAACCTCAAATTCATGAAATCACTCAAGAACATTGAAATTACTATTTTCTCAACTATAGGTCCGTTTTATACCAAATAAATCCCGATCCTTACCAAATTGTACAGATTCAACTTAATTATTATTTTAAACTTGTACCGGACTCCGGAACCAAGACATGGGCCTGATACCATCAAGAAAATGCATCAATTCACTTCTAAAAACCTTTATAGTTTCCAGCAAATAATTTTCTATAAAAATTCATTTCTCGGGATTGGGACCTCGGAATTCGATCCCGAGCATACGGCCAAGTCCCATATTTTACTACGGACCCTACGAGACTGTCGGATCACGGGTCCGAGTCCGTTTACCAAGAATATTGACCAAAGTCAACTTTAATAAATTCTAAAGGCCAATTTCCTTATTTTACTTAGATTTCACATAAAAGCTTTCCGGAAACACGCCCGGACTGCGCACGCAAATCGAGACAAAGAGAGGTTTTTAAAGCCTCGGAACACAGAATTAACTTGTAAATCAAGTGTTGGCCTTTTGGGTCATCATAGTATGGGGGCAGGTTGCCCAGTCTGCATCACAGTATGCAGTGATTATGTCCTTGTTACAACTTGATAATAGAATACCTTGTCCTGGATGACTATTCACATATCGTACAACTTTCAAAGCAGCCTCCAGATGTGACTTCTTAAGGATTTGCAAGAACCGACTCAATGTTTGAACACTGTAAGCTATGCTAGGCCCTGTTACTGTAAGATAAAGAAGTTTTCCTATCAATCACTAGTAACTTCTTTCATCAGATAGTAGTTCATCCTGCTCTTTGTTATTAGTTCCCACATGATCATCAAACTCCATAGTGGTAAGTTTGACATATGTTTCAAAGGGTGTAACAACTGGCTTGGCTGGCCCATAACCCCACTCCAGAGATAAGTTCTAGAGCATATTTCTTCTGATGCATCAACAGACCCTGCTCTAATCTAGCAAATTATATACCAAGAAAGTACTTTAGGTCTCCTAGATCTTTCATCTTGAAAGCTTGTTGCAGTTTTATTTTTGTCTCAGTAATAAGACTCAGTTGTGTCCCAGTTATCAGCAAGTCATCAACATAAACTAGCACAACTGTGATGCCACCCTCAGTATTTTTGCCAAACAATGAATAGTCATGCCGGCTCATTAGAAAAACAAAGCTAAGTAGTGCCTCTGTTAACTTGGCATTCCATTGCCTCGGTGCTTGCTTGAGGTCATACATGGATTTTATGAGCCTGCAAACTTGTCTTGACTCCCCTTGGCTCTTAAATCCTTGTAGTAGGTCCAGATAATTCTCATCATACAAATCCCCTTGGAGGAATGCAATGGAGACATCCATTTGATGTATATGCCACTTCTTGGCAACTGCAATTGCTAAAACAGTTCTAAATGTAACCATCTTGACTACAGGTGAAACAGTCTCCTCATAGCCAATACCCTCCTGTTGGTTGTATCCCTTTACAACCAGTCGATCTTTGAATATTTCAACCTCCCTTATGGACTTGTATTTAACTTTGTAGATCCATTTGCAACCAATTGGATGTTTACCAGCTAGTAGAGACACAATGTCCTAGGTTTGATTGTCTTCAAGTGCAGCAATATCAGATTTCATTGCTTCTATCCACCTGGGATCTCTACTTGGTTCTTTATAGGTATTAGGCTCCACAATAGAGAAGAAGGCTGCTATGTAGGCTTGATACTTGGGAGTGAGCCTCTCATAGGACACATGATTAGATATTGGCATATGGAACATCCTTGTGAACATTGAGGGTAACAAAATCCTTCAACTGAATAGGAGGATTCTTCTCCCTATTGGATCTTCTAATAGTGGCAGTATCATTAGTCTCCATTGGAGGTGATGCAGCTGAAGTTGTTGAGTCTCACTCACTAGAATATTCTGTATTTGAGGTATCATTTATGCTGAGATTGGGGCTATTAGAAATAGAAATAGAAGATTCAGTAGGCAACCTATGTGTAGGACTGGTTTGAGGCTCAACAGGTGAATTTGAATACTCATCTAAAACATACACAGGTGCAGGAGAGGAGGTGCTTGTTTGAAAAGGAAACACCTCTTCTCTGAAGGCTACATCTCTATTAACAAAGAACACATGGCTGGACAAGTCACAGAGAATATACCCTTGCTGAACATTGAATATCCTATATGGACTGCCATCGTTGTTCTGGGCTGAAGCTTGTCAGTTTCCTCCACAACCTTGGCATAACAAAGGCAACCTAACACCCTTAAATGTTCCAACCGAGGTTTCCTACTATACAACAGCTCATAAGGAGATCTGCCTCCCGTGACAATTGGAGGCATCCTATTGATGAGATAAATTGCTACAAGTACACAATGGCCCCAGAACTAAAGAGGAATAGAGGCTTGAAATCCGATTGCCCTTGTTACCTATAAAATGTGCCTATGCTTTCTCTCATCAACTCCATTCCGCTGAGGACTGTATGCACGTGTTCTTTGATGAACAATTCCTAGTTTCTTAAACATATCCTTTCATACATTATTAACAAATTCTGTACCATTGTCAGTCCTCACAACTTTAACTATTTTGTTGAACTGAGTACTCACATACATTAGAAATTGTTGCACGGCCACACAGACATCAGTCTTGAGTTTTAACAAAAGAGCTAAGTCATTCAAGTGTATTCATCAACAATTTTCAAAAAGTATTTATTATCCTCAAATGTAGCAGTTTTCTAGGGGCCCCATACATCCACATGAATCATGTCAAATGCACTAATGCTTTTAATGCTACTAGGTGGAAATGGAAGTCTAGGCTATTTAGCATAAGGACAAACACTACACTTATTGACAGTAGCAGATATATGTGATAAGGTACAGAAAAACATTCTCTTTAGAACTATAGAGGAGACATGGCCAAGTCTTCTATGCCAAAGTGCAATGTCCATTTTATTCCCTGCATTGCAGGCTTGAGCTACTAATGATATTGCCACAGGTTTTCCAAGAGGTTGGTTGAGTAGAATGTAGAGCACATCCTTCTCCTTACCAATCTCCCTCACCCTCCCATTGAAGAGATCCTGGAAGATACAAAATTAGGAAAGAAGGCCACATAACAAGATAAATTTTTAGTCACCTTCGAGACTGTTGTACTTAAACTCTAGGAGATAAAAAACATTCTTAAGTATGGTTCTATCAGAAATAGGACCGGCACCTATATGTGTAACTTGTGTGACATCACCATTAGGCAGAAACACCTTCTTAGACTTAGGTGATACAACAACAGAAGACTGATCTACTAGGTTAATGTTAGAAACCAAATGATTTATAGCACTAGTGTCAATAATCCACTCCTGTTGACTATTAGAGTTAGAAGCCAAGCAGGCACTATCTGTATCTGTTTCTTCTGTTTGTTGTTCACTAGAGACCGAAGCCAAGCAAGCACTACTTATTCCTTCTACATTTGCAGATGAAGAGGATGAGGAGCAGGTAGCTTTGTGAAGCATTAATGGAGTGGATGAGGCAGCATTAGAAAATCTAGAGTTTCCAACTGCTGGCTAACTTGTGTCATCTGAGGAGCACCAATCACACTCTTGTGTTGTCCAGTATATGCCATCTATGGAGCACTTATTCTGCCTATATTCTGCCCAGTAAATAGCATCTGTGGGGATGTGCTATCAGTAGGGCTTTGGTTTCCACACTCAGCCAAGGCATTGTAAGCATTATTACCTCCTGAACCACTCTTCTTTTTGAACTTGCAGTCAGCAGGATAACCTATAATCTTGTAATAGTTCTCCTTACTATGCCCTTTAATCTTGCAAAATTCACATTGTATGTTGTAATTCTTCTTAAACTTCTTATTGTTGCCAGGTTTGGAGCTATATAGGGTTGTGGACTCAAAGTTGTTGACATTTTATTCACAGTAGGAGTAGCTCCAAGAATACTTGTAATAGCTGCCATAGCCCTTTGGCTTTCATCACTAATAAGCATGGCATAAGCTTGGTTGACAGTAAGTAAGGGAACCCTTAATAGAATTTGACTTCTAGCTTGCATATATGAGTAATTAAGCCCCATGAGGAACTGATATACTCTCAGTCTTTGAAGAAACACAAGGAAAACCTTTGATTTTGGACAATCACAACCAGGGGAAGGCACTAGGGCATCAAACTCATCCCATAAGTCCTTTAACTTTGAGTAATAGACAGAGATAGATGAGTTACTTTGTGTAGATTGAATGAACGAGTATCATTGAACTTATTGAACCTTTCTCTAAGATCTTCCTAGAAGGCATGTGCATTTGTTGCATAAGCAATACCGTTCACTAAATTTGGAGCCACAGAGTTCATTAGCCATGACAGAACAATTTCATTACACCTTTCCTATTAATATCAATACTTGTCGCGAAATCTCTCTTTCTTCCACGTTCCATCCACCATTCCAAGTTTGTTCCGACCTAACATAGCAATTCTCATAGAGCGATACCACACTGAGTAATTATCAGGGCTTGTCAATTGGAAGGAGATCAGAGAGATGCCACTGGTATCGTCTGGGGCAAGATAGAGAGGGTGAGTAACTAAAACTGTAATTCCTTCTTCAAATTCATCATCAGACGATGCCTTTGAAGTAATTTCAGCAGAGGCGTGATCGAGATCTTTAATCGCCATTGAAATTGAAAATTGAGTTAGAGATGAGAAAGAGAAATAATTGCTGAGAGATTAGAAGTAGAAAATAGAGGTCGAATCCACGAGCTCGAATATAAAGCTCATGGCTCTGATACCATGATGAAATCAAAGAGATCAATCCTGATGAACCCTAATTGGAAATGTAGAGCAGAAAGAAGACGAGAGAGCACTAAGAGTTTAGAGAGAGAAAGAAATTTGGGAAATAAATTCTGTTATTACTGTAACTGAAAGTACAAACATATATACATCAATTAATTCTAACTAATTCATTTTAACCGACATTGCTTAATACTCTAGAGTTAAATAGACTAAACTACCCTTCTACATCCAGTCTCTTTTATGTAATACCCTTCTCAACATACTCTTATAAATAGGAAGAGATGTAGTTGCAGAAGGGGATCAGACATTTTTGTAAAGAATACCATTGAAATTCTCTGAGCAAGATTCTCTCTTTATTGAATAGAAATAGAGCCTCACTTTACACCTTTTTTCTTTCATCTTTCTCTCCCGATCCAAGAATTGGAATATTCAATCGCTTATCACTGTCATATTGGAAAATCTCACCCTTGTCGGGTGAACTTTGTCTCATTTATTACTTAAAAGCCATTTACTATTATTTATTGTTGTCTTTTGCATCTATAAGCTTTTATTGCTCCATCATTGTTCAAAGATAATATAGTCTGATACTACACATTAAATATTCACCCTAAAAATGCTAGATCCGTTATAAAATATTGATATTGACTATGATTAACTCTATATTTCTATAAATCTAATTGTATAAAAACCAAAATCTAATTTTTCGGTCAAACAGTTTTGACAAAGGAAGCTTCCAAACACCTAAATCAAGTCAAGAATTTTGTTGTTCCACCTCTTTATGTTAATACCCAATGTTTAGCAGATAGATGTGGAACATATTCCGTTAGACTAATTTCAGATAATGTGTGTACTAAATTAGTTGAATTTGGCAATCACTATCAAGATGGTCTAAGTGACATCTCTATGGGACGTACGTAATATGACTGGTTCTAATTACAGTTAACAATGGAATTTTTCTAGTTTTCTCAAAAGAGAAGTTTAAAGAACTATTTTCCTTTTTCTTTTTTAAAGTTTAAATTAAAATTACACGTGGAGGCTTTCCATTTGTTGAATACTAAAGGAATCAAAGTCTTCTCATGTTTCCACTAACATTCTCGTACATAAGAGATTGATGCCATCAACGGAGACGGATCCATGATTTTAAGATTACGGGTTCCTACCAATCAATATACATTAATTAATAATCGGATCAGTGAACTAGGTTCCAAACTAAACCCGCCTGTGATGCCATGTTCTGTCCCTTCAGCTAGTAAGTTTCAATTAATAATGCATGTAGTCTTGTGCCATAAAAGTTAGTACAAGCTAAGTGCAGTGATCTGAGAGCTTTTGTAAGTATTACTCCGTACTTTTTCCTTTTAGTGATATAGTTGCTTTTCTCATTTCATGATGCCTACTCCTGAGGACCGTACATAAAATCAGACAACTGAGAATGGAAACAATGTAATTCCTAGTTGGTAGTTATACTGACCAGTATGATTTAGGAAGGTAACAGTAATAGTCATCCAAGACGATAGCGAGTAGGGACAAGTAAATTCACGAAAAAGTTAGGAGATTCAACATATATAGTATATATACATGAAAAGATGTATTTAGATATACAGTGTATTTTTCGGTAAATAGCGATGACAATATTGCTTACTGAGGGTTTGAACTTCTCCGCTGTAATTATTTGTTAGAAATATGTACTAATTCTTGTAGCGTACATTTGAAATACTAAAAGTAAGCTATACATGATCCATTCACTTAATAATTAAATTATCGATAAGCATTATGTACAGGATGCAATTAAAAATTATTTAAATTATCCATATGCATTATGGAGTACTTGAACAATATTATAACTTAATTAGTGCATATAGCAAAAATTAAAGCATAGACACCCTTAACTCTTATGCTCATGATGGGAGAGCATTATAAATATGTTAACCTGTTTTTTTTTTTTTTTTTTGGATCGGTTAGAGCCTTTCATATTCATGTATATACTTAAATAAACATACTATGCAGTTTGTCATATTGAGAGTTTGTGATTGGTAGTATGAACTATTTCGGAAGCTCTAGCTCATTTTAGTTCTAGTTGTAAGTTCTGTGAACTGACGAAAAATATTTACACCATATATCACTTATAAAGTGATTAATGTAAGTAACTCCATCCAATAAGAATTGATTGGTATTTTAATAAATAGTAAGTGACATGTTTTAATAGGTTTAGTTACAGTAATATATTTTATCTATTCATGGTAATAAGCTTCTGGAGTATTCCATTATTGGTGCAAGTTAGTAGATATAGGGCATAGCCTGCTTCCCAGCAAGTGTAAGTGTGTGCGTAATTGGAAATTTGGAATCATCAGCGAATTGTTCGGATGATTTGAAAGCTCACTGATAGAAGCCGTGCATCGCATGCAACAATAACATCTTGATAATTAACATGAATAATTCATGCAATTTTATTTTCTTTTTCTAATACCAGAAAAGACAAGCAATGTTCTAATCATCACCTTATATTTTCGATTCTCGTTTTATCGACAAAGAGATTGAATAAAATACTGTTAATATGATGTCGTTGACGACGATCTAATACTGGATTACTGGGACCATTATTTGCCCAAGTCCATTACACTCTGCTTTTTAGTGGTTGTGTGAGACTAAGCAAAACCAGTGAAAGTTAACAGATTACTCCAATTAGAAGCCTATTTATTGTCACGAGAATTATTGACTCGACTCTGGGACGACTCGGTGACAGATTGCTTCTTCCAAAGCACGCCAAATTTGTTATGGTCGCAACAATTCAATAAGTTTGTCCAAGGTGAAAAAATATTAGATATTCCATCTTCTGAATTCAACACTTTTTGAATTTTAATGTATGACGTGCAATAATTCTCTTTGTCTGTTGTGAATCTGCACTCTATGTGAGCGATAAACTTGTTAGATTTTATTAACCAAAGAAATTCTACTTTGCGCTATAGTTAGCTCAATATATACTAATCAAGAATGGATTTAAAATATTCTACAAGTGAAACTTCACCAAAATATACGGTACCAAAATTCAAATACATAATACTGGACATTAGAGCTTTTAAAGGTAAAATTCCAGCAAACTGTACTGAAACTCAAATATATTTTAGGTTCAAAACCCAGCAGTGGGACCTTATTTTGAACTCCATATCATGGAGCTCTAACTTCTGCAGCTGACATGAAACTTCAGGATATTATCCTTGAGTTTAAAAAAGGTACCAGTTTTGAAAATATTCCTTTTAAGTTCAAACCCAGCAACAAATACTTGGGTTTAAACTTGTATAGATTCAAACTCCCACAATTATTACTGGGATTTTTTCAAATCTTTATAGTTTCAAACCCCAGTAACGATTAGTGGGCTTTAAATCATTTCAGATACCTTATTTTGAACTCCAAGACTAGTTCCTGAATTTACACTAGCAAAGGTTCAAAAATCAGGAATTATTGTTGAGGCTTCGAACTCCGGTATCGATTTCTGGAGTAGTGTTCCGTATTTTAGTTGGGAAAATGTCAATTTAGTCGGACCGATGACTATATTATCAATGCATTTGAAAATACGGCCAAACTCTAATGACCTGCCAGCCCAATTATGGACTTTTGGGGTACGCCAACTAATAAGGACATCAAGCCCGATAAACTTGAAAATGTTAGAGACAGTCCAAGATCTGTTTTGGACAATGAGCGGGCAGACCCAATTATGGACTTTTTGGGTTCGGAAATCATTGGACAAGTTTCAGGGCTTTCTTCCTATTTCTTTCGGGGTTTTTTCCTTCCTATACAATATTTGAAACTTATTTACTAAAATTGTTCTAGTTTTGTATATTACTCACCCTAAACAAGTATTACTTACAAATTATATGCAATCTATTATTAGTGCATTAAATTAGGGGATTTAGTTACATACTTTTCCTTTTTTCTCTCCTTTCCTCTTTCCTCACTACCGCCTCTCTCATCAATTTTTCTTTCTTTCTTCATCACTCTCTCTCACCGTCTTTCTCTCTCAATAAGGTAAGCCTATAAGTTGTCTTCTGCCAATCAACCTATTGAAGTAACCTCCAGGTCGTAGGAATTGAAGATTCGACCACTAATCTATCATAAAGTTTTGAATTTGAATTTGGATTTTCAAAAATTATTATTTGTGTGAATTGGTGTTGTTGCAAACAGTTGGGAATATTCTTTGGAGTTTATATCTCAATTTTGGGGATGTATGGTGAATATTAGACTTAGTTTTAGCTGAATTTTAGATTGAAACTCAAAGAAGAAGAAGAAGAAGAAGATTATATGACATACAATATACTTACGAAATTGTAGTAAAATTATAGTTAAATTGTATGTAAATTCTATTCTGTTGTAGTTTGTTTTTTATTTGAATATTCTATGAAAGTTGAAAAATAATTATATAATGCATGAATCGTCGTATAAAATTTGTATTTAAGTTATCAATACTATCTTTTTACATAAAGTTGTTGATATGTATCAAAATTGTTCCAAAGATTTTACGAGGTTAATAACTATTGTGCAGGACCAGTAGAGTATTCTGCTTCACTTGATTGGTTAACTTATCCAATACACAAATTTATCACAAATTAGCGAAACCTATTTAAATCAGCACTAAAATGGATACATCGTACTTACAATTAATATTATACAATTTGATGGTACAACAACATACCAATTTAAAAACAAATTTCGTACAAATTTTGACACAAATTGATATATCTACAACAACATACATAATAAAAATAAATTTCATCCAGCTAATTATATAGTATACACTTTTTAACAACTTATCTATAACTTTAATTTATTATTTTTACCCAGTTACAATATATCTACAACATCATACAACTTAAATACAATTTTCATACAAATTTTATACAATATATCTTTTGTATATTTTGCATATGATTTGTATATATCTTGTATGTGGTCTGTGTTTTCCTCTCTAAAGTTCCAATAAAAACTTTCTCTCTTAATACAATTTTGATATATATCAATAACTTTATATAAAAAGATTGTATTGATAACTTAAATACAAATTTTACACAATGATTCATACATTATACAACTATTTTTCAACTTTCATACAACATTCAAATAAAAATATATATGTAATTACAACAGAATACAAATTATATACAATTATACTACAGCTTTACTACAATTTCGTAAGTATATTGTATGCCATGTCTTGTCACGACCCCAACCCCGGTCGTGATGGCGCCCAACACATTGCTAGGCAAGCCCGACCAATCCAATAACCTTGACTATTTATACAGCTCATGAATTTATTTAACACGGTTAAATTAATAAGTCATAATACTGAGTATCTGAAATAAAGTTCAAACATACGGAAAACCCAAGTAAAAATACTACTACACAGCCCAAAGAATCCGGTGTCACAAGTCTGAGCCTCTAATATACGAGTGTCAACCTACTACATAATAGTCTGAAGAAATGCGGAATAAAATAAATAGGATAGATGGGAAGATCAGGACTGCGGACGTCATGCAGCTACCTTGATGCTCCCGAATATGATGCTCGACAGAGAAAGTCTCACTCAGCCTCAGAGGGTGCACCTGAATCTGCACACGAGGTGCAGGGAGTAAAGTGAGTACTTCCAACTCAGTGAGTAATAAACATATATAAAGACTGAGAATAAGAAATCCTGAATAGGCACAAGGTAATTCTATAAATACAGCAACTTAAACCCAGCAACATAAAAATCCGGTGAAACAGTGAGAACAATTACAGAAATATCACAGCAGATAAGTAAATAAATGACAGTTAACAGTATGCAATGCAACACATAGACCGGTACTCTCCAGTACCCGTTGCGGCGTGCAGCCCGCTTCATTTATTTATCGTCGACGGCGCTCACTGGGGGTGTGCAGACTCCGGGAGGGGCCCCTTACGGCCCAAGCGCAATAATAAGCCATCTCGTGGCATCAACTAGGCTCTCGGCCTCATTTCAATATCAGTATCATACCGCTGCGGCGTGCAGCCCGATCCCATGCTCAGTCAAAAATCACATAAGCCTCTCGGGCAAACCATAATATAGAAATATTCAGCCCAAACTTCAGTTAAAAATATTAATTAAGTTTCAAGTTTAAGAAAATGTGGCTGAGTTTGCAAAACAGTATTAAATACCAGGACTGAGTTCAATGATATGTAAAAATGGTAAGAAACCAGTAATAATAATCCCTGAAGGATTTAATCAATTGGCACGAAGCCCAAACATAGCAATTAGCTCAGTTAAAATGATAATAAGTGAATTTCAGTCAAATACGCAGTATATTCATCTACCGGGACGGACCAAGTCACAATCCCCAACGGTGCTCTACCCCACGCTCGCTACCCGGCGTGCAAGTCACCTCAATATATTACTCACCTCAAGCCGGCCAAAGTCCTAGCTCGCTATGCCCTTGACCCTTCGAATTGACCTCCTCGTGTACCGAATCTGATCAAAACCACAACGAATACATCACATATGCTAATGGGACAATACCCAATCGAAAACAATCGAAAAATAGCTAAAATCTCGAAATTAGCAAAACCCGAGCCCCGGGCCCACTTCTCAAAAATCAGAAAATTTACCATCAACGGATTCCTTGTCTCGCCACGAGTCTATACATATAAAGAACACCAAAATCGGAGTCCAAATGACCCCTCAAATTCCCATTTTAACTCTCTTAAGTTTCAAACCCTAACCTCCATTCTTAACCCTTGATTCCTTAATTTTTCAGTCTAAATTCACGTATTTGCACCATAAAATCGTGGTTTAAGTTCAAGAATCCTTACCTTATCGAATCCCCTTGAAACCCTCTTCAAAATCGCCCAAAAACTCTCCAAGTCCGAAGTGAAATATGTTAACTCTTTCAAAATTCGCGAAGAAGACCAATTAAATATTCTGTCCAGTCTTTCTCGCTTCTGCGGTCCCATTTCCGCTTATGCGGGACCGCTTCTGCGGTCGCTCCCTCCGCTTCTGCGGACTTCCAATTAAAGCACCCGGCCGCTTCTGTAGCTCCAATTTCCGCACCAGCGGAACCGCTCATGCGGTCCACCCTTCCGCTTCTGCGGAAACTGCCTCAAGACTCAAAACCGCTTCTGCGGCTTCCTCCTCCGCTTCTGCGAAACCGCACATGCGGTCCCATAACCGCAGGTGCGAAAATACCAGATACCAGCAGAAGCCTGCAATTCACCATGGCTCAAAACTCCCCGATAGCCATCTGAAATCATCCTGAGGCCCCCGGGACCTCAACCAAAAACACAAACATGATCCATCACCTTATTCAAACTTGCTCGAATCATCAAAACACCAAAAATAACACCTAAACCTTCAAATTACATCAAATTCAAGCCTAAGTTCATCCAAATCTTCCGAACCTTGCGTTCGATCAAAAACCCAACCAAAACACCTCCGAATCAAGTGAAATTTTGCACACACATCCCAAATCACCTAACGAAGCTACTGCAACTCTCGGAATTCCATTCCGACCCTCGGATCAAATTCTCACCTATCAACCGGAATTCGCCAAAATACTAACTTCGCCAATACAAGCCTAATTCTACACCGGACCTCCAAAATCAATTCCGATCACACTTCTAAGTCACAAATCATCCCCCGAAGCTAACCGAATCATCGGAATTCATATCCGAACCCTCTAACACATAAGTCAACGTCCGGTTGACTTTTTCTAAAACAAACCCTCCTTAAAGAGACTAAGTGTCTCATTTCCCTTTAGAACCAATCCAAATCAATTCATTCACACCAAACACTGATAATGAAGCATAAAGAAATAGAAAATAGGGAAAACGGGGCGGTAACACACGTGACGACGGGTTGGGTCATCACATCCTCCCCAACTTAAACAAACGCTCGTCCTCGAGCGAGTCAAGAAACATACCTGATGCCTCAAATAGGTGGGGGTATCTGCTCCGCATCTCCCGCTCGGTCTCCCAGGTAGCCTCCTCCATGGCCGACCTCTCCACTGCACTTTCACCGAAGCAACATCTTTTGACCTCAACTTCCGAACCTGACGATCCAAAATGGCTGCTGACTCTACATCATAAGTCAAGTCACCCTCCAACTGAACTGTACTGAAATCCAGGACATGGGACGGGTCCCCAATGTACTTCCGGAGCATAGAAACATGAAAAACTAGATGCACGCCCGACAAGCTAGATGGCAAGGCAAGCTCATAAGCCACCTCCCCGATCCTCCTAAGTACCTCAAAAGGCCCAATGAACCGCGGACTCAACTTCCCTTTCTTCCCGAATCTGATAACACCCTTTGTGGGTGAAACCTTCAGCAAGACTTTCTCACCAATCATATAGGACACATCACGGACCTTCCTGTCCGCATAACTCTTCTGCCTCGACTGCACTGTGCGGAGTCTCTCCTGAATCACCTTCACCTTCTCCAATGCCTCCTGAACCAAATCTGTCCCCAACAACCTAGCCTCCCCGGGCTCGAACCAACCAACTGGAGATCTACACCGCCTCCCATACAAGGCCTCATACGGTGCCATCTGAATGCTGGACTGATAGCTGTTGTTGTAGGCAAACTCTACAAGCGGTAGAAACCGATCCCATGACCCTCCAAAATCAATAACACAGGCGCGTAACATATCCTCCAATATCTGAATGGTGCGCTCGGACTGCCCCGTCCGTCTGAGGGTGAAAGGCTGTGCTCAACTGTACCTATGTACCTAACTCTCGCTGAACAGCCTGCCAAAACTGAGAGGTGAACTGAGTGCCCCGATCTGATACGATGGAAACGAGAACACCATGCAACCGAACAATCTCCCGAATGTAAATCTCTACCAGTCGCTCTGAAGAATAAGTAATGCAGACCGGAATGAAGTGCACAGACTTGGTCAGCCTGTCTACAATCACCCAAATAGCGTCAAATTTCTTCAAAGTCTGTGGGAGTCCGGTAACAAAATCCATAGTGATCCTCTCCAACTTCCACTCAGGGATAACCATCTGCTGCTGCAAGCCACTCGGTCTCTGATGCTCATATTTCACCTGTTGACAATTAAGACACCGGGCTACATACTCCACAATATCTCTCTTCATCCTCCGCCACCAATAGTGCTGTCTAAGATCCTGATACATCTTCGCGGCACCTGGATGAATGGAATACCGCGAGCTATGGGCCTCCTCGAATATCAACTCCCGAAGCCCACCCACGTTGGGCACGCAAATCCGGCCTTGCATCCTCAACATACCATCATCTCCAATGGTCACATCCCTGGCATCATCATGCTGAACCCTGTCCTTAAGGACAAGCAAATGCGGATCATCATACTGACACTCCCTGATGCGGTCATACAAGGAAGACCGAGAAACCACACAAGCCAACACCCGACTGGGTTCTGAAATATCTAGTCTCACAAATCGATTGGCCAAGGCCTGAACCTCAACTGCAAATGGCCTCTCCTCAACTGGAATTTATGCTAAACTCCCCATACTCACCGACTTCCGGCTCAAAGCATCGGCCACTACGTTGGCCTTCCCCGGATGATACAAAATAGTAATGTCATAATCCTTAAGTAACTCTAACCATCTACGCTGCCTCAAATTCAGATCCTTTTGCTTGAACAAATGCTGAAGACTGCAATGATCAGTGAATACCTCACAGGATACGCCATACAAGTAATGCCTCCAAATCTTCGATGCATGAACTATAGCAGCTACCTCCAAATCATGAACGGGGTAGTTCTGCTCATGGGGCTTCAACTGAAGAAAAGAATAAGCAATAACTCTACCCTCCTGCATCAAAACACAACCTATCCCAACTCTGGACGCGTCGCAATACACCACATAAGAACCTGAAGTTGATGGCAACACCAATACTGGAGCTGTGGTCAAATCCGTCTTGAGCTTCTGAAAGCTTTCCTCGCACTCGTCCGACCATGCAAATGAGACACCCTTCTGAGTCAACTTGGTC
Source organism: Nicotiana attenuata (assembly GCF_001879085.1). Taxonomy (NCBI): domain Eukaryota; kingdom Viridiplantae; phylum Streptophyta; class Magnoliopsida; order Solanales; family Solanaceae; genus Nicotiana; species Nicotiana attenuata. The sequence goes on from NC_031995.1 coordinate 29,963,228, forward strand.
AAGGGCGATGCAATCGAGGAAAAACCCTGAACAAACCGGCGATAATAGCCTGCCAACCCAAGGAAACTATGAATCTTTGTGGCTGAGGACGGTCTAGGCCAACCCTGCACCGCCTCTATCTTCTTCGGATCAACCTGAATTCCCTCGCTGGACACCACGTGTCCCAAGAAAGCCACTGAACCGAGCCAGAACTCACACTTGGAGAACTTTGCATAAAGCTTCTCCTCCCTTAATCTCTGCAACACAACTCGCAAATGTTGCGCGTGCTCCTCCTGACTGCGCGAGTATACCAGTATATCATCAATGAACACTATGACAAATGAATCCAGATAAGGCCCAAACACACTGTTCATCAGATGCATGAACGCTGCTAGGGCATTGGTCAGCCCGAAAGACATGGCAAGAAATTCATAGTGACCATATCTAGTCCTGAAGGAAGTCTTATGAATATCTGAATCCCTGATCTTCAACTGGTGATAACACGAACGGAGGTCAATCTTGGAGAACACCCTCGCTCCCTGAAGCTGGTCAAACAAATCATCAATGCGAGGTAGGGGATACTTGTTCTTAATTGTTACCTTGTTCAATTGCCTATAATCGATGCACATTCTCATCGTGCCATCCTTCTTCTTCACAAACAGAACTGGTGCACCCCAAGGTGACACAATAGGCCGAATGAACCCCTTATCCAGGAGCTGTTGAAGCTGCTCCTTCAATTCTTTCAACTCCGCTGGTGCCATACGATATGGCAGAATAGAAATGGGCTGAGTGCCCGGCACCAGGTCAATACCAAAATCAATATCCCTGTCCGGCGGCATGCCCGGCAGGTATGCAGGAAACACATCGGGAAACTTCCTCACAACCGGAACAGAATCAATGCTAGGAGTCTCAGCTCCCACATCTCTCACAAACGCCAAATAGGAAAGACAACCCTTCCCAACCATACGCTGGGCCTTCATGAAGGAAATAATCCTGCTAGGAACATAGTCAGTCACACCACGCCACTCGATCCGCGGTACACCCGGCATAGCCAAAGTGACTGTCTTAGCATGACAGTCTAGAATAGCATGACACGGAGATAACCAGTCCATGCCCAAGATAACATCGAAGTCCACCATGCTCAATAGCAGTAAATCAACTCGGGTCTCCAGACCCCCAATAGTCACCAAACACGACCGGTACACATGGTCTACAATAATAGTATCGCCCACCGGGGTAGATACATGAACATGTAAAGCAAGACACCCTCGGGACGTACCCAAATGATGAGAAAAATATGAAGACACATATGAATAGGTAGAACCGGGATCAAATATACTGAGGCGTCTCTGTGACAGACTGAAATAATACCTGTAATGACAGCGTCTGAAGCAATGGCATCTGTCCTGCCCGGTATAGCGTAGAAACGAGCCTGGCCACCGCCAGATCGATCTCCGCCTCTGGGACGACCCCTGGCTGCCTGATCTCCACCCCTAGCTGACTGAGCGGGTGATGAAGTAACTGGAGCAGAAGTCGAGGGCTGACCCCTCTGTTGATGCTGTCTGCCACGAAGGCGAGGGCACTGCCTCCTCAAGTGACCAAACTCTCCGCACTCATAACAGCTGCCTGGTACTGGAGATGGGGACTGACGGGAACCCCTCGCACCGGATTGACTAGCAGATGCACTCGGCACAGAAGAACCCTGAACTGATGGGGCATGAGATGAACTTTGAGCTGGGAGGGCGCTGAGTGAAGACTAACCCTGCTGGGGCCCATGATGACCACGGCCTGAAGATCCCCCACGATACTCTGGACGAGCCGACTAAGCAGGCCTTAAAGAACGAACTCTACCCTGCTGAAACTGACCCCTCGAAGGAGCACCACCGAAACTGCCCGATCCACGAGGCCTCTTAGCCTCCTTCTCCTCTCGCTCTCTACGGCGGAGTGAGTCGATCTCACGAGCGATGTCCACCACCTCCTCAAACGTAGCACCCAATACTCTCTCTCTAGTCATCAGAATACGGAGATGGTAGTTAAGGCCATCCACAAATCTCCTAATCCTCTCACGATCTGACGGAACCATCCAAGTAGCATGACGAGCCAGCTGGGAAAACCTCATCTCGTACTGAGTCACTATCATATCCCTTTGTGTCAACCACTCAAACTGCCTACGCAGCTCTTCCCTGCGGGACTGAGGTACATACTTCTCCAGAAAAAGAGCGGAGAACTGCTGCCAAGTCAGGGGTGCTGCACCGGCAGGCCTACGCCTCTCAAAGTCCTCCGACCAAGTAAGAGCAGCCCCCGTGAACTGAAAAGTATTAAATGCCACACCACTCGACTCAAGGATCCCTGCCGTACGGAGCATACACTGACATCTGTCAAGAAAACCCTGTGCATCCTCGCCCTCAGCACCACCGAATGTCGGAGGCTGGAGCCTACCAAACCTTTCGAGACGACGTTGCTCATCATCTGGCATAGCCGGAACCACGAAGCCCTGAGCTGGTGCAACCTGCTGAGTTGGAGGTGCCTCTGGTGTTTGTAGCCCCTGCACTCCATGCGCAGGTGTGCGAGCAACGGGGGTCTGATTGCCTCCCCCGGCCTGTGAAGTAGCTGCTGTTGCTGTGGTGGCTGAAACCGCCTGAGCCAGGCCAGTGCAGACCGATAATATCTGAGCCAAGGTCTCCTGAAGACCCGGAATCACGATAGGCACAGCTGGTGCCTGAACAGGTGCTGCTGGAGTATCCACAGCTGGAGCCTGATCCTGAGCTGGGGCAATTAGTGGATCAGCAGGTGCTGCCCCGGCTACTCTGCCTCTGCCACGACCACGACCACGTCTACGGCCTCTGGCGCCTCAGTAGGTGGCACTGGTGGTCGTCCGTCACGTCCGGTAGCTCGTGTCCTCACCATCTGTGAGAGAATAGAATAATAAAGATTTAGTTCTCAGTTCAACAAAGCCGCACGACAAGAGTTTCAAGAATATGAAGTTTTCCTAAAGGTTCGGCAGCCTCTCGAGGATAAGTACAGACGTCTCCGTACCGATCCACGGGACTCTACCAACCGGCTCATGACTCGCGAGACCAAGTAACCTAGGCTCTGATACCAACTTGTCACGACCCCAACCCCGGTCGTGATGGCGCCCAACACATTGCTAGGCAAGCCCGACCAATCCAATAACCTTGACTATTTATACAACTCATGAATTTATTTAACACGGTTAAATTAATAAGTCATAATACTGAGTATCTGAAATAAAGTTCGAACATACGGAAAACCCAAGTAAAAATACTACTACACAGCCCGAAGAATCCGGTGTCACAAGTCTGAGCCTCTAATATACGAGTGTCAACCTACTACATAATAGTCTGAAGAAATGCGGAATAAAATAAATAGGATAGATGGGAAGATCAGGACTGCGGACGTCATGCAGCTACCTTGATGCTCCCGGATATGATGCTCGACAGAGAAAGTCTCACTCAGCCTCCGTGGGTGCACCTGAATCTGCACACGAGGTGCAGGGAGTAAAGTGAGTACTTCCAACTCAGTGAGTAATAAACATAAATAAAGGCTGAGAATAAGAAATCCTGAATAGGCACAAAGCAATCTATAAATACAGCAACTTAAACCAAACAATATAAAATCCAGTAAAACAGTGAAAACAATTATAGAAATATCACAGCAGATAAGTAAATAAATGACAATTAATAATATGCAATGCAACACATAGACCGGTACTCTCCAGTACCCGCTGCGGCGTGCAGCCCGCTCCATTTATTTATCGTCGACGGCGCTCACTGGGGGTGTGCAGACTCTGGGAGGGGCCCCTTACGGCCCAAGCGCAATAATAAGCCATCTCGTGGCATCAACTAGGCTCTCGGCCTCATATCAATATCAGTATCATACCGCTGCGGCGTGCATCCCGATCCCATGCTCAGTCCAAAATCACATAAGCCTCTCGGGCACAATAATATAGAAATATTCAGCCCAAACTTCATTTAAAAATATTAATTAAGTTTCTAGTTTGAGAAAAAGTGGCTGAGTTTGCAAAACAGTATTAAATACCAGGACTGAGTTCAATGATATGTAATGGTAAGAAACCAGTAATAATAATCCCTGAAGGATTTAATCAATTGGCACGAAGCCCAAACATAGCAATTAGCTCAATTAAAATGATAATAAGTGAATTTCAGTCAAATACGCAGTATATTCATCTACCGGGACGGACCAAGTCACAATCCCCAACGGTGCTCTACCCCACATTCGCTACCCGGCGTGTAAGTCACCTCAATATAGCACTGCGATGTGCAAACACGGGGTTTTAAACCCTCAGAACAATATTTACATCTATTACTCACTTCAAGCCGGCCAATGTCCTAGCTCGCTATGCCCTTGCCTTTCGAATTGACCTCCTCGTGTACCGAATCTGATCAAAACCACAACGAATACATCACAATATGCTAATGGGACAATACCCAATCGAAAACAATC